>NW_027272022.1:2040000-2465549 GCF_040938485.1 Diadema antillarum | reverse complement strand
GTTTTTGGACGGTAAAATGTCAAAATTTTTAAGCTCGCTCGCCTCGCTCGCTCGCATTTAACCGTTATATATGCCATTCTCCTGATGTTACAGCCAGTGATCGCCAGCAGTTGCGCCCGGTGCGCCCCCCCCCCCCCCCCCCCGAATTTCCAAAGCGAAAAAATATAGCTACAAACGGCAGTTTGGGGTCAAAATTTTCAAGCTCGCTCGCTTCGCTCGCTCGCATTTAATCGTTATGCAATTCTCCTGATGTTGCTGTCAGTAATTGCCAGCAGTAATTACGCCCGGTGCGCCCCCTCCCCTTAATTTCCAAAGCGAAAAAATATAGCTACAAACGGCAGTTTTGGGACTGTAAAACGTCAAAATTATCAAGCTCGCTCGCTTCGCTCGCTCGCATTTAATCGTTATGCAATTCGTCTGATGTTGCTGTCAATAATTGCCAGCAGTTGCGCCCGGTGCGCCCCTCCCCTTAATTTCCAAAGCGAAAAAATATAGCTACAAACGGCAGTTTTGGGACTGTAAAATGTCAAAATTTTCAAGCTCGCTCGCTTCGCTCGCTCGAATTTAATCGTTATGCAATTCTCCTGATGTTGCTGTCAGTAATTGCCAGCAGTTGTGCCCGGTGCGCCCCCTCCCCTTAATTTCCAAAGCGAGAAAATATAGCTACAAACGGCAGTTTGGGGACTGTAAAATGTCAAAATGTTCAAGCTCGCTCGCTTCGCTCGTTCGCATTTAATCGTTATGCAATTCTCCTGATGTTGCTGTCAATAATTGCCAGCAGTTGCGCCCGGTGCGCCCCCTCCCCTTAATTTCCAAAGCGAAAAAATATAGCTACAAACGGCAGTTTTGGGACTGTAAAATGTCAAAATTTTCAAGCTCGCTCGCTTCGCTCGCTCGCATTTAATCGTTATGCAATTCTCCTGATGTTGCTGTCAATAATTGCCAGCAGTTGCGCCCTGTGCGCCCCCTCCCCTTAATTTCCAAAGCGAAAAAATGTAGCTACAAACGGCAGTTTGGGGACTGTAAAATGTCAAAATTTTCAAGCTCGCTCGCTTCGCTCGCTCGCATTTAATCGTTATGCAATTCTCCTGATGTTGCTGTCAATAATTGCCAGCAGTTGCGCCCTGTGCGCCCCCTCCCCTTAATTTCCAAAGCGAAAAAATATAGCTACAGACGGCAGTTTGGGGACTGTAAAATGTCAAAATTTTCAAGCTCGCTCGCTTCGCTCGCTCGCATTTAATCGTTATGCAATTCTCCTGATGTTGCTGTCAGGAATTGCCAGCAGTTGCGCCCGGTGCGCCCCCTCCCCTTAATTTCCAAAGCGAAAAAATATAGCTATAAACGGCAGTTTGGGGACTGTAAAATGTCAAAATTATCAAGCTCGCTCGCCTCGCTCGCTCGCATTTAACCGTTATATGCCATTCTCCTGATGTTACAGCCAGTGACCGCCAGCAGTTGCGCCCGGTGCGCCCCCCCCCCCCCCCCGAATTTCCAAAGCGAAAAAATATAGCTACAAATGGCAGTTTGGGGTCAAAATTTTCAAGCTCGCTCGCTTCGCTCGCTCGCATTTAATCGTTATGCAATTCTCCTGATGTTGCTGTCAGTAATTGCCAGCAGTAATTACGCCCGGTGCGCCCCCTCCCCTTAATTTCCAAAGCGAAAAAATATAGCTACAAACGGCAGTTTTGGGACTGTAAAATGTCAAAATTATCAAGCTCGCTCGCTTCGCTCGCTCGCATTTAATCGTTATGCAATTCGTCTGATGTTGCTGTCAATAATTGCCAGCAGTTGCGCCCGGTGCGCCCCCTCCCCTTAATTTCCAAAGCGAAAAAATATAGCTACAAACGGCAGTTTTGGGACTGTAAAATGTCAAAATTTTCAAGCTCGCTCGCTTCGCTCGCTCGCATTTAATCGTTATGCAATTCTCCTGATGTTGCTGTCAGTAATTGCCAGTAGTTGTGCCCGGTGCGCCCCCTCCCCTTAATTTCCAAAGCGAAAAAATATAGCTGCAAACGGCAGTTTTGGGACTGTAAAATGTCAAAATTATCAAGCTCGCTCGCTTCGCTCGCTCGCATTTAATCGTTATGCAATTCTCTTGATGTTACTGCCAGCAACTGCCAGCAGTTGCACCTGGTGCAACCCCCTTGATTTCCAAAGCAAATATATATATATGTATATATATATATACACATATTATCATATATATGTATATATATATACATATATTATCATATATAGCTACAAACGGCAGTTTGGGGACTGTAAAATGTCAAAATTTTCAAGCTCGCTCGCTCCGCTCGCTCGCATTTAATTGTACAGTCATGCAATTCTGATGTTGCTTCCATGAGGTGCCCCCCCCCCCCCAATTTTTGGACCCACGGTACGCCACTGAACACCCCCCTTTAAAAAATCCTGGGTACGCCTATGCTCAAAATTAATACATTATACATGTACATGTAGTTATCATTGGGTGTATAGTTGCGTGTATTAAACACTGAGTTTCCCACATCCGGCCCAAATCCCTTATCCGGATGAGTGCCGGTCCCGACATGTCCGAATAGTGAGGTCGGACTGTCAAGTAAGGCCGACGATCAAAGACTCGGCTGCTGTCGATAAATCTCCTAGGCTTTGTTTTCCTTGAAAGGGGTGGCATAGAGTTCGGCGACGACATCGGTTTTACGCACATCGTCCTCATGATCCTCCATGGCCGAAACCGGAGTCTTATTGCCGTTGACGTTGGAGTAGATCGTGGTCTCTTCCGGTTGGACGAGTTCATGGACGTCGGACGAGTCCGGGCGATGTGAATGTGCCACACTGAAGTAGACCAACTTGTTCTCATCGACCTGTAACGTCAGTTATAACATACACATGAATAGGTTTTATATCTTCACATTTTTATACCGTTGATAGAAAGAAACACACGCCATTGTTCAAGGGACAAAATGTATAAAACAGACACAGCATGATTTTACTCAGGAAATGCTCAAAACAAAGTAGAACTCCATTTTACACAGATTGGACATATTTGTGTGTGTTTTTCTTGTTGGAAATATTGCGTTAATAAATTTGAGGTCTTCGTAAGAGCTCTTTGAGAATGTCTTCTTAAAAGCACAAAACACACCTTCATTGAAGCATATACAAACAATGCAATTTCCCAATATGGTGTACTTCATTAAGGGGAAAAATATATTATTATTATTATTATATATATATATATATATATATATATATATATATACTTATATACATCTACTTTTATAACGTAAGTCAAAGAAAATCGCCGCATGGACTAAAAGAAAAAGAAAACAAAGTGTCACTTAATAACTCAGTGACGAAAAAAAAATAATCATAAAGGTATGTCCACCTTTAGAGAAAGGGGAACATCTCAGCAAATTATTTGAAATTTGCTTTGATTTCTTTTCTTTTCTTTTTTTTTTGGGAGGGGATGATAATATGACGGTAACAAGTTTTTATCCGATGTACCGTTTTTTTATCGGTCAAAACATGAAAATGGGGCTGGAATTGCACTTTCAGAGAGCGATATCCTCAAATAAGCTGACGAAAAAAAGTTCTGGTCAGGTGACTGGCACCGTCTACTCACTCGGATTCCATTGTCTTCAATTCTGACTGAGGAGTAGATGGTTTGATCTTCAGTTCGGATGGGCGTGGCTTGCTGGTTAGAGCTAGTTTCTTCGTGTGATACTGAGATGTATATCAAACCATCCTCGTCAACCTTACAACATCAGTGATAAGGATTAAGATAATGACGGCGGTGGTGGTAGTCACGGTGTATCAATACTGATGGTAATAATTCAGTCCAATTTTCTTCACACATTGACATCAGTAGTGATTGCAAGCTCTGTAAAATACGTAAGTAGCTGACTCAACATACAGTAAAGTTAACTGCAGTGTTGATGCAAGCCGAGCAAATCGTGTTATTCTCTTTCCATTTTAAATTGTTTACGAAGTTTAGGTTACTTTAGATTGATTTAGCAAGGGAGAATGAGAGAGAGAAAGAAATACAAACAGAGGTAGAAAAATAAGTGTAACAAAGCAGAATAGATATCATTGCAAGGAATTCCCGATGGAGGTGGCTAAGTGTTCCATGTTTCTTTATGTTTCGCGTACCCCTTGTTACTTACCGTTCTTGCGTCACCACGTTGATCCAGGCCATCAGCTCTTTGGTAAGTTGCAGAGGTTTCATCCTGTTTAGCACCTGTTTGAGGGAAAAGAGACCAGTAAGTAAAAGAAAACAATAATTTCAAGCCTCTCTTTAGCATTGTGTGTTACGATAACTTGTGCCAACAAGTATTGGATGGGACAGCGTTGATAAAAAAGAGAAATGTTAAGAAATTAATAACAATTATAAATGAAGGAAAACGGAAACTGTCCTAACAACAAACAGATTTATTTTGTTCCCTAGACAGAGCGTGAAGTCAAAAGAAACGGACAATAACGGTCTTCTCTACTTGTTTCTTAAGATAGTATATGATACTATATATAAACGGTAAAAATGTATGTTTGTGTATACACATAATTAGATATGTTTCTCTTGAAATCACTCTTCAAGTACAATCATTTATATTTTGATGTAAATGGTGCTGACTTGATTATATATATATATATATATATATATATACAATGAAGAGCTTGCTTCCTTTTTTTTTTCTTTTTTTCAATGGATTTAGCGCCTTTTGGTTGCAACCTCTTCATATATATATATATATATCCCTGAGTGGGGGCCGGGGTATATGGGATCTATCGATCAAAGTGGTCAATTTTAACAGGCCAGCCTGCATGACTGTATGTCCGTTTAAGGTTTCTTCTAACATTTTTAGGTATGTAACCTTCAACATGGTCATCGTCGTTGATAACTTTGTCACTCCCACAAAGGCCAACACAACATCCATTTTTCTCTTCATATTCAAGACATGGTTTGTTGCTGCGAGCTAGATGTGTTGAATACGAGTTGAATAAATGGACTTAGAGGAGTGACCACGTTATCGGATAGGTGGCCATGTTGAAGGTTATGTACCATAAAATGTTAGAAGAAATTCTAAACACAGACCTTAAACACAAATCTGCATCCGTACGGGCTTGCTTTTTATTTGGCCACTTTCACTGACAGATCTCATTGATTCAAGACATTCACTGTTCCTTCATGTGACACTCAAACTTGGAAAGAGTGCAATTTGTCATTGCTGTCTTTAAAATTCATGTACTCAGTTATGCATGACATGTGTCAACATAATTAGGTATCAATGGAAAGAGAAAGAGTTCCCCTTTCTTTTCTTTACATGAGATGGGAGCATGAATAGATTATGTAATCATTACCTTTTATATTCATTTGTAATATAACCCCATAATTCACATTGAGTTTATACCTACCTTTCTTTCTACTGCACACTCTCGCTGTCATCATGACACCAAACACCAAAACGAGAATCACAACAGTTCCTCCCACTGTCGCACCCGTCACCGTCAGTATAAAACTGTGTGAGGCTGAAGCCGCAACTGTCAAGGATATAAATCTTTACTTTCTATGCATATTGCCTTCATAAATCATACGTTAACGTATTCTCATAATTATTTGAGTTAAAAGCGCTTTGATGATGATTAAAGAATCAGCATTATCAACAATTTGATACCGTGTAGCTGTATTGTCATGTAACGAAACGTTTGAAATACGGAGTAATGCCGGAGATCAAAAAAGCACCGATATGAGTGTTTGCAGATAACTTTTTATACCATCCACGTGTGATTCATTGTGAATACGATAAGCGCAATTTAATCTACAAAACGAACCAGAAAAGTTGTACACGAAAATCCTTCAATAGAAAACTCTGGACAAAAGGTATGAAGTAAAGCTGGTTATGACTGTTGGATATTAGCAATTTCGACAGCGCGCAGTCATCCGGCGGCCTTTAAGAATCAAGGAACTCAAGTTCATTATCATTGCGGTGACGGTATACTGAACTTTATACACTATTAGGCACGTTCGATACGGTTTCAAAAGAAACGCATTAATAATACATATAATAGTATCATGTAACATGATGGTTTCCTCACAACCTAATTTTACAGTATGCAGTTCTACAGACAAACAATCTTAAGGAAAGAAGTATATTCAAAGGAAACGCTATTGAAATATATATATATATATATATATATATATATATATATATATATATTAATGTTCATGTATAATTATAACGGCTCTAGAGAATTTCACAAGAAAGGGTCATAATGTCGCCTGTTCAGCCATACTCAAGAGATAAATCTTATATTCCGTACAGAAAACGATTCATTTTGCATCCGCAACCGTAGAAGGCCCTCTCAACCCCATCATGTAATGTGAATTATACCCACGAAATTGAGTTATACAAGCGTATCTTCCTCGTAAGGACCGGCGCGTATGTATTTCCCTATTCCTCTTGAACTAACGAAGCTATCTTTGTCTCGCCTCCAGTCAAGAAGAAGGTAATTTAAGTGAAACATCATCATCTGCCAATGGTTGGATGCTGTTTGAATTCAATGTTTTTGTTTCTATCGAACAAAAGGCTATACAAAATACAAAGGAAAATGCAAAAAGGAAAGAAGTATATGAATATTTAAAGAATAGTGCTTTAATGTATGTGCGAATGAATGTATAATAGTACAAAATCAAACAATGCATACTTAGCAGAAATGACATAAAAAACTAAATAGTAACATTAAGAAGTGAATTCCTGAGAAAGTTATCAATAAGTTAGTCATCATCGATCCAGAGCCAACTATTTCTATTTTCTGCCAACCCCCATTAGGGTAAAGTGGGGTAACTAGAACACTGGGGTAAAGTGAAACACTTGAAGGATTATGGGTACGTACATTGTTTAGGAGAAGGCATTAGTGGAGTAAACGTTTTTTTACGTACAAACAAATACGTAGAAACAAAATGGACGCCTTCATTGTGACACTGTCCGTTAGCGATCGACGGAGTGCCATCCTCTCATTGGTTCGTTAGGGACGTGCAGAAGCACGAAAACAGTGCGATCCCGTACGTAGAATCCCCGGCGAATTACCAATAATTGCAACCGTACAATTTTAAAGGATTCAAAACAGAATTCTAAGCAAATCAAGCCTGGTTTTGGATCAGATACCAAGTACAAATATATTAATACAACACTAAAAGTAGTGGTCCGAATGAGATATTATACCACAAGTTCACTGCCTCTGGCTCACGTTTACTGTTGTGGGATCGGCATACGGCGGCAAGTACGTGGTGTGCATGCTGCATATCAAACGCACAAGTACAGTACGTGCGAGCGCATCTACTCATTAGACTTTACACAACAGTCGTTTTATTAGTGTCCTGAAATGGAGAGTTTCGATATGCTCCCAGTCTCTCACTCTCGGAGCAGACAGAGACATCTACCATTAATTGCAACCACAATTAGATCTTCATGTCAGATGAACTGTATAAATAGAATAAAACAAACAAACTTCCAAGTAAGGCAAACAGATTTTGAAAGATAATGTAAGAATTATTTGATTATAGGTCAACAGTCAATGCCAGTCATCAGGGCCTACTGGATATCATACGGCAACATGCCGGTCAGTCCTACTGAATATCATATGGCAACATGCCGGTCACTCGTACTGAATATCATATGGCAACATGCCGGTCAGTTCTACTGAATAAATCATGTATGGCAACATGCCGGTCACTCCTACTAATACATGTATCATATGGCAACATGCCGGTCAGTCCTACTGAATATATCATATATGGCAACATGCCGGTCAGTCCTACTGAATATCATATGGCAACATGCCGGTCACTCGTACTGAATATCATATGGCAACATGCCGGTCAGTTCTACTGAATAAATCATGTATGGCAACATGCCGGTCACTCCTACTAATACATGTATCATATGGCAACATGCCGGTCAGTCCTACTGAATATATCATATATGGCAACATGCCGGTCACTAGTTCCTACTGACTATATCATGTATGGCAACATGCTGGTCAGTTCCACTAAATAAATCATGTATGCTGGCAACATGCCAGTCACTCCTACTAATATCATATGGCAACATGCCGGTCAGTCCTACTGAATATATCATATATATGGCAACATGCCAGTCGATCAGTTTTGATATGGCAACATGCCGGTCACTCCTACTGAATATATCATATATGCCAACATGCCGGTCAGTCCTACTGAATATCATATGGCAACATGCCGGTCAGTCCTACTGAATATATCATATATATGGCAACATGCCAGTCGATCAGTTGTGATATGGCAACATGCCGGTCACTCCTACTGAATATATCATATATGGCAACATGCCGGTCAGTCCTACTGAATATCATATGGCAACATGCCGGTCACTCCTACTGAATAATATATGGCAACATGCCGGTCACTAGTTCCTACTGACTATATCATGTATGGCAACATGCTGGTCAGTTCCACTAAATAAATCATGTATGCTGGCAACATGCCAGTCACTCCTACTAATATCATATGGCAACATGCCGGTCAGTCCTACTGAATATATCATATATATGGCAACATGCCAGTCGACCAGTTGTGATATGGCAACATGCCGGTCACTCCTACTGAATATATCATATATGCCAACATGCTGGTCAGTCCTACTGAATATCATATGGCAACATGCCGGTCACTCCTACTGAATATCATATGGCAACATGCCGGTCAGTTCTACTGAATAAATCATGTATGGCAACATGCCGGTCACTCCTACTGCATATATCATATGGCAACATGCCGGTCACTCCTACTGAATATATCATTTGGCAACATGCCAGTCACTAGCTCCTACTGAATATCATATGGCAACATGCCGGTCACTAGCTCCTACTGCAGATCACATCACATTTTATGTACAAAATTTATATGTATATATATATATATATATATATATATATAGTAAAGCAATTAGTAGAAGAAGAACGCCGTCAAAAAATAAATCATAGATCTTGAAGATCTTAAAAACGGAGCATAGCTCTCCAGACTCTCCAACCCCAAGCACCTTCTGATCGGGAGATTCTCCCGCCCGAAACCCATAGCAAACGGGAGACTCCAAGTTGATGTGTGCGAAGTGCGAAGTTCCTAGGATTCTAGATGTTCACTGGTGCTATCTTAGGCTTATTTTTTCAACATACGATAGAAATAAGTAAGAAATCCTTTCCACCGGGAGACACAGAGCTAGGGCGGGAGAAATCAAATCTCAAACGGGAGAACGGGAGATTGTGCAAAAATGGGCTTTCGGCGGGAGATCTCCCGTCGAAAACGGGAGAGTTGGAGTCTCTGGCTCTCAAATACTGAAAGGCAAGGCCACACTCTTCATCAGTGCCGGTCAGTCCTACTGAATATCATATGGCAACATGCCGGTCACTCCTACTGAATATCATATGGCAACATGCCGGTCAGTCCTACTGAATATATCATATATATGGCAACATGCCAGTCGATCAGTTGTGATATGGCAACATGCCGGTCACTCCTACTGAATATATCATATATGCCAACATGCCGGTCAGTCCTACTGAATAATAGCTCTCAAATACTGAAAGGCAAGGCCACACTCTTCATCAGTGCCCATGGTGTGACAAAAGATCTTAATCAAACCCGTTTCTGAAACAGACATGAAAACATGTCTGATCATGGGCAGACGGATTTTGAAACTCACCTTTCAAAGAAGTCACCGCGCTAAACAGATAGAGGTAGCGCGCAGTGTCCATAGTGACGCATCTAATGACGCGTAGTCATGACTGCAAGATGACATGGCAAATCTCCGGCTCCATAACAGTGAATCTGAAATAAAGGCATCACTAGTTTTATAAAGGAGGTAGTACTCTTGGATTTGGATTCAACAATTCTAGCATTACACAACAATACACACAATAGCATAATGCTGTGATGTAGCAGGATTCGCAGATTCATTTAGAAACTGACAGGGACCGCGACGAGAACGCTCCTGCTATGGCCCCCAAAAACTCATTGCATTTTAACAATTTGCAACAGCACTGCAACTGTCAAATCATACGGCAACATGCCGGTCAGTCCTACTGAATATCATATGGCAACATGCCGGTCACTCGTACTGAATATCATATGGCAACATGCCGGTCAGTTCTACTGAATAAATCATGTATGGCAACATGCCGGTCACTCCTACTAATACATGTATCATATGGCAACATGCCGGTCAGTCCTACTGAATATATCATATATGGCAACATGCCGGTCAGTCCTACTGAATATCATATGGCAACATGCCGGTCACTCGTACTGAATATCATATGGCAACATGCCGGTCAGTTCTACTGAATAAATCATGTATGGCAACATGCCGGTCACTCCTACTAATACATGTATCATATGGCAACATGCCGGTCAGTCCTACTGAATATATCATATATGGCAACATGCCGGTCACTAGTTCCTACTGACTATATCATGTATGGCAACATGCTGGTCAGTTCCACTAAATAAATCATGTATGCTGGCAACATGCCAGTCACTCCTACTAATATCATATGGCAACATGCCGGTCAGTCCTACTGAATATATCATATATATGGCAACATGCCAGTCGATCAGTTTTGATATGGCAACATGCCGGTCACTCCTACTGAATATATCATATATGCCAACATGCCGGTCAGTCCTACTGAATATCATATGGCAACATGCCGGTCAGTCCTACTGAATATATCATATATATGGCAACATGCCAGTCGATCAGTTGTGATATGGCAACATGCCGGTCACTCCTACTGAATATATCATATATGGCAACATGCCGGTCAGTCCTACTGAATATCATATGGCAACATGCCGGTCACTCCTACTGAATAATATATGGCAACATGCCGGTCACTAGTTCCTACTGACTATATCATGTATGGCAACATGCTGGTCAGTTCCACTAAATAAATCATGTATGCTGGCAACATGCCAGTCACTCCTACTAATATCATATGGCAACATGCCGGTCAGTCCTACTGAATATATCATATATATGGCAACATGCCAGTCGACCAGTTGTGATATGGCAACATGCCGGTCACTCCTACTGAATATATCATATATGCCAACATGCTGGTCAGTCCTACTGAATATCATATGGCAACATGCCGGTCACTCCTACTGAATATCATATGGCAACATGCCGGTCAGTTCTACTGAATAAATCATGTATGGCAACATGCCGGTCACTCCTACTGCATATATCATATGGCAACATGCCGGTCACTCCTACTGAATATATCATTTGGCAACATGCCAGTCACTAGCTCCTACTGAATATCATATGGCAACATGCCGGTCACTAGCTCCTACTGCAGATCACATCACATTTTATGTACAAAATTTATATGTATATATATATATATATATATATAGTAAAGCAATTAGTAGAAGAAGAACGCCGTCAAAAAATAAATCATAGATCTTGAAGATCTTAAAAACGGAGCATAGCTCTCAAATACTGAAAGGCAAGGCCACACTCTTCATCAGTGCCGGTCAGTCCTACTGAATATCATATGGCAACATGCCGGTCACTCCTACTGAATATCATATGGCAACATGCCGGTCAGTCCTACTGAATATATCATATATATGGCAACATGCCAGTCGATCAGTTGTGATATGGCAACATGCCGGTCACTCCTACTGAATATATCATATATGCCAACATGCCGGTCAGTCCTACTGAATAATAGCTCTCAAATACTGAAAGGCAAGGCCACACTCTTCATCAGTGCCCATGGTGTGACAAAAGATCTTAATCAAACCCGTTTCTGAAACAGACATGAAAACATGTCTGATCATGGGCAGACGGATTTTGAAACTCACCTTTCAAAGAAGTCACCGCGCTAAACAGATAGAGGTAGCGCGCAGTGTCCATAGTGACGCATCTAATGACGCGTAGTCATGACTGCAAGATGACATGGCAAATCTCCGGCTCCATAACAGTGAATCTGAAATAAAGGCATCACTAGTTTTATAAAGGAGGTAGTACTCTTGGATTTGGATTCAACAATTCTAGCATTACACAACAATACACACAATAGCATAATGCTGTGATGTAGCAGGATTCGCAGATTCATTTAGAAACTGACAGGGACCGCGACGAGAACGCTCCTGCTATGGCCCCCAAAAACTCATTGCATTTTAACAATTTGCAACAGCACTGCAACTGTCAAATCTCCTTTCCTATGTGAGGCTGATGATACCGATACACCTGGCTTCATATCAGCGGAAAGAAAAAGAGTTTTCTTGCCACATACCAGTGGAAAGAAATTGGCTTTTCTTGCCACATACCAGTGGAAAGAGAGAGTTTTCTTGCCACATACCATTGGAAAGAAAGAAGGTTTTCTTACCACATACCAGCGGAAAGAAAGGTTTTCTAGCCACATATCAGTGGAAAGAAAGAGAGTTTTCTAGCCACATACCAGTGGAAAGAAAGAAGGTTTTCTTACCACATACCAGTGGAAAGAAAGAGGGTTTTCTTGCCACATATCAGTGGAAAGAAAGAATTTTTTCTTGCCACGTACCAGTGGAAAGAAAGGTTTTCTTGCCACATATCAGCAGAAAGAAAAAGAGTTTTGTAAGAAAACAAACAAAAGTTAGTGATAACAAAAGAATAATATCAAGAAACAATAAAAGTAAGAGCAGTATTTAAAAAACCTGCCTCTTACCCGGTTGGGGAACAACCAGCTTTACTCAGTCCCAAAATAGGGAAGAGGCTGCCAGCAATCACAACTCCTTGCCTCAAGAATAGGGGAGGGAGGACTTTTCAAGACTTACGGTGTCCCACACCAACCTATAAGTGTCAACATCGGTGAATAAAGGTCAAGTTCAGTAAAAGGCAGTGCAACAATGAGCTTTACAAACATGTGAATTTTTGCAAATAATTGATTGAAGAATTTTGTATGCCACAAGCACAATATTAAAAAAAAGCATGTGTTTTGTCAACATGCATAATATCAAGGCAATGAATATATAATTTAACTTGGCTGTAACTACATGTATATCATACTCAAATAGAAAGGTAGAAGCCAAGAATCAAAGTGTAACACCTTTGTGATATAAAATTTTGGAACAAGGGCCAAACAAAATATCAGACACAAAGTGATTATATATTGCTTAATGTAGCCACAAGCCCATAAGCTACTTATAAGTTCATGTAAATTCATATAGCTTTATGTAGCCACAAGCCTACAAGCTACTCATTCTGAGTGACTCAGAAAATTGACTAAAATAGGTCACATAGGTCAAAAATATTAAGGGCAGCATGGCTTCATGTCATTGGGTATTTTTTGCACCTCCTATAGCTTAATGTAGCCGCAAGCCCACAAGCTACTCATTCGAGATATGAAATGTGACTACTAAAAAACATGGAAATACAGCATTAAAATGAAATAAAGTCACACAAAATGTGCTGATTACAAAATCAAATAAACCACATGCTTGCATTTTGTAAAGCCATCAATGTGCACGCAAATGTTCATCAACTGTCCAAATTGGCTTTGCTACAGCATAAGGTGGGGTCGTCCTGGGGTACTCCTTGCTCCATCAAGTCAAAATGGGGAAGAGGCTGCTGTCTATCGCATCACCTTGCCTCGAAATATGGGAGGGTAGAAAGACTGATGGAGGCTTACAGTTTCCACCCTACCACCAAGCTGCTAAACTACTTTATTCTACTCTACAACTATTCTACAACTATTCTACAAATTCAACTCTAAAGCAAAACACAAAAAAGCAGCTTAAGGCTACTAAGTGGCCTAAATCGTGTCGATGTGAAAAAAGCAAAACCCCAATCAAAATATCATTAACTATGCCACACAGAAGTTGCAGGTCCATCCATTTCGAGGATTCCTCTTCAAATTACAACATTTCCAATGAAACCACTTTGTGCACTTCTCGCACTCTATCATATTAAGTGTAGTCCTAGTTGTCGTGCATAGATGACACTTCCATTCCCTGCGTTTGTTTGTTACAACATTAAGAATAAGTAGCCATGCATCATCATCAACATATTGCCTCAATTTCCTCAAATCATCTTCAGATATATCTACTACTTTGTCAGACACATTTCCAGGCAGTACCTCAACTTCAGTTTCCTTCACCTTGTCTTGGTTAGTCCTTACTCTTTCAACCACCTCACAAGTGACAAATAGCTCTAACTGTTTTGCACTTTTCCTTGACATTGTATCCCTATCAGCGCAATTAATGTCTGCTGGCCTAGAAATACTAGTATAATCAGCGAGTGGTGGAATGCCTCCACGTACATGTTCGTATTGATACCAGATCCCTTCCTGTAGCAGACTGCCCACTGTGACTTCCTATCCACATAACTCCTAAAATACTCTCCAAACCTACGCGTACCTTCATCCCCTAGCAGGTCAGTAGTGACCTGTCCTAACATTGCTTCAAATTTCACAACATCAGGTTCATCTAGCAGGCAGCGCAGTGCTTTGTAGACAGAAGACTGTAACTCGACATTCCCACTGATGTGAGTACGTAGCGCCCCTCTCCATGCCCTATCTACATGCCACATGCACAGTAGTTTACTAGGCCTATGTGCAAAAACACTAATCCACGCATTGAAGTACTGTTCCGCATCATCAGTCATGACCCACTTTGGTGCTACCTCACCCACTATGTCCCTTATCCTACGCAAGAAAGCAGTCAGAACAACACGATCCTCCCTATTTGATATCAGCCATGCGACAGGAAAGCCCTCACCAAACTCATCAACAACTAGAACGGTAACAAGAGAGAAATCGTACCCAGTTGTACCATGAGTTGCGTCCATACAGACTATGTTATTCCCACAAGCCTTCAACATATCCCTTTGTATTGGTGTCATTAGACCTAACACAAAATCATCCTGTGACAGATCATCTAAGCTATCTGGGCAAGGTGCCCCCTGTTCTTTGTATAACAGGACAGGATTATATGAGACGACATTGAAACCTTTCTCCAAGAAAGAGAACCCTCCACATAACTATGAAAGGCTTTGTCTACCCGGTACATGTGGGACTGTATGGGACACCTAACTGAGCAAAGTTACAGACACTAAGTACTGACAGCTGTGTATTGCCTCATCAACAACATTGAAACCTTCCTCCAAGAAAGAGAGCCAAACAAAAGATTCCACAGACAAAAGTTTTTATCCACTTAATCCCAACAATGTACAGAGCTGATTGCATTCAGGGCAGCCACTCAAGCCAAAACAATGCATTCCCCAGCCTGTGTGCTTGAAACCTTTCCTGGCCACTATACAAAGAAGCTGACATTATCCTATCAAAACCACAAACTTCACCTGTGTCATGACTTAGTTGTCATGGTGCAGTAGTGCAGTCCATGTTTTTAGCGGAAGCCAGTGACGACCAGAATGTCAGGATTTTTGTAGGGCTTCTGTGGAAATGAAGTGTTCAAAACACAATTGAGAATGAGAATATATGACTATAGTTGCCGCAGTTGACGCTTGTGCGTCACGACGGAAGTGCATTGTACCCATTGACATGCCCTGGGAACATCCACTGCATCCGCCACTGGGTGTGAAATGCTCAAGGGCCATTGTCCAAAGAAGTGTGCACTCATCTATTTGTACAAATGACTAAAAACTCTACATCAAAGATTTTACTCAACATTTGGGCATTTCCACAGTAAAGGGGTCCATTTCAAAGACACTAGTAGGTAATCTTGTGTTTCCAATGTGAATAACCCACCAAACACCTAAGAGAGATAACTTTGACCAGATTTTGCTCCAAACAGGCTGTCTATAAAAATTTATTTAAAAAAAAAACATAAAAATAGTGAACGTATGTACAACAGGTGGACAGACATTTGTCTACTAATGCATGACAGTCAAATTAAATACCATCTATGGTAAATGAGCTTTTCTTTACTAAAACAACTGATATGGATAAGAAGATACAATATCACCCCAAAAATTCAAATTAACTATGCACTATAGTACACTTTTAGAAACAATGAACGTATGAAAGTGTGAAAAGGCATGGACGTTACAGTTTTGTCCGTCCATGTTACATACGTTCAGCCTAAACTCTAGAACTGTACCTTAATTTAGCACAGGTAATTTGATTTCTTTAGATGATGTTATCTCTTATCATCCATATCAGTTCATTTAGTAAAGAAAGGATCATTCTCCATGGAAGATACTTAATTTGACTGTCATACATAAGTACACCAATGTCTGTCCACCTGTCACATACGTTCACATGAAATTTTCATCTTCAATTTGCAGAAATAAAGGAATAGCTTATGTAAGTGACTCATTTAAAGAAAAAAATATCATTCAGGAATCACTTAAAGCCATTGTATTTCATTTAGAATGTAAAGCACTGCGGATATTTATAAGATGAAGGCTAAATACAAGTCAAGCTAAAGAGCAAGCGTATATTTTGGCTTAAAACATTTTTGTACTGATTGTACGAACAGTAGACAAGTTACTTCTGATAATTAGCAAATGTATGTAATATGCATAATAATAGTGAACAAAAGTAGTGATCCAGATAAAGTGTAATTGCTAGGCCCTCTATATATATTTTACTTGACTCTTGACACAAGTATTTGCAAAGATATTATCAAGTCTCTGCATGCCATGCCACCAAGTGATTGCACTGCGTAAGCCTTGTTGGCAGACTTTATATTTTATATAATTCCACAATAAAATCAATTGCAATCCAGAATTGGGGATAATATGGTAAATGTTGCACTTGTTTACTTCTATAAAGTCATGTTGAGCGTTCCATGATAGTAATTTCATAATTACGGCCAAAGTCATACCAAAAGTTGCGCCCACATGTCATATCAAGGTGATGATGGTAGGCCTATAACATAGGATCCACACTAGTTTTGTTTGGTTTGTGCCTTACATATCGCATTTTTATAAAACCACAATATGGGCACGTAATTTCTATGTATGTGGCATTTCTAGTGTACATATGATCCTAGTTGTTCTGCAGCGGAAAAATACCAAGTCTCACTAATCACGCTCAGCCTCTGATGGAAAGGCTGTGAACCTATTACTAATTCATGGTACACATTGATGTGAACCTATTACTAATTAATGGTACACATTGATGCAATGGAAGTCACAAAACTCAAGTTTACCTGAGCTAAGTTGAATGTCACGGCGCAAAAAGCTCTTATTACAAATTACAAGGCAGACATGAAATATTCAAATACGTTGAGATAGTTTACCTACGTATGGGACACTTTGTCCTGCATTAGTTTAGTGTGTAGAGAACCATGCTTATGGGAAATTTTGGGTACCCCGGTACCGTAAGTATAGAAGTAAATTTAAATATTGATCCAGAAAGTCAAGGACACAATATCCCTGAAAAATTTACCACCATATTCCTATCTCGCCATATTTATACATGCATGCTCTGGATTTTTATCAGGATAATTACTACCGGTACTACAACTTTGAATAATAAAGTGTTTGTACTTCCATTGCTGAAGGTCAGTTTGCCATTCAATGTCAATGAAACTTTAGAGAAAGACCTTTTTCGGACACAAAAATACTAATAGTAATAGTCTAGATGTGCAGTACCTGCTGTGTGGAACCCCAGTGGATATGATGCCTGTCTAGCAATCACATCGCTGATTGAAGTCGTACCTCAGTAAGTATGCCCATGAGTTTTATCATGGCTGCTACACAGCTGTAACACTGAATAAGAGCAATTTGTTAACCAATTCAATGAAACAAAAAAATTGATATCGATAATCAAAAATCGATATCATCTCCATTATCATCACATACTTGCATGCATGTGTAGACCTTTGAAATGCCTGTTGAGCTATAGAGTACCTGGTACTTGATGTAATTGAAAGTATAATAGTGTACTTTTGCTTAGGGAAAATATACCAAATAATGAGAATTTGGGGAATGCAGCAATATTATTAGGACTAATCTGTGGAAGTTTGAAAAAAAAAAATTGAGAAGACTATGTACTATGAGAAATGAGAAACTTTGCCTCAACATTTGCTGATGTGTTGTACCAATATCAATGCAGTCAATATAGATTAGAAGTGCATACAATTTTCTGAAGTACTACGTACCGGTACATACTGTTTGCCACCAGGAGTAGCCAGTGAATTAAAATTTAATAAAAATTACAAGGTTGCAATGGAGACAATGCGGGATGATGCATACAGTGTACAGCCCGACCAGACGCTGTTAGTACGCTGACTTACAGCGACTGGACGGTGTATAGTTATGATATAGATATGATCTATATCATTTGCAAACGGTAAATAATGTGTTTAACTGAGCTCAAGAAAAGTTAAGCCTACTGCCGATGCCTATAGGCATTTACAGGTGAGTTTGACCGATGCACAGTTAGGTGAGGCAATCCCGGCGATCGAGTTTCTTGGAAATGCCACTAACACTATGCCAGTGAGGAATATTAGAAGATTAGACAGACATCGTCATAGATAGACAGTACATTGTAGTTAACACTCACCTTGTTCTTCCGCTGCGATTATCGCTGTTGCTGGTGACGATGTCGATTTCCTCCGGCTGCTGCATGGTGATGATGTCGATGATCCAAAATGTATTCGAGCTACTCAACTAGTCTATCAAATGGATAGTACAGTGTCTATAGTGAACCTACTTGTACTGTATGCAGTGGGACGATGTAGTACGCGGTGCCTTAGCGGTTGTACGGTAAACAAACTAGCAAAATCTCGGTCCACGTGAACTGCAGTGATGATCCTCTCCTGGTCCTCTTCCGGGTCCTCTCTTGTTGTGGTCCTGGTCCTCCACTTAGTACTGGTCCTCTTCTGGTGGCGATCCTGGTCCTCTGGTCCTCTCCTGGTGCTCCTAGCCTTCTGGATGATTCCAATGCGGGTATGAAAACGGTTCCGATAAGTGACTAGCCATTAAATTTGTCTAAGTATTTATACTTGTGGATCACTGGATGGACGGGGCGCCAGCAGTCGAGTTTGCCGCCCCGCCCCCCGGTATTCAGGGCACAACAGCTAATCCGACAGTCTGATTGGTTGAATCTCCGCCGCGCCTACGGCCCAGTCGCTGTGAATGGTCAATCACTCATTACGTAAAATCTTTTGTGCCGAGTTCATCGTCACGTATCCGTAAACATCCTTTTGTGCTTTCTTCATCAATTTACTAGTAATTAAAGAAAGTCGAGTATTCGTAAACACCCTTTGTCCTGTCTTCATCATCTAATTAAACAAAGTCACGTATCAGTAAACGTCTTTTGTGGTGTGTGTTCGTCTTGTCTTCTCTGAATAGTAATACATCATGTACTTGTGTCAAATCGCGACAGCTGTCTTCTCATGCCATATCACTTCCACTGCCACCAGGCAGATTGGTGATACCCACAGAGATAATATACTAGTACTAAAGAACACAGATATATACTATTCAAACATAAACATGCAGAAAAAAAAAAAACGGCGTGGCTGTATCACTGCCATTCTGATCTCAAAGGGATCGTACATTTTCGGTTCACCAGTTGAGGCTTAAAAGGTTCCCAACGTTTTTTTTTTTTGTTTCCTTTTTTTAAACATACATTTATAAACACTGATTTTGTAGATGAAGAGAAACAATATGAAGTACAGAAGAGCATAGCCAAGTAATTCTAAGAGGAATACAATTAAATGGTCAATAATGATAAAACTTTTTTCTAAATGGCTTAGGTCATGTATATGTCCAATCTAAAGCAATCCTAATAAAAAGTGGGACCAGTAGGACTGACCGGCATGTTGCCATATATGATATATTCAGTAGGAGTGACCGGCATGTTGCCATATGATATTCAGTAAGGACTGACTGGCATGTTGCCATATATGATATATTCAGTAGGAGTGACCGGCATGTTGCCATATATGATATATTCAGTAGGAGTGACCGGCATGTTGCCATATGATATTCAGTAAGGACTGACCGGCATGTTGCCATATGATATTCGGTAGGACTGACCGGCATGTTGCCATATATGATATATTCAGTAGGACTGACCGGCATGTTGCCATATGATATTCGGTAGGACTGACCGGCATGTTGCCATACATGATTTATTCAGTAGAACTGACCGGCATGTTGCCATATGATATTCAGCAGAACTGACCGGCATGTTGCCATATGATATTCAGTAGGAGTGACCGGCATGTTGCCATATGATATTTGGTAGGACTGACCGGCATGTTGCCATGTATGATATATTCAGTAGGACTGACCGGCACGTTGCCATATGAGATTTGGTAGGACTGACCGGCATGTTGCCATGTATAATATATTCAGTAGGAGTGACCGGCATGTTGCCATATATGATATATTCAGTAGGACTGACCGGCATGTTGCCATATGATATTCGGTAGGACTGACCGGCATGTTGCCATGTATGATATATTCAGTAGGACTGACCGGCATGTTGCCATATGATATATTCAGTAGGACTGACCGGCATGATGCCATATGATATTAGTAGGAGTGACCGGCATGTTGCCATATGATATTCAGTAGGACTGACCGGCATGTTGCCATATATGATATATTCAGTAGGAGTGACCGGCATGTTGCCATATGATATTCAGTAGGACTGACCGGCATGTTGCCAGATATGATATATTCAGTACGACTGACCGTCATGTAGCCATATGATATATTCAGTAGGACTGACCGGCATGTTGCCATATGATATATTCAGTAGGACTGACCGGCATGTTGCCATATGATATTAGTAGGAGTGACCGGCATGTTGCCATATGATATTCAGTAGGACTGACCGGCATGTTGCCATATATGATATATTCAGTAGGAGTGACCGGCATGTTGCCATATGATATTCAGTAGGACTGACCGGCATGTTGCCAGATATGATATATTCAGTACGACTGACCGTCATGTAGCCATATGATATATTCAGTAGGACTGACCGGCATGTTGCCATATGATATATTCAGTAGGACTGACTGGCATGTTGCCATATGATATTAGTAGGAGTGACCGGCATGTTGCCATAATGATATATTCGGTAGGACTGACCGGCATGTTGCCATATGATATATTCAGTATGAGTGACCGGCATGTTGCCATATGATATTCAGTAGGAGCTAGTGACCAGCATGTTGCTATATGATATTCAATAGGAGTGACCGGCATGTTGCCATATGATATTCAGTAGGAGCTAGTGACCAGCATGCTGCCATATGATATTCAGTAGGAGTGACCGGCATGTTGCCATATGATATTCAGTAGGACTGACCGGCATGTTGCCATATATGATATATTCAGTAGGAGTGACCGGCATGTTGCCAGATATGATATATTCAGTACGACTAACCGGCATGTAGCCACATGATATATTCAGTAGGACTGACCGGCATGTTGCCATATGATATATTCAGTAGGACTGACCTGCATGTTGCCATATGATATTAGTAGGAGTGACAAGCATGTTGCCAGCATACATGATTTATTTAGTGGAACTGACCGGCATGTTGCCATACATGATATAGTCAGTAGGACTGACCGGCATGGACTGACCGGCTCCTTGAAATAATATATTTAGTAGGGGTGATAACTGGTGCATGTTGCCATACTATTGATATTCAGTAGGACTGACTGGCATGTTGCCGTATGATATCCAGTAGGCCCTGATGACCGGCATTGACTGTTGACCTATAATCAAATAATTCTTACATTATCTCTCAAAATCTGTTTGCCTTACTTGGAAGTTTGTTTGTTTTATTCTATTTATACAGTTCATCTGACATGAAGATCTAATTGTGGTTGCAATTAATGGTAGATGTCTCTGTCTGCTCCAAGAGTGAAAGACTTGGAGCATATCGAAACTCTCCATTTCAGTACACTAATGAAACGACTGTTGTGTAAAGTCTAATGAGTAGATCCGCTCGCACGTACTGTACTTGTGCGTTTGATATGCAGCACACCACGTACTTGCCGCCGTATGCCGATCCAACAGTAAACGTGAGCCAGAGGCAGTGAACTTGTGGTATAATATCTCATTCGGACCACTACTTTTAGTGTTGTATTGATATATTTGTACTTGGTATCTGATTCAAAACCAGGCTTGATTTGCTTAGAATTCTGTTTTGAATCCTTTAAAATTGTACGGTTGCAATTATTGGTAATTCGCCGGGGATTCTACGTACGGGATCGCACTGTTTTCGTGCTTCCGCACCTCCTTAACGGACCAATGAGAGGATGGCACTCCGTCGATCGCTAACGGGCAGTATTGTGACAAAAGTTAGAATTATCAGAGCTAAAATCGTCAAAAGTCCTGAACATCCCACAGCCTCACTCCAAGATTTTGCGTCGTAACTATTTTATAAACAACAGTGGATAAGACATGGTAGTGTTTGATGTCCTATTTGATTAAAAATGCGTATTTTTGTGTCGTGATTGAAAAATTGTACAACAGGTAACCAGACGTTCAACAAAACGTAAGTAGATTTCTGCTTTCTTTTTCTTTTATTTTAATATCGGGCATTTTCTCCTCAGATTAAATATTGATCGACGGCGTGTTGAGAACGACGTCATCATCGAGGTGATAGAGCTTCCTGTCAGTGCTTTGTTCTATTCAGACTGATTTAAGGCTGATTTTTTTTCTTCAAAATATTTAATTGAAAAGTTTACAGGTCAGAAAACTCCTGAAATTAATCATTTTAGTCTTTAGAAGATTATTTCATAAGTAAAAAAATGATAATTTTGTGGAATAAATTATTCATAGAAATTGCATCTTGTGCCTTGTATAAGAACATGACGTCAGGGCGGTAAATTTGAAAATCGAAATGATGCACACGCTACTGAAAATTGGTTTTATAATTATTTATCGTGTTTATGGTGCTACTTTTTTCACCAAAACTTCTTGTAGGGAACTATTTATTCAATTTACTGTCAAAATTATGGGAGAAATGTTACATTCCATCAATTGCAGCATTAAAACATTTCCTGTTCCACTAACCCCATGTAGTTGGGGTAAGTGGAACGCGTGTATTAATGAATGGATGGCTTGGTGACTTTGTCAGTTCTGGGTACTTTCACCTTTCTCATTTTTAGTAGACAATCGTATGCGTACAATGCTGTTCCACTTACCCCAATACATCGGGGTAAGTGGGACAATGGAGTAGTCATGACTAAAGTGTAATCTTGAACTTAATTATGAATAACATTTACCCAAAACAATATCACATATTTGTATTGTGTTAATGGTCAAACTGTGATGTTTGAATATTTCTTGGCGCGTTTTATTATTATTATTATTTTTTTTTGCGATTTACGAATAAAGGCTTAAGTGTTCCACTTACCCCACTTTACCATATACTTGGTCCATTATGTTTAAACGGCCGAGTGCTAGGGCTCATCACAGGAGGATCCATTTCATTAACCGGTGTGAGATCAGTTTATGACGCTGTTATATAAGGCGCAGAACAACGGAACTTTCAGTTATCTTCACCTTGTATGAAAGACGGGACGCTGCAAATTTCCCGGCCGTAGCTGACGACGCCTACAAACCCACTCTTCAGGGGAACCACTTTGTGCAGAGTAGAGCCAACCGAAACGCATTGGTCCTCCCTATGTCTTGAACAGTCTATGGGATCTAAGGTCTTGAAAGGCTTAAAGCAGATCTCACTGGGCACGGTGAGGTTCTCCAAAGATTTTAATACTTTCAACGTCTCATTCTGCAAGTCGTACTCAAGTCTGATGCCTTTAATAAAGAAGAACAATTATCAGTAATATGTCATTGCATATGTCATTGTCATTGCATTTCATTGGGATAGTCATTGCATAACAAGGAATATTTTTGAAGCCACTATATTAAAAATACTTATAGTAATCATATAATAAAGTATATGATTATACATAATACATAATTATACATTAATGACTATATTAATGTTATAATCATATTTTTTAGAAATGAGTTATAAATCAGGATCCTTGTACATGGGAACTGATCCCGAGCGTCATCATCTATAAAAAATTCTTTGGAAAGATTATACACATAACTAACTAAAGGTTGGTTTTTTTTTTGTGTGTGTTGTTATCGTTCATACCTTCGTAGTTTGTTTTGTAATGTTTGTACTTACAGCACATGGGTCAGCTACTCACTAGGGCTTTTCCCTTTCTTGCCGCTTCATCCACTAATGGCATTGTCTTTGTTTGTGTTCATACCGCCACATTGGATCTTGTATGATTTATGAACTTCATGTGTACCTTCATGTTTTGATGTATGTTCTGTATGTTTTAATGCCTGGTGTAAAATAAACTAAAATGAAACTGTACTGCTATATATTCTCATTACTTTCTCTGTTTTTTTTTCAGCAGATTTCGGTTATAACATCTCTCTTTGTGTATTTATGTCCCCGCGAATATGTATGTTTGATTGATGTACATTTTCAATCAATGTGTGCATAAGTTAGTGCAATGTTTTCTCAACTATCTCAATGCAGTATTCAACCAAATAGATTACTTACGTCACTGAGTGTATGTGGGAATTTAGTTCTGATTCCATACAACAGAGACGAAACTGATATGTCCTCTGCTTCCAAGTATCTAACTTGCTTTAGTCTCAAGGGTCAACAAAATGTATTTAAAGATATAATGTCGATGATTAATTGCAAAGTAAACGTAAGTAGATGACACCAGCCAAAGAAAAATAAAAGAAGGGTGCTTCATGTTTGTGTGTCGATGTATAGACCAGTTCGTAATTCCACTTTGCGCATGAGCAGAAAAAAGGTCATTTGTACCGAGAGGCATTTTGGTTTGTAAATTCATTGAGATAAGCATCTGTGATGTGATGCAATGATTTTTCATGTGACCCTTATCTAACTGGTGCTTGCCAGCACATCCACCTGACCGCAAGAATGGTATTTCGTAATATAGAAGGAAATAGGCTGTTATTGCATTCAAAACAAAACAATGAAATGGATGCCTGTTAAAATTGACAACTGATGGAGTATTCTGATCACCCTGATCTCAACGCAAGTTCATTCTTTGTTTGGATATGAATTCCATAAATTGTAAAGTCGTGCAAGCTTATGCATTATGCCGCTTTGAAAACGAGTGAAGTGCCTAACCAACTGAGAAAAAAGAAAGGTCATTTGTACCAATGTGTACATGAGCTAATTACGAACTGGCTTAATGTGCAATATGTGAACGATGGTCTGATTAGGTATCTTTGAGGAGATTGCCTGTTGTGTTCTAATAACATTATTTCGCTGCTGCTGGGAAGAGTAGAGATGTATGAGGGACAATCAATGACGGAAAGTAATCACTTTGCATTAGATAAGCCCGTATGAAATGCAATATTAATTTAAGCATAATATTTCACCCACCAGGCCCTTTTATGGTTTTTTTTTTGTTGTTGTTGCAGAAATTATGATTTCTCATCATAATTTGACATATTTTACTGCATAACACTTATACATTGGAGAAATAATAATGTAACTAATTAGATAAATTGAAGCAGCATGAATTGAGAAAGAAAATTTCGACTATTTTGAAATCTGAGGGAAAAAAAATAGGAACTAAATCTCTCAAAATGCGTTGCCAATCTAAGAAATTGGTAATGAATTAACATTTAAGATGGTTTTAGAATATTCTGCAATCGAAACAAACACGAACATTTTGACATAAAATGGATAAGAAAAACCCCTATATGACACATTTGCAATGAAAATAACAGTTATGGTAAACAGGTAAACAAAAAAAAATTGTGTCAAGAGTTGGTGGGTTGAGCAAAAAGGAGACAAAAAAAAAAGAAGAGAAAAAAGGTAATTCAAAACGCTTGTCTAGAAGCCAATATAACAGAACAGACCCTATAAACTACTAGAGAGAGTCACAACCAGGAACTATTGCATCGTTCTCTTGCAGTATGTAAGAGGGAAATTCCACCAGCCCATTAAACCACTGGTGTTTTATACACAGGAAGTTGGTTCAGTGGGTAAGGATATTATATTTCGTTTACATTTGCATCAGGCACAATGATGATATTACATATCAATCAATCGTCTATCTCTTACTCTCTCTCTCTATCATATGGATATGTATGTATACCTGTACATATTTGAATATGTATGTATATATATATATATATATATATATAATATACATGTATATATACATATTATATGTTTAATTTGTATGTAAATATATATATATATACATGTATGTAAATATTATATATATATATATATATATATATATATATATATATATAATGAGAAGTTAGAAAGAGCGGTAGGCGTAGCTATGGATTTCAACAGGTTTAATGGTCGCCGAGCTTTCGGTCCGTCCGTAAGACGAAGCCTGTTAAAATCAATAGCTACACCCACCGCTCCTTCTGACTTCTCATTAAAGAATATAGCTATTTTGAAGAAGCAACACTGTACATGGTACGTACCCTTCATCGCACTTTATATACATATATACATATATATATATATATATATATATACATATATACATATATACATATATATATATATATACATATATTATATATATATAGATAATTATATATATATGTATACAATTACATATATGAATATATATATATATATATATGTGTATATATATAATTATATATATATAATAAGTAGATAATGTATGTATGTGCGTAAAAGTGTATGAATTACAAAAGAAGAAATTACATATTTTCAATGGAAAGTTGATACGGATTATTAAAAAAGAATATCTGCCCAATATATGGATTATAAAAACACTTACCATATTCGAAGGGTGACAGGGCTTGATTATGTTCATGATGATGAAACAAATGCATAAAAAAGAAATTAATTCAAACGCCTGTTTTTTATTCCAGTAACAGCAATATCGGTCTCAATTGAATATCCAAATTGAACCTGTCGATGACGTCATCGCCTAACAATAATCTGATTATACTTTGGTATAATATAAACAATATGATATCACCAGTCTTTTGTGAACAATCAAGCAGGCAAGATAAGTATGAACCCCTCAACTTTGCACAGCCATCACTTAGAAATCGTTACCACTGTAGAACCTATGATATTGTATAGGATATAAATTCCTTTTGTCTACAAAACCATACTACAGTCGTAGCCTTATAATACATTCATATAATATGTAATTAATATGATCAAATATATATAATATAAAAATTATCATGTGGGTGTATGTATGCATACATACATACATCATAAAAGTAAGGTAATGGATTAATATTTCCTATCGTTTAACGATACATTTTGTTCGTTCATGTGTAGTAATTAAAGGTAGAGAGAGTTTCTTACGAGCTGTCGATGCCAGCAGGGGTTGGGTGCTGAAAGTCCCAGAGCAGTTTGTAAAGTTAAGAGTCAGTCGATACCAGGTGAACGACTGGAGTCCAGTCAAGGTGGTATTTGCACCTGATGCACTGGTGGTGGTGTTGCAGTCCTCCTCTGACGTATTAACAGGGCAGTATTCTACTCTGCCAGTGCCATCCATGCTGTCATTATGGTTTGGTTGCCAAGCAACGTGGATGGAGGACGCTGACGCTCTGTCAGGGTATGCTGTGATGTTTGGTTGGTATAACTGGCCTTGGAAAATCACCAGAACATAATCATTCGTATCACCTTTGAAGGAAGAATACTACGTTTGCTTAATGCTGTTTTCTCTTTGCAGAGTGTAATAAACTGTTCAAGATTTTACCTCATAACAGAGATTGATACACCGATGATTATGTTTCGCTTATAGTAACATGTGTCATGTATTACTTGACAATAGCAATCATTTTGATCATTGCCCATTCCAGTCAATGAATGTCGAGCACGAAATTTTTGTACATTTTTGTATATGCGTTACGTCTTTCCCTTTAACGTGCATAAAAACAACCCAAAAGGACTTTTTAAATATGCATGTTTTAAACAACACAGATATTTCCCCTTCTGGATTAAGTTGAAAAAAAAAAATGATGGTAATACATTCTTCAAAACTTCCCCCACCTCTATAACATATTTTATATTTTGCGCTTACTGGGCTTAAGAAGAGATAGCTTTGCACTCTTCAAATTTCGCTCTCTATCCTCGGCATAGGCTATGCACTGATAAGAGCCATAGTCGGAAGCTTGGACGTTTTCGATGAGAAGTGTTCCGATTCTTTCGTTGTCATCTAATCCTCCGGGAGCATGAATGAAGTGACGAGTCCGACTTGAGTTGAAGACGCGTTCTGCCCCAACCTTGACCCACCGGAAGTGATTAATTGGTGGGTTTGCGTCCGACGAGCACGACAGGGAGGCTGTACACCTCTCACGACCGTTCCACTTCGCGGACGCTTTGCGTGTAAAGATTATCGGTGGATCTACGAGAGAGTTCGGAGATATAGGAAGGAATGAAGAAACTAGAGGTTTTTAATTTTTTTTTAAAGGAATGAGAATACCTGTACTTCTTCTTTTTCTTGTACAAAATGTATGGCATATTATCATAAGGCCATCTGTGTATTGTGTGTGTGTTTGTCAACCATCCCTTCTCAGGCATCCGAACTACACACACACACACACACACACACAAACACACACAAATGATTATTTGTATGCTGCGGAAGTGGGAACTTCTGAAAAGCAACAATGAAAGGCGTGTCAACGGTACTGTTTTACATAATATAATATGTTAATGCGTCGGAAAAAAAAATTGTAAAAATATTACGTTCCGTCATGAATATAACATTACAACGTACAGTTAAAATCTTAGATAAAATGGTACCAAAAAATATAGACCAAAAATGGCGTTTTGCCCATTCGTCTCAGTATTTGCGGATCTCGGTTGGTTATTATATATATATATATATACAGTGTATATATATATATATATATATATATATATGTGTGTGTGTGTGTGTGTGTGTGTGTGACTTATATATATATATATATATATATATATATATATATATGTTGCGAATTCACGTATTGGCTCCAATGTAACGAAGAATAAACCGGTAATGCAATATTTCGCCAATATAGAGTTTATTGAGCAACTCAAATTTGATATATATATATATATATATATATATATATATATATATATCATTTCCTCTATGTGAAGCATCAAAGCAATAGCAGTACCGTGAAGATTTGTAAACAAATGACGTGTATTTAAATTTCATTTGGACATGTAAAAGTTACTTTGTACTGACTTTGTGTATATGCAATGTCATATTATATGGTTTGGCCGGAAATGAAATAAAAAAATGAAATGAAATGAAATGAAGATTTCGAAACTGACGTGACTTTCATATATCAAGTGCGAACGCTGAAAGGGAATCGTGTGGTAAGCTCATTCGTTCAATAAGGCGGTTTTCGTAATTAAATAGGTGTATAAATTATGAGGAACAAACATGCCAGCGTTGTAATTCCGTATAGTGTATCTTTTTCCGTGCTTTTTTGTGCTTTTATTCAGATTCACATTTCAGTGGGGATAATCACAGAACGCTTAGGGCACTTGAACATGAACCGCAGAGCCACTTCACTGACAGATATGACAGATATAATGAAAATACCATGCAATTACAAGTCTTCAATTCATTTTCAATTCATTTATCTTCATTCTTCTTTTTCTCAACAAAAGAAAACACAAGATAAATCAGGTATTACATCATAATTCAATTCAATTCAATTCATTTACTTCCATACTTCTCATTTATGGACATTATAACAGAAATCAAACAAGTTCTTTCACCTTGTAAACAATGTGCAAAACCCAAACAATACACATGGTGATAACACGGTAATTATAATTATGTAATAATAACTGGTCAAAATCGAAATCGAGATGGGGTTGATCAAAGAAAAGTATGACGGGACCTACATGAAAGCAAGCTTGTTTGGCTGTAAGCCCCGAGTAATCAGTGTTTGTGAAAAAGGAACGGAGAACGGATAGAAGATAAGACCAGATGATGTAATGGTGCCAAATAAGAAAAAAAAAACCAAAATGTGAACTATTACTGTGACCGAGCTATCATTGGTTTCAGGAGTACACCATGATTTGCATAATCATAAAGCCTACTTTGGTATATACACTATAAACTGTTGTTGCATTAAAACTAACGCCAGGATATGATCAGTAAGACACAAAAAGTAACATGTACAGCTATTAAGCCATTTGGTGCCTGCCGTCAAGCTCTGTATAGAAAGTTAGAGAGAGGAATAGGGAAAGAGGAAGAGAGGGAAACGAAGTAGAATGTGGAATTGCTAATGATGATTTCGGAGAGCCTGACAGCAAGACCCAAAATGGAATCTGCAGCGTGTTGACAAGAATGTTTGATCGGACAATAACATACCACGATATTACATAAGACATTGCAATTATTAAGTTTCTGCAAGATATGCACTCAATAAAGACTCTTTTAATTTGCGTTTAAAGGAGTACAAAGACGAGCAGCTTGTTATTTCGGGGGAGAGGTCATTCCAGTATCTAGGGCCCGTATACTTTATCGTTTTTTCAGCGAAAATTGTTCGAGTACGTGGAAGGTGAAATGCTTCACTTTGGCGGGTAGGATAATCATGAATCAAACAAAAACATTTGCCTTTGCAATAGATAAATGAAATCGATAAACATAAGAGCGCATACTGGCAAAAAAAAAGATGATACAAAGTCATGCTTCAGTTAAAAAAAAAAAAGGATAGAGAGGTCCACTAAAAAGCAAAGCTTGTATATTGTGAACCACTCATAAAACTTATGAACTGCTTATTTACAAACATTTGTCACAAATATGATATAGGCCAGGACGGGACAAAACAGAAGAAACACAACAACAAGACACAACTTGCAAGAATGGATGAACAGAATGGAAGGAAAGAAAGAAAAAGAGAGAATGAGAGAATGCCTACACGCTGAACAAGGGAAATGGAACAGGGCATGGTAGAGAATGTGCTTCATGAGTTGGCGCTGCATGCAGCTGTGCAAGGATTGTGATAGCTACTTCATTACGTAATAATGAATTCAGTGATTGAATGATTGGTGGATTGATGATGAACCTGAGGTTGACGAAACCTATAGCTAATGAAAAAAAAAAGTACATCAGAGAGGATTTAGTGGAAAAAATTTCAACTTGTGCTTAAAAGAATACAGAGATGGAGAATTTCTTATTTCACAGCTTAGTGAGTTCCAAAATCTAGGACCGGTGTATATAAATGTATTCTGAGCCAATAAAGTTCTCAGGAGGGGTAAATGAAACTCATTAGATTGTCTAGTGGGATAATTATGAAAAGACTGGTTCAGTGGGAACATTGAATTGAAAATACTGGGAAGTGCATTTACATTGTACTTAAACATAAACTGACCAAGTTTAAGTAAATACTCATCTTTAATTTTCAAAATCTTATATTCAGTAAATAGTGGCTCTGTACGGGAACGTGGCGGGACGCCACAAATATTACGAATAGCCTTTTTTTTTGGTAATAATAGTAGTCTTCAAATTGATCGAAACCCAAATTTGTTTTTAATGAAAACATATTATGAATTTCCCCATTCCATCAACGATTGCATGGGTGTTGTGATATAACTATGTTGGCCATAGTGAGTAAGAGGTTGTAGTTGTTAATTTTGATTACCTTCCATGCTTACATTAAATATATTATGGAAGATAACATCGTGACTTCAGTTCACTGGTTCTCAACTGCTAGATTTGTTAGATTTTACTGTGTACTATCTTTATTATATCGACTTAAATATTGAGTTATCCATTTCTTTAAAGAAGGAATTGAGAAGAATGCATTCAAACTCACATTGGATGTCGAGGATGACCGAAGAATTTAAAACAGTCATGTTGGTAGGCGAGACGCGAAGACTCAGGCTGCACACAAGGGTTCTCCCGTGGTCCTGGCGAGATGGCGTGTAAATGAGAATACTCGTTGCGTTGACGACCTCTCCACGTCCACCCTGCCCATCGGTCTCGGGTGATAGGGTTACGGCGTCACCAGTGACTTCTCGGGTATCAACGTACCAGCGGAAGGTCGGGGCCGGGTAGCTGCCCGTAGAAGTGCACGAGATGTTCTGAGTTAGTTTAACTTGGAGGTTGTCAGCTCCAGTCAACTCATGTGTATCCGGCAGCCCTACTCGTTTTTAGGGAAGAAGCATAAACAAACATCAGTAAAAGTACGATTGATAAAATAGGCAAAATCTGATATTTCAACCAGCAATCGGGCAGTATCAACTTCACATCTTGAAAGGGATACCAAATGATATATTTTGGTAGGGCCTATATGTATAATTATATGAATCTATATACACATAAAAGTACACAATCTATTCATACATATGTATATATACATATAAATACTTACAAATCAACATGAAAGACATTATACGTATACATACACACATACATAATAATATCTATAAGCATCCTATACATTACACGGATGCAAGTAATCTATTTCACATGTCCTTTCTTACTTTTAGTTGCACATGACAGCTTTATGTATGGATAGATCTATGTGATGTAACCTACATAATGGTGAATACAATCTGTCTGAGCAATAACATGCACAGATTATGATGGTACACGCATATACAAAATATGTGTATTATCATATAAACAGTCGCCTATCACAATTAGATATTTTTTTATCATAATAAACATACAAAGTAAAAGAAAAACATAGTTATATAGTACAATGTACATAGAAATCATTATATATGTGTGTATATGTACATGTTATCTTATATGTGAATTTATGTATTTTCTTTGCATTAATATTTATATAGGCACCCTACTAGTAATCATGTGTGCTATATAATAAACATAACTTACATACAATACTATAATATATACAATTATAATACAGAGAGAGAGAGAGAGAGAGAGAGAGAGAGAGAGAGATAGAGCGGGCGGGGGAGGAAGCGAGAGCGAGAAAGAGTAGAGTGTTAACGCATTGTTCATGACAAACCAAACATGTGTTTCACAAATTTCACATAAACCGGGTGAGAACACGTGGCTTTAATGGCAACTTAACGACCTTTAATGTTTAGGGGTAATGCACCAGAGAGGTGCGAGCTTTCTTCCACTTCTCTGAATAACACCACTGATTATCCTAATCATGGGAACACGTCACTTTTACGTTGTTTCAGGGAAAAGGTAACCATGACATAATAAAGAAACAGTGAACGTACTGGGATGTATAATGGTGAGACTAGTGTCACTAGATCCAAGGCCGTACTTGGTGGTTGCCCGGCAGCGGTAAGTCTTTTCATCGTTTTTGGCGAGTCTTTTTATGGTAATATTAGCACAGCATACGCCATCGGCCGTGAATATGTACTTTGAATTGTCCCTCTTTTCGGGGTTACATTGTATTCCAATGGAATGGTTTTCATGCGTGCAACCTCCTAATTTGACATCATTATCCACAAACCACTCCAGGTAGAATTTCCCAGTATTGATGGACTGCGGACGATACGTGCAAGTAATGACCACATCAAATCCCTCGACTCCTTGTCCTTGGACGGAAGTTGACAATGTAAGCCCACTCGTTCCTGAAGACAAAAATCATGTGAACTTGGCATGACTGATGACATTGTAATGAACTTTTCAGTGTTGAAGATAATATAAAGTTTTGGTACCTCAAAAGTTTCCCTGATTTTCCTTGTCTTAGTTTGTGTTTCAGGTTAAAGTACCTTTCATATAACTAACACTGTGAGACTTACTTGCCCCAAAGTGCTCTCATGTCTGAGTAATCATGCAATAATGGTTTCGTACCAGAGCAGAGCGGGCTCTGAAAAATTCGAACGAGCCGTTAGTTTGACTCGACGCGGTACCGCGAGAATCAATATACACGTATTGTATGAAACCATTATTGCATCATTACTAAAACATGAGAGCACTTTGGGGCGAGTAAGTCTCACGGTGTTAGTTATATGAAAGGTACTTTAACCTGAAACACAAACTAAGACAAGGAAACTCAGGGAAACTTTTGAGGTACCAAAACTTTACATTATCTTTAACCAGCTTTAATAATTTAACATTTCCACCGTTGTTATCATCATTACTTCCCTTTCCCCTGGGGTCTTTTATTTGTTGTTTCGTTTCCTATATTCTTGCAATTTTGTTTTGATTTTATAAGACATTTTGAGGATTTATACGAAAGCAGTCCCAAAATCTCTACGCTCCAATAACGATACAAAAAGGAGGAAAGTTATGAAGCAAAATATAATATGTCACTAAAGCCTTCTGACAGAACACACCTATCGTTACAGTCTGATATAAGTATTAAGTATAAAGTGTTTCCTATAGGGACATGAAACAGTTAAAAGCTAGTAGTTAATTTTTTTGATTCGATCTTTTTTATTTGATTTGATTTATTTCTACTTAATTCCGTTACATCAGATATGATTATGTACACGTCATTTATGACTAACAGTATATCTACACATAGTTTTTAGTACAATTATACAAGACAAATACAAACAGCTTCGGGAACTTAAACAGAACTTTAAGGGTCTCCAAAATGTTACTTCTAACAGAGATAAAATTCTTATCGTACTTTTTTTCATTACGACTAGTGACCAATAGGATGATCTACTAGGTCTTTTGATATTTTTTCTAAGTATCAAAAAGATAAGTTATCTTTAATTTACAATTTACCTGTTAGTGCTTTTTTTTCATTCAATACGATTAACATGATATGCATAGCTATACCCATTCAGATTAGAATGGACTTTTTTTAATGGAATAAAGATACATACTGGAATGCTTGTGGCTATCGCTAAACGCCAGCACGTGTGAACAATACAAAACCTCGCACTCGAACTGAAATTAAATCACAGTAGAAAATAGCTTCTGAAATAATAGTAATGAAATAATATTTTAGGACCGGTGTAATACTGACGTTTTTAAGGGCATTAATACGGAAAAAATAGGTATTTATATTGTATTATGTACATGATCGACAGTTAGTGGCATTTACCTTCCGAGACGTAGGATGAGATCAAAGAGACGAACAAACATAGTGCCAAAATAGGCCTCTTCGTCTTCATAATGACAGCTCAACGGTGTCTTATCCATCCACTGAGTGTGCATTTACTGTGTGATCTCAAGTAAGCAAAGCATACTAAGACTGTGCTGTATAATTGCCTTCGCGTGTCTCTTGACAGTGACCACTTCCTGCTCTCGAAGAAATATGTTTGTTCTCAATGATTATTTTTCCGAATTCACTTTTAAAAGCTGCATTTATAAGTAATGCAAGCACTACAGTTTTATAGTGTAGGCCAACTTCACAGCACAGCCAATGTCGCATTGTGGTTTGAAAGAGAGCATGCGTTGTACAGCTGAAGGAGGTGTCGCAGCCCTCTCAACTGATCTCATAATTTGTTGCTTAGCATTCAAGAGCTTTAAAACAAATAATGGCATGCGTTCCGTCTGTAAAGAGGATATATTTGTTTCAGGCGTTTGTATATGTACTGAAAAATTATAATGATGTCTACAGGCATGACAACAAACTCCGGCATGTTGTATTTCACTCCTGACATCATTATCTTCCTACTGAGTGCTGAAAGCAAATATATATATATATATATATATATATATATATATATATTAGATAAAGATAAAGGTCTTCAGCTCATCTTCCGCTTCCACTTCCGTGTTTCTTCAGCTGTCAAGCAAAAGAAAAAAAAACCAAAACCAAATACAAAAAAAAAACCACTTAGCACTTCCGGGGTGAAAAAAAAAGGGGGGGGTGGCCGAAAGTGGTGACACCTTATGTATTCCTTTGTATGCTGCAAACAACGGGGGGGGGGGGGGGGTGCTGAGCCCCCCCCCCCCTCTCCCCTCCGGTTCCGCCGGCCCTGGTCTGTACTGACCATTACTACAGTCAACCTGTCAAATGGCTGTAATGGACAGGTAGTCACTACAAACAGGGCCTTTACCATGGCTTTACTAAGTATAAAAGTCCATGAAGACACCTTGTACAGTTGTATATGATTAATACTGACTGTCAAATCATTACTTGCATCTCTCTTTTAATTTGTGCATAATTTCACTCCACATGACGGCATAATCTCTAGTAGTCTCCTCATCCAGTTCTAACATCAAAACTTTTATTCATAACTTTTGCATCGGGTTTCCGATTTTCCTCAAGCTTTCAACGACTGATCATGCTGATGTGTCCTACTAATGTTTCTGCTTTCACTCAATACACATGTCTCTTTGGGTTTTGGTTTCCTTTAAGTTAGGGTCCAGATTTTCCTCTACTTTCAACCCTCTGTACCAACGTTGCACAAGGGTCAATAAACTATTGGTGTGTGTGGGAGTGTGTAGTTGTAGTTGACACCAAGATAATGGTCCTACACAATGGTTAGGGTTTTAATGCCCTACTACATATTAATGAGAAATTCCACTATCACAGCTAATCTTTATTCATCCTGAAATGTTGTGCATGCAAGCACATGCAAACATAATTAGGTTCATATGCATGCATTTTAACCTTTACCATGAATTCAGACAGGCAGTGTCCAGGGCAATCCATCATAACTTATCAATACGTCTTGGAGCAAAAGACCAGAGGTCTAGTCAGCAGAGCTCTGAAAAAGGTGATATTCATGATATTCATGTCTATTTTTCAGGGTCATTGTAAGCATACACTCACATACACACCACTGATTCCTGTGTAAAGTTCAACTTTGTACAGAAGGTTCAAATTTGACCAAAGTCTGGTACTTAACTTTAAAATAAATCATGGATTTAATGAAAATGATTCATGCTTTCATATTCAAAATACCTCCAGCTAAATTGTACAATATTAAGCTATTACTCATATCAATGACAGTGTTATCTCAGATAGGTAGTTTTCGAATTATTAAGGATCAAAAGTGGGAAATGTTTTTTGTAGCACCATGGACCTAATATAGAAGAACATTCATCGAATCGTAATTAATTCATGCTCCTGTACATCTCAAAAACCCCACAAAGACATTTTTAACATACGTCACTGCTTTGATCCCATGTTCGTCACCGCCAGCAAGCCGGGAGAAGAACAAGACGGAGATTCGAGAAATCTAAAACTATATGCGCAGAAGAAAATAACTCACAAAAATCAAGTAAAGTGACAGAGCAGTTGTGGTGTATGTTAGGAAATCATGCCTCAAACAATTTCGCTTGGGAGAAGCAGGCAATATTCTAAAAGAAAGCTAACATTTTGGCAGAATGATTGTCACTTATGATCTCAATATTTCACTTTGCCGCAGCTTATTCCAGAGCAAAAAGGAATGGTAATGGTAGAAAACAGGTATATCCTCCCATTAGGCAAGGTCTTATGCGTGTGCGAAAATGTGCGAATCAGCAATTGCCCATCTTTTGACACAAAATTTGTCATGATCTCAAGTTTTGCCGCTCCTCATCATCTGTATTTATTCAAAAACATTTCCGTCAGAAAAAAGGCACATCAGCGACACAAGACTGAAATGAGGGAAACGATACGATGCATGATCACACAATCGCTATTGTCATACATCTGAATGTACTCATTAAGATGCACATAATCATGTGTCAGTGACGATCATTACATCAGAGAATGACTGCCGTGAATATTCCATGGTATATTAGGTCCATGGTAGCACTTAGTACATGTACATACATTTGGGTGGGCAATATCATAGCAGTAACAAATGAATGAGCTTGAGCACAACATGGTTTACGAGAATGGAGTCACAACCGTCTTATTTCCTTTGAATCGAATAGTAACGCTGGACAAAAAAAAAAAGAAAAAAAAAGGTTTATATCGAGCCTCACTGCCATTTGAATGAAATTTGATCTAATCCATTCTTTTGTACGTGAGCGAGTATGGGGTTATGAATTGAGTAGACATATTGAAGTTTTACCATAGTTTTTTTTTTTTTGTAGCTGATAATGTTCACTGAAATGGTAACACCTGATTTTATAAGCTATGCTGAATCTTTATTAAAGTGACTTGACTGAAATTATCTTTTCATGTGAAAAGATTACAGACTGGTTAGGAACAATTATTGGTAAACGACATTGCAATAAGAAAATATTTTTTTAACTTTGTTAGTTTTGAAATTAATGAACCGCATGTGGGATATAATTCACGGCCGTTACGATCCATCATGTCCATTGCGAAAACTTATCAATCATGCCGGATTTGGAAGCGTATGGTAAAATAAACGTCATGGATTAAGGGTTTTTTTTTCCCCCATTCATATTTCTAAAGTGAATTGATGGCAGCAAAGTGATCAAATTGTATTTGTATTCTTTTGAAAATGAGGCTTTCACTATTTCAACGTGGATATAACTTACAAAAATATCACTTATTGCATACGTAAAGTTTTTTTTTTTAAATTTCACTTCTGTATTAGTGTGTCAATGTTACATACATTTTCGTATTGTGCTTTTTGACGCTGTTCCTCTTTCATCTTTTCTTCTGTCTGGCGTTTTCTTGTATAAAAAGTCTGAAATGAACATTGCAGTTTCAAACTTATATTGTCATGAGAAATATTGTGTCTGAAATGAATATTGCAGTTTCAAACCTTTATTGTCATGAGAAATATTGTGATTTTGGTCAGAAATGTAAAATGTATCTGACATTATCCATTACATGTTTCAAAGTAGTGATTAAAGTAAAACAAAAAGTTTTTTGGTGGTTTAATACCATTATTTCCAACCCTAAAAATGTGTAGACTTTAATCAAAGTCGTCATGATTGTCATATTTTTCTCAAATACCAACAGACACGTTACATATTAGAGACATTCAAACTGTAGTTCTTAGTAGCAGCAGAATTATACATTGAAAGAACCTGACCAACTTGACATAGACTATATGAATCATAAGTATATGCTTTTGTCTTCAACAATAAATTAAGATACCGATAATTAGGTGACTACTCAAATTCTTTTTCATCTAAGAAAGGTGTTCAACTGAATGAATTAAAATCTTACAAACTCGTGTTAATATTCTACAGAGTCTACCGCTACTGAGGGTATTGGATTTAGGCCTACTAATTACTTATTGTAATAAATGAAACAAAATGTGAACTGGCCTATCGATTTTCATAACACGTATAACCATTAGGGGCAAAAGACAAGAAAAAAACTGCATATTTGTAACCAATTTTTGCTTTAGTGACGTGGCACTTTGAAAAACAGCCGCAATCCTTACATTTTCAAGCAAAAACTACTTTATGCTCAATCTCAGTACAGGCGAAAAAAAAAACCCTATACAGTCCGACCTCTCCTATCCGGCCTCCCTTTTCCGGATATCTCTATTATCCAGATGCGATCTCGGCGTGATTTTTTTTTTCATTCTGATAAGTGATAATTACGGGAAAAGGAGTAATTTCAAACTCAATCATAATTCCTACACTAACTCCAATGAATTACATATCATTCCCAACATCATTAACATACATTCACATCTAATTTTCATCTAGATAGCATGCATTCAGACATTCACTACTCTCATATCACCGCAAAAACATGAACATATATATATTTTTTTTAAATCAAAAAAGGGTACGGTACAGGTGATCGTTCATTGAGCAAATAATCAGGGAATTCTGAACGCAGACCAGCTGACGAGGATGGGACATGTTCACTCAAAATTAATACATTATACATGTAGCTACCATTGGGTATAGTACAGTTGCGTGTATTAAACACTGAGTCTCCCACATCTGGCCAAATCCCATATCCGGAAGAGCGCCGGTCCCGACATGTCCGAATAGTGAGGTCGTACTGTCAAGTAAGGTAGACGATCAAAGACTCAGCTGCTGTTGACAAAAACCTCCTAGGCTTTGCATTCTTTGAAAGGGGTGGCATAGAGTTCAGCGACGACATCGGTTTTACGCACATCGTCCTCATGAGCGTCCGTGGCCGACACCGGAGTCTTCTTGCCGTTGACGTTGGAGTAGATCGTGGTCTCTTCCGGTTGGACGAGTTCGTGGACGTCGGACGAGTCCGGGCGATGTTGATGTGCCACACTGAAGTAGACCAAATTGTTCTCATCCACCTGTACGGTCAGTTATTGCATACAAAAAATAAGATTTATATCTTCATATTCTTACCCTTTCATATCATTAATAGTAAAATTGCCTCATTTTTTAAAGGGACAAAACGTATAAAGCAGATACTGCATAATTTTACTCAGTAAATGCTCAAAACAAAGTAGTACTCTGTTTTACCGACTCTGAGTTTGGACCTATTTTTTGTGTGTTTTTTTCTTGTTGGAAATATTGCGTACAGGTTAATAAATTTGAGGTCTTCGTAAGAGCTTTTTGAGGATGTTTTCTTAAAAGCACAAAACACACCTTCATTGAAGCACTTACAAACACTGCGTTTTCCCAATATGATGTACTTCATCAAGGGGAAAGAAGAAAATATATATATATACTTACATACTTCTAATTTTATAACGTACATGTAAGTCAAAGAAAATCGCCGCATGAACTAAAAGAAAAAAGAAAACAGGGTGTCACTATTAACTTAGTGACGAAATAAAAGATATTAAACATATAGATATGATTTATTTCTTGTTTGTTTGTTTGTTTTTTTTTTGGGGGGGGGGTAATAATATGACGGTAAAAAGTTTTTATCCGATTTAGATGGAACTTCCATGAATATAATGATCTCATTTTGTTTTTATCGGTCAAAACATGAAAATGGGGCTGGAATTGCACTTTCAGAGAGCGATATCCTAAAATAGGCTGACGAAAAAAGTTGTAACCTGTGCCTTTAATTTCATAAAAGATGTTAGGATGGCAACTCTTGCTGGAATGGCAACTTCCCATAGCAACAGCCAATCAGGAAACTGGATTATTGTCGTTAACATGACAATTGCCATAGCACCCAGCAAGAGTCACTATCATATCGATTTTTTTTTTTAATGAAACGGGGCTCTGGTCAGGTAACTGGCACTTTCTACTCACGTGGATTCCATTGCCTTCAGTTCTGACTGAGGAATAGACGGTTTGATCTTCAGTTCGGATGGGCGTGGCTTGCTGGTTAGAGCTACTTTCTTCGTGTGATACTGAGACGTATATCAAACCATCCTCGTCAACCTTACAACATCAGTGATAAGGATTAAGATTAAGGTAATGATGGCGGTGGTGGTAGTTATGGTGTATCAATAATGATTGTTATAATTCAGTCCAATTTCCTTCACGCATTGATATCACTGAGTGATTGCAAGCTCTGCAAAATGCGTTAGTAAGTAGCTGACTCAACACACAGTAAAGTAAGTTAAATGCAATGCTGATGCAGGCTTAGCAAATCGTGATATTCTCCTTCCATTTTGAATTGGTTACGAAGTTTAGGTTACTTTGGATTGATTTAGCAAGAGAGATAGGGAGAGGGAGAGAGAGAGAGAGAGAGAGAGAGAGAGAAAGAAAGAAAGAAAGAAAGAAAGAGAGGGAGAGAGAAAGAAAGACAGACAGAGTGAGTGTAACAAAGCAGAATAGATATTATGATTGCAAGGAATTCCCGCTTGAGGTGGCTAAATGTTCTACATTTCTCATCGTGTTCCGGGTACCTCGTGTTACTTACCGTTCTTGCGTCGCCACGTTGATCCGGGGCATCAGATCTTTGGTAACTTGCAGAGGTTTCGTCCTGTCTAGTAGCTGTTTGCGAGAAAAAAAAGAGACCAACAAGTAAAGGAAAACAATAATTTCAAGCCTCTCTTTAGCATTGTGTATTACGATAACTTATGCCAACAAGTATTGGATGGGACAGCGTTGATAAAAAAAGAAATGTTAAGAAATGAATAACAATTACAAATGAATAGGAAACTGTCCTCACAACTAGCAAGATAATTTTGTTTTTCTATATTCTTCTGCCGATGTTGGTATATCCTAGACGAAAACAAAGTAGTTGTTATATGATCGAACAGACAGAACGTGAAGTCAAAAGAAATGGACAATAACGGTCTTCTCTACTTACTTGTTAGATAGAATATGCGGCAAAAATGAACTTTTTTGTATACACGTAATTGGATATTTTATACTTCTTTTAAATTTACTCTTAAGTACAGTCATTTATATTTTAAGGTGATCGCTGCTGATTTTTCATAACGAATTAATTTGCGCAAGTGCATGGAGAAACATTGAAATAATGAAACTGAAATGGACAATAAAAAGAGATTGAGGATGACGGTGGGGAAAATTATGAGGAGAGACAGAGACAAAGAGACTGAGAAGATCGGGATATATAAATATACATACATGTATATATCATATAGTAATAATCTCTTTCTCTCTCTCTCTCTCTCTCTCTCTATATATATATATATATGAATATTATATATACACATATATATATAAAAGTGATAATATTTTTTTTCTCTCTCTCTATATATATATATGTATATATATATGAATATATACATATATATATATATATAGAGAGAGAGAGAGAGAGAGAGAGAAAGAGAGAGAGGGAGGGCGAGAGAAGGTGGACGGGTGGGAAGAAGAAAGAGAGGACGATGGAGAAATGAAGAAAGAGTGTGAGGAACGATTTTTGAAGAACATTACCATATTAAGGCCTACGGTGGGGACAAGACGTTGGTAAGAAACTGATGGGATGGGAACATGAATAGGTAATGTAATCATAGGCCTACCTTTCTTTCTACTGCACAGCCTGGCCAGTATCATGACACCAAATACAAAAACGAGAATCACAACAGTTACTCCGACAGTCGCACCCGTCACCGTCAGTAGGGAAACGTGTGGGGTTGAAGAGTTTCGATTCTCAACTGTCAAAGATATAAACTTTTATTTTCTATCATCATTGCCTTCATCAGTCATGCGTTAACGTATTCACATAATCATTTTGAGCTATAAGCGCTTTGATGATGATAAAGAATCAGCATCATCAACAATGTAGGCTAATTGCACTGTCATGTAACAAAACGTTTGAAATATGGATTAATATCGTAATAATAATGATAACGATCATAATAATAATAGTAATGATAATAATAATAATAATAATGATAATGATAACAACAACAACAATAATAATAAGGCGTTCTTTATCCAGGGTAGCCTCTTGAGTGCTGTTACTGCTCTGCCAGAGGGCCCTGCCATTACTATTACCCTAGCGTAGCAAGGTACAAATTTAAACATCTGGGTCGAGAGGGACGTGGTGGGTATAGGAACATCTTGTCCAAGGACGTAAGCACTGGGCGGGACTCGAACTCATGTCCTCCGATTGGGAGTCGGGAGTCTTATTCACTATGCCACAGTGCTCCGCCCTTCGAAGATAAAATAATACCAATATGAGTGTTTGAAGACCAACATACACGTATAATGATAGATGTAGACAGCGAGATGCTTAACATTGGACTGGCAATAATGTGCGAAATGGATGAGGCTGCTGAGTATAGATATTGGCTTCTGAGTTTCGCCATGCTCATGGCATTTTGATTCATTGTGAATACGATAAACGCAATTTAATCTACAAAACGAACTAGAAAACTTGTACACAAGAATCCTTCAACAGAAAACTCTGGACAACAAAAGGTAATGAAGTAAGCTGGTTATGACTGTTGCTTATCAGCTATTTCGACAGCGCGCAGTCATCCGACGGCCTTTAAAAATCAAGGAACTAAAATTCATAGTCATTGCGGTGACAGTATACTGAACTTTATGCACAACTAGGCACATTCGATACGTTTTCAAAAGAAACACGCTCATAATGCACGTAACAGTATCTTGTAACACGATGGTTTCCTCACAATTTAATTCTATTGTATGCAGTTCTACAGACAAACAGTCTTAGGGAAAGAGGCATAAGAAAATCTTTGAACGCTATTGACTGGTGGGTGCTGTACAATTAAAAAAAAAAGGCTCTTGGGAATTTCACAAGGAAGGGTTATAAAATCGTCTGTTCAGCCATTCATACATCTAACAAAAGATAAGCATCATATTCAGTAGAGAAAACGATTTAGTTTCATATCCGCAACTATAGAACCCCTCTCATTCCAGTCATGTAATTAATGAGTTATATCCACACACTTGATTGACACAAGCGTATAGGTGTTCTTGTAAAGGCCGGCGCTTATTTCCCTATTCATTTTGAACTAAGAAAGCTGTCTATCTTTGCTTTGCCTCTCAGTCAAGAACAGGGAAATTTAAATGGGTGGATACTGTTTCAATTCATTTTCTTTGTTTCCATCGAACAAAAGGCGAAACAAAATACAATGAAAAATGCAAAAAGGAAAGAAGCATATTTAAAGAAAAGTGCTTAATATATGTGCGAATGAATGTGAAAAGGTATAAAAACAAACAATACATATATACTTTGCAGAAATAACATCTAGAACTAAATAGTGACATTAAGAAGTAAATTCCTGATTAAGTCATCAAGTCATCATCGACCCAGAGCCAACTATTTCTATTTTCTGCCAATCTCCATTATTTGCTCCATTATGTTTAAACAGCCGAGTGCTAGGGCTCATCACAGGGTGTTTCATTTTATCATCTGCTGTGAGATCAGTTAATGACGCTGCTGTTATTATAAGGTGCAGAACAAAGGAACTTTCAGTTATCTTCACCTCGTATGAAAGACGGGACGCTGCAAGTTTTCCGACCGTAGCTGACGACGCCCACAAACCCACTCTCCAGGGGAACCACTTTGTGCAGAGTGGAGCCAGCCGGAACGCATTGCTCCTCCTTATGTCTTGAACAGTCTATGGGATCTAAGATCTCGAAAAGCTTAAAGCAGATCTCGTTGGGCACGGTGAGGTTCTCCGAAGATTTTAATACGTTCAACGTCTTTTTCTGCATGTCGTACTCAAGTCTGATGCCTTAAAGAGAAACAATTATCATTAATATCACCAAAAGTGTAAGGTGATTCAGCATCTTTCGTACTCGAAGTTTTGGATAAACGCCAGTTTCACGTCTTTTAAAATAGGGTCATCATCAAATACAGGAAAATAGAATCTTTTTAATGATGCTGTATAGTCATTGCATAACAAGGAATATTTTTGAAGCTATACTGTATTAAAAATACTAGTAATCATATATTCTTTATGATTGTTAACATCTTATATAAGTATACATTAATGACTATATTAATAATATCATAATCATATTCTCAAGAATGCAGTTATATATCAGGATCCATATGAATGGTATTTTATTCCTAGAGAAATTAAAGCGTCATCATCCATAAAAATTCCTTTGAAAGATTATACACATAGCTAACTTAAGGGGTATTTGTTATTTTTTGCTTTTTCATGTTGTTATCGTTCATACCTTCGTAATTTGTTTTGTAATGTTTGTATTGTTTTGATTTTTTTTTGTCAACTTAACTGACATTAAACTGTCAATGGTTTTTATGTTACAGCACATGGGTCAGCTACTCACTAGGGCTTTTTCCTTTCTTGCTGCTTCCCCCACCAATGGCATTGTCTTTGCTTGTGTTCATACCCCCACATTGGATGTTGTATGATTCATGAACGTCATGTGTACCTTCTTGTTTTATTGTATGTTCTGTATGTTTTTAATGCTTGCTGTAAAATAAACTAAACCGAAATTGAACTGATATATTCTCATTACATTCTCTGTTTTTCAGCAGATTTCCGTTATAACATCTCTCTGTGTGTATTTGTGTCTCCGCGAATAATATCTATGTTTGATTGATGCACCTTTTCAATCAATGTGTGCATAAGATAGTGCAATGTTTTTTCAACTATATCTCGATGCAGTATTCAATCAAATTGATTACTCACGTCACGCATAGTTCATTTAAGAATTTAGTTCTGATTCCATACAACAGAGACGAAACTGATATATCCTCTGCTTCCAAGTATCTAACTTGCTTTCGTCTTAAGTGGTCAATAAAATGTATTTAAAGATATAATGCCGATAATTAATTGCAAACCGAACGTAAAATGGAATAGCCAAAGCATAAGCCAAAGAAAAAGAAACTAGGGTGCTTCATGTTTACATGCCGATGTATTGTGATTCAACTGTGAACAATAGTATAATTAAGTATCTTTTCAGGAGAATACCAGTTGTGAGCCAATCACATTAAAAGAGCATATAGAGGAATGACTAGTGACGGAAAGATTATGATATTACTTTGCATTAGATAAACCCATACGAAATGCAGTATTAATTCAAGCATAACATCTTACCCACCAAGCCTACATAGGGGATTTTTGTTGGAGAAATTATGATTTCTCATCATCGAACTGGCACCTTTAACTGCGTAACACTTACGTTAGAGAAAGAATAATAAAACTAGTTGAATTCATAAAATCGGCATGGAATGAGAAAGAAAATTTAGACAATATCTATAAATATGAGGGGAGAAAATAGGAACTTAATCTCTCAAAAATTCGTTGCCAATGAAAGAAATCGGTAATGAATTTAACAATTAAGACGGTTTTAGAATATTCTGCAATTGAAACAAACACGGACATTTGACATAAAAGGAATAAGAAAAAAACCTACATATTGTGACACACTTGAAATGAAAAATAAAAGTTATGGGAAACAGAAAAAAAAAGATGTGATTTCAAGAGTTGGTGGGTTATATAAACAGGAGGAAAAAAGAAAAAGAAAAAGAGAAAATGAGTAATTCAAAACGCTTGTCTGGAAGCCAGTGTAACAGACCAGACCCTTTACCAGACAAAGTCACAACCAGGAACTAGTGCACTGTTCTCTTGCAGTATGTAAGAGGGAAATTCTACCAGCCCATGAAGCACTGGTTCTCTTTTATTAATTATGTACATAGGAAGTTGGTTCAATGGGTAAGGATATTATATTTCGTGTACATTTGCATCAATGATGATATTACACATCAGTTAATCATCTCTCTCTTACTCTCTCTTTCTATCATTATATATATATATATATATATATATATATATATATATATATATATACATATATACCTGTAATGACAAGTCAGAAGGAGCGGTAGGCGTAGCTATATCTATTTCAACAGGTTTTATTCCGAGCTTTCGCTCCGTCCGTATCGAAAGTTATAAGGCATAAAACCTGTTGAAATCCATAGCTACGCCTGTTGCTCCTTCCGACTTCTCATTACATATGGCTACTATGAAGAAGCGATACTATATCTCTGTACATGGTACATGCCCTTCATCGCACTATATACATCTATATATAAATATATATATATATATCATATATATATATATATATAAATATATATATATATATGATATATATATTATGATACAATACATTATTAACATATAGATATCATGTTATGTATTTACGTATGGATGTATGTATGTAAACAAATTGCAAAAGTAGAAATTACATATTTTCTAGGGGAAGTGGATATGGATGATTAAAAACGAACACTTCCCAATATATGGGTAATAACAACACTTACCATATTCGACGGGTGACAGGGCTTGATCATGATTATGGTGATGAAAAAGATGGAGGAAAAAAATCCGAACAACAGGAATTAATTTAATCCCCTGCTTTACATATCAGTCATGATACAGTAATATCGGTCTCAATCAATCATGCAAATTAGACCTGGTGATGACGTCATTATCTCTCAATATACCTTGGTACAGTCTGAACAATGAGATATCACTAGTCTTTTTGTAACAAATATCCAGCAGAGGGCAGACAAATTGAAGAAAACTCATATACCTCATATCTTCACCCCTCTGTTTCATAATCTCTTGCTTTAAATCCAGTAGGCATTTATGATTCCATCAACTTTGCACAGTCATCCCTTATTAATTAGGATATAAAGGATTAGGATATGAAAAAATTCTTTCCCTTTTTTAATTCTCATTAATCGTTGAATATTTAACATTTGTTTTCAAAAGGATACTTCAATCATGATAACCATAGTGCAGAAATCAAGTAATGTTAAACATAATATATCATCAAAGTAAGTTGATCTAATGGCTAAGCGTATCTATCTCCCTGAAATGCTTACAATACATACACACACACACACACATACACACACACACACACACACACACACATACACACACTCACACACACACACATGTATATATATATATATATATATATATATATATATATACATGTATATATATATATATCAGGAACACCGGTTGATTGAAGCATGAGGGTTGGAATGATATTCCTATCGTTTTACGATACACTTTGTTCGTTCATGTGTAGTAATCAAAGGCAGAGAATGTTTCTTACGAGCTGTCGATGCCAGCAGGGGTTGGGTGGTGAAAGTTCCAGAGCAGTTTGTAAAGTTAAGAGTCAATCGATACCAGGTGAACGACTGGAGTCCAGTCAAGGTGGTATTTGCACCTGATGCACTGGTGGTAGTGTTGCAGTCCTCCTCTGACGTATTAACTCGGCAATATTCTACTCTGCCAGTGCCATCCATGCTGTCATTATAGATTGGTTGCCAAGCAACGTGGATGGAGGATGCTGATGCTCTGCCGGGATATGCTGTGATGTTTGGTCGGTATAACTGGCCTTGGGAAATCACCAGAATATAATCATTCGTGTCGCCTTTGAAGGAAGAATTACTACATTTGCTGTAAACAAATAATTATGTTATTTCCTCCTTGCAGAGTGTAATAAAACCAGCATTCAAAGATTTTACTCAAATCTGAGATTGATACACCAATGATTCTGTCTCGCGTAAAGTGCAGTAACAATTATTCTGACATTACTTGACAATCGCGATCATTTGATCATTGTCCATTCCAGTCAATATCTCCATTATTGATAATGTCAAGCACGAAAGTTAGTAATTTCCAATTTTTGTATATGCGTCACGTCTTCCCCTTTAACATGCATAAAACCAACCCCAAAGGACTTGTTAACTATGTTTTCGAAAACACAGATATTTCCCCTTCTTGATCAAGACAAGTAAAAAAAAAAATGATAGTAATACATTCTTCAATACTTCCCCCACCTCTATAATAACATAGGTATCTTATATTTTGCGCTTACTGGGTTTAAGAAGAGATAGCTTTGCACTCGTCAAATTTTGCTCCCCGTCCTCGTCATAGGCTATGCATTGATACGAGCCGTAGTCGGAGGCCTGGACGTCTTCGATGAGAAGTGTTCCGATTCTCTCGTTGTCATCCAATCCTCCGGGAGCATGAATGAAGTGACGAGTTCGACTTGAGTTGGAGATGCGTTCTGCTCCATGCTTGACCCACCGGAAGTGATTAACTGGTGGGTTTGCGTCGGACGAGCACGACAGGGAGGCGGTACAACTCTCACCGTTCCAGTTCGCGGATGCTTTAGGTCTAAAGACTATCGCTGGATCTACGAGAGAGTTCGGAGGTATAGGAAGGATGAAATGAGTTTTTTTTTTTTTTTTTTAAGGAATTTCTTGTACAATATGTATGGCATATTATTATAAGGTCATCTGTGTATTGTGTGTGTGTTTGTTTGTGTGTTTGTTAACCCTCCCTTCTCAGACATCCAAACTGCACACACACACACACACACACACGCACACACACACACACACATACAAATGATTAATTGTATGCTGCGTGAGTGGGAACTTCTGAAAAGCAACAATAAAAGGCGTGTTAACGGTACTGTTTTACATGAGTTAATGCGTCGACAAAAAACAGTTAAAATATTACACGCCGTCATGAATATAACATTCCAGTTAACGCCTTAGATGAAAGGGTACCAATAAATATAGACCAAAAATGGTGTTCTGCACAATCGCCTCAGTATTTGCGTCGAGGATCTAAAGATCGGTTATTATATCAACATGTATATCATTTCTTGCGTGTGAAGCGACAAAGCAATAGAAGCACAGTGAAGATTTCGAAACTGACGTGGCTTTCATATATCAAGTAGTGCGAACTCTGAAAGGGAATCGTTAGCAAGCTCATTCGTTAAATTGTGCGGTTTTCGTAATTAAATACGTGTGTAGGAACAAACGTGCCAGGGTTGTAATTCCGTATAGTGTATCTGTTTCCGTCACCTCGGTGACAGGGTTTGGACTTTCACTCAGATTCACGTTTCAATGAGGATAATTACAGAGAGTTTAGGACACTTGAACATGAGCCGCAGAGCCACTTCACTGTTTATTCGGTTTTGATGTATTATTAAAACAAATGTAAGTAAACAGGACAGTGTGGGGTGATATTGTGTTAAGATTTGGCATTGGATGATAACATCAGGTCGGTTTTAAATGTTTTTACTGAACGTAAACATAATATATTAATGAAAATATCATTGAATTACAAGTCTCAAATTGATCGAAACCCAAATTTGTTTTTAATGAAAACAGATACTAATTTCCCAATTCCATCAACAATGGAATGGGTGTTGTGATATAACTATGTTGCCCATAGTGAGGAAGAGGTCGTAGTAGTTAATTTTGATTATCTTACATGCTTACTTTATGAATATTATGGAAGATAACATCGTGACTTTAGTTTGGCCCCTATATAGTTTTAGGTGATGAGTTTGCAAGCACTATCACAGGTTCTCAACTGTTAGATTCGTTAGATTTTACTGCGTAGGCCTATAGATATCGACTTAAACATTGAGTAACCCCTCTCTTTAAAGAAAGAATTGAGAAGAATGCCTTCAAACTGACATTGGATGTCGAGGATGACCGAAGAATTTAAAACAGTCAGGTTGGTAGGCGAGACGGAAAGACTCAGGCTACACACAAGGGTTCTCCCGTGGTCCTCTCGAGATGGCCTGTAAGTGAGAATACTCGTTGCGTTAACGACCTCTCCACGTCCACCCTGCCCATCGGTCTCGGGTGATAGGGTTACGGCGTCAGCAGTGACTTCTCGGGTATCAATGTACCAGCGGAAGGTCGGGGCTGGGTAACTGCCCTCAGAAGTGCACGAGATCTCCTGAGATAGGTTGACTTGGAGGTTGTCAGTACCAGTCAACTCATGTGTATCCGGCAGCCCTACTCATTTTTAGGGAAGAAGCATAAACAAAAATCAGTAAAAGTACGATTGATAAAATCGGCAAAATCTGATATTTCAACCAGCAATCAGGCAGTATCAACTTCACATCTTGAAAGGGATTCCAAATGATATATTTTGGTAGGGCCTATATGTATAATCATATGAATCTATATACACGTACAAGTACGTATTCTATTCATACATATGTATATAATGAATACTTACAAATAAACATGAAAGACATTATACGTATACATACGCACATACATATATATCTATAAGCATCCTATACATTACATGGATGCAAGTAATTTATTTCGAACCGGTCCTTTGTTACATTTAATTGCACATAGCAGCTTTATGTAGGGATATATCTATGTGATGTAGCCTACATAATGGCGAATACAATCAGTTACTGAGCAATAACATGCACAGATATGATGGTACATAAAAAAAAAAATGTGTATTATCATACCAACAGTCGCCATCCCAGTTAGATTTGCTTTATTATAATATACATACAAAGTAAAGGAAAAGCATAGTTATATAGTACAATGTACATAGAAATCATTATATATGTGTGTGTATGTACATGTTATCTTATGTATGTGAATTTATGTATTTTCTTTGCATTAATATTTATATACTAGTAATCATGTGTGCTATATAATAAACATAACTTACATACAATACTTAACAGAGAGAGAGAGAGAGAGATAGAGCAGGCGGGGGAGGAAGCGAGAGCGAGAAAGCGTAGAGTGTTAACGCATTGTTCATGACAAGCTATACATGTATTTCACAAATTACATAAACCGGGTGAGAACACGTGGCTTTAATGGCAACTTAACGACCTTTAATGTTTAGGGGTAATGCACCAGAGAGGTGCGAGATTTCTTCCACTTCTCTGAATAACACCACTGATTATCCTAATCATGGGAACACGTCACTTTTACGTTGTTTCAGAGAAAAGGTAACCATGACATAATAAAGAAACAGTGAACGTACTGGGATGTATAATGGTGAGACTAGTGTCACTAGATCCAAGGCCATCCTCGGTGGTTGCCTGGCAGCGGTAAGTCTTTTCATCGTTTTTGGTGAGTCGTTTTATGGTAATATTCCCACAGCATACGCCATCGGCCTTGAATGTGTACTTAGAAGTGTTCCTCTTTCTTGGGTTACACTTTATTCCAATGGAGTGGTCTTCCTGCGTGCAACCTCCCAAGTTGACATCATTATCCACAATCCACCCCAGGTAGAATTTCGCAGTATTGATGGACTGCGGATGATACGTGCAAGTAATGACCACATCAAATCCCTCGACTCCTTGTCCTTGGACGAAAGTTGACACTGTAAGCCCACTCGTTCCTGAAGACAAAAATCATATGAACTTGGCATGACTGATGACATTGTAATGAACTTTCCAGTATAATCAGCTTTAATATCTATCTAATATTTCCACCGTTATCATCATTACTTCCCTTTCCCCTGGGGTCTTTCATTTGTTGTTTCGTTTCCTATATTCTTGCAATTTTGTTTTGATTTTGTAAGACATTTTGAGGATTTATACTAAAGCAGTCCTAAAATCTCTACGTTCCAATAACGATACAAAAAGGAGGAAAGTTATGAAGCAAAATCTAGTATGTTACAAAAGCTTTCTGACAGAACACACCTATCGTTACAGTCTGGTATAAGTATTAAGTATAAAGTGTTTCCTATAGGGACATAAAACAGTTAAAAAAATATGAGTTTATTTTACTTCTAACAGAGATGAAATTCTTATCGTACTTTTTTTCATTACGACTAGTGACAAATAGGATGATCTACTAGGTCTTTTGATATTTTTTCTAAGTATCAAAAAGATGATATCTTTAATTTACAATTTACCTGTTAGTTGTTGTTTTTTTTCATTCAATACGATGTCATGATATGCATAGCTATACCCATTCAGATTAGAATGGACTTTTTTTTTTGATGGAATAAAGATACATACTGGAATAGTCCAGGCTAGGCTCCATAGAAAGTGCACCTAACCTTGTTTTTTTATATATACAATGTTTTTTGATGGTTTCTTGTCAATTCGAGGGTGCTGATTCCAAATCCGATTGATGCCACTCGCGTAACCTTGAGCATTTTCGGCAAAATGCAAAAATCCAAAATGGCCGCCATATATGCTAATTTGGCCATGATAATCCCAGTTATGTCAATTTTATGACCGATTATTCCATGAAAGTTTTTTAAATTTTTGTTCCTTGAGTAATTCTACTTACACATACAAGAAATTTTTCATTTGGAGAGGCACATTTAGTATTTTAAGCTTATTTTCAATTCAAAATGGCCGCCACTCCTATACTCATGTACTATATGAATGGCAAAAAATATGCATAGAAATAGAAGACGAATCTTTAGTCACATACCTTCACTTTTATCAAGTTTTGCATGTGCAATGCAAATCTGATGAGTGCCAATAGCAAAACAAGGAAACAAACAGAAAATCTATTGTTTTTAGGCTTATTATATTCTTCTTAATACAAAACTTCAAAATGGATGCCACTCATATACCCCTGCACAATATGAACGGCAAAGTGTACATGGAAATAAACACATTTTCTTTTTTTCTGTCACTCAGGTACACTGTTTATCAATTTGTGTGCTGATTATAAATCAGAAGGTTGTTAGTAACAAAAGCTGTTTTATTGTTTGATGCAAACATCTGAATTTGCTGCGTACCTCAATCTGAATTTTTCCCTAGGAATTTGGAAAAAATCCACCAAAGCTTGAATTGACGCCAACATCAAGATTGTTTATCAGGAATTATTAGATATGAACATTTGACACTTACTTGCCTTGAGATGTTTGACAGTATAATATTCACTCTCATTTACTAAATTAAAAGGCTGAATCCTAGATGATCACACAAATGAAAATTCCAATTACCTGTCCTGTTCTACATTATCTAAAAGCGATATTATACAAACTTTTCAGTCCCCTCATGCGAGAAAGAATATGAGGCAGGGGAAAAAGGAAAAAACGGACCACCTCACTTCCTGTCGTCAAATCTCTGAAATGAAAACAATGCCCCGAAGTTTTTCATGTTAACCCAGATGAATTGTATATGGTAGATGAATTTTATCACCATTTTTTTCGAAGTGAATGTGTTTGCGTATATGATGTCAAGAGAGACTCTGAGATCTGTGCAGTGCTGCCTCATTCTGAAAGCAGTGTTATAACAACTTCACACTGCTTGTCTTTAATCTTCAGCACTTGCAGATTCAGGATTGCTCTAGGTAACCAGACCGGCTGTGTTAGGACTCTGAATGATGGCCTCCTTAATGGTGGCTGTAAACTAACTCCACTAGAGCTCTTTTTAACATATACATGGTGACATAACATTCGCTTCACGTAGGAAGTTTGCAGATGATCTCGCCTTTACGTCTCATAGAAAGTCCTTGGATGACTTCAGCCGAGTACTGACCCATCTCAAGACAATAGAGGAGTACTTCACCTTCTGGCGACTTTGCCCCAACCTTTATAAGATTATCATCAGACCCATGCCTTCCATCTTAATAACCATCTTGCCAACGCTATGTTCAAGGTAGCCCTCTGTGGCAAGCCTTCCAAGCATGGGCTAAGGAAGTCCACCCTTCTTCACTGGCGCTCGATCACTTTCCCTCACGCTGGAAGGAAAGGATGACAAGACAAGTGTCACCACCTCACCAGTGCCGTCAACGCATACCCTGACCTTCTAAACACGATAGCATAGGGGCATTTCATGAAGCGTTTTGTCTGACAAATTTGTCTGACAAATTTGCTCTCGGCCAATAAGATGCAAGGATTTTAGTAGCTTATAACAACTGTCAAAAAGAAAAGATCTGACAAAGCGCTTCATGCACTCTAAAAAAAATCTGGGTCAAAACTGACCCGGAACTGGGTCCGTTGGGGTCACACACCTGATGACTTGGAATTTGGTCATGAAGACCCGGAATGGGGTCACCCTGATCCAATCATGACTCTGGATGGGGTCATATCTGACCCCATTCCTTGTCATTTCTGACCCGGAACGGTGTGTGACCACAACGGACCCAGTTCCGGGTCAGTTCTGACTCGGATTTTTTTTTAGAGTGTGAAATGCCCCCTTGAACAACCTGCCATCAATGCGTTTGAAATCCCACAAACCTAGATTTCCCTCCCGTAACTTGAAAGCTTTGACCCCAAAACAGGTTGGTGCAGATGCTGGTCTGATGTCATCTCTGATACCACCCAAGTTACCTACAACTGTCTCTGGCCTGGCAACAAAGCCATAGGGCTTCAACGGGTGGTGATCAAGCAAGTCTTCATGTCTTCATTTAGTTTCTATGGCAAAATTGCCCTCTGACTCCTGAGGAAGTGCTGAACATCACCAGATGTGGTTGCAATTAAAGCAATTGCAGGACTAATATGCATCTTTAGCCTGAGAATTCTTCAAATATGGGGCTGATGTCGCCTGCTACCAAACATCCAATTGCAGGGTTCTTTAAAGACAATAAAAATGACAGTTTTATTTTTAAGACAAGACTGAAGGAGATCATGATGTCAAAGTGTATATTATCAACTCCTGGGAACTGTGAGAGAACTGAAAGAGTATTTACATTGCTCCTTGGTTGATGTTTAATTAATAATTTGTACCGTATTGCGTTTGGACAGTTTCGTTTATGCCTTCACCAGTTTTTGTTGTTTTAATTCAAGAAGAAAATCAAGTTTGCTCGATAATATCAAGGCGGTACTTCTAAATTATATCATATCAAAGTGATGGAGGTTATGATCCATTTCAAACTCGCCTCAGGACTCCTCCCTCCCCCCCCCCAACTCCTTGCTGGTAAAAACAAATGTACAATGGAAAGGGTTTTTAGTTGGGTCATTAATGTCCGATGTGTTTTTGTCTGCAACCATGTATCTCTGCACTTACTGTATAGGATTTTTCTGTACTTTGTTGATATGGTTTTAGGGGAATGCATATTAGAAGCTTTGTTTTCTAGCTTCCCCTCCATTTTCAACATTATTTGATAAATACCATTCATGTAGACTTCTTATTATATTGTGTTAGTATTACATTTCTATATTCAACCTGCATGTAGAATGTGATGGTATATTGATTTCTTGCGAGACGTTTAGTGAACTTGAATTCGTTGTTGAGACAAAATGAAGTATATAAGAAATTGTGTTAAACATCGTAAAGTTTATGAATATTAAATGCTCAAATATACATGAAGGCCCTCTATATTGTAAGTGACACCCAACATATTTGTATACACATGCAACACTTCAAGCCAGCGTAGGTATACGGGACTGGAAATACAGTAAATTTGTTCTACATTTCCATGCATATGTTTTGCCATTCATATAGCACATAAGCATAGGAATGGCGGCCATTTTGAATAAGAAATGACCTTTAAATACTATATGAACCTATGTGAAATGAAAATTCTCTTGCAAATGCAGATGGAGTAACTCTAGGAACAAAAATGTATAAAGTTTGGTGGAATAATTGGTCATATAAGGCACATTATTGTGTTTATCACGGCCGAATTAGCATATCTGGCGGCCATTTTGGATTTTTGCATTTTGCCGAAAATGCTCAAGGTTACGCGAGTGGCATCAATCGGATTTGGAATCAGCACCCTCGAATTGACAAGAAACCATCAAAAAACATTGTATATATCAAAAAACAAGGTTGGGTGCCTTCTAGCCTGGACTAGGAATGCTTGTGGCTATCACTAAACGTCAGCACGTGTGAACAATACAAAACCTCGCACTCGAACTGAAATGAAATCACAGGAGAAAATAGCTTCTGAAATAATAACAATGAAATAACATTTATATAGCGCTTAATACTGACGTTTCTAAGGGCATTAATACGGAAAAAATAGGTATTTATATTGTATGATGTACATGATCGACAGTTAGTGGCATTTACCTTCCGAGACGTAGGATACAATCAAAGAGACGAACAAACATAGTGCGAAAATAGGCCTCTTCGTCTTCATGATGGCAGCTCAACGGTGTCTTATCCATCCACTGAGTGTGCGTTTACTGTGTGGTCTCAAGTAAACAAAGAGTAAGACTGCGCTGTAATGATTGTCTTCGCGTGTCTCTTCTCTCGGCAGAGACCACTTCCTCTATATTGCTCTCGGTGAAATATGTTTGTTCGCAATGATTATTTTTCCGAATTCACTTAAGCTGCATTTATAAGTAATGCAAGCACTACAGTTTTATAGTGTAGGCCAATTTCACAGCACAGCCAATGTCGCATTGTGGTTTGAAAGAGAGCATGCATTGTACAGCTGAAGGAGGTGTCGCAGCCCTCTCAACTGATCTCATAATTTGTTGCTTAGCATTCAAGAGCTTTAAAACAAATAATGGTATGCGTTCCATCTGTAAAGAGGATGTATTTGTTTCAGGCGTTTGTATATGTACCGAAAAATTATAATGATGTCTACAGGCATGACAACAAACTCCGGCATGTTGTATTTCACTCCCGACATCATTATCTTCCTACTGAGTGCTCTTGTATGTATTGCACCTCCGCGGCGCCGGCGCCGGCGCCACGTTTTCTGAAGTTGGGGGGGGGGGGGGGGCACTTCCGGGTTTCATGAGTTAAAAAGCAAATATATATATATGTATATATATCTATATATATATATATATATATATATATATATATATATATATATATATAGATAGATAAAGGTCTTCAGCTCATCTTCCACTTCCACTTCCGGGTTTCTTCAGCTGTCAAGCAACCCCCCCCCCCCCAAAAAAAAAAAAAAAAAAAAAAAAAAAAACCAACAAAATACAAAAAAACACTTAGCACTTCCGGGGTAAAAAAAAAGGGGGGGAGGGTGGCCGAAAGTGGTGACACCTTATGTATTCCTTTGTATGATGCAAACAATGGGGGGGGGGGGGGGTGCCGACCCCCCTCCGGTTCCGCCGGCCCTGGTCTGTACTGACCATTATTACAGTCAACTTGTCAAATGGCTGTAATGGACAGACAGGTAGTCACTACAAACACTGCCTTTACCATGGCTTTACTGTATAAAAGTCCACGAAGACACCTTGTATATGATTCATACTGACTGCCAGATCATTACTTGCATCTCTCTTATAATTTGTGCATAATTTCATTCCACATGACGGCATAATCTCTAGTAGTCTCCTCATCCAGTTCTAACATCAAAACTTTTATTCATAACTTTTGCATCGGGTTTCCGATTTTCCTCAAGCTTTCAACGACTGATGTGTGCAACTAATGTTTCTGCTTTCACTCAATACACATGTCTCTTTGGGTTTTGGTTTCCTTTAAGTTAGGGTCCAGATTTTCCTCTACTTTCAACCCTCTGTACCAACGTTGCACAAGGGTCAATAAACTATTGGTGTGTGTGGGAGTGTGTAGTTGTAGTTGACACCAAGACAATGGTCCTACACAATGGTTAGGGTTTTAATGCCCTATTACATATTAATGAGAAATTCCACTATCACAGCTAATCTTTATTCATCCTAAAATGTTGTGCATGCAAGCACATGCAAACATAATTAGGCTTACTCTTTTTCATATGCATGCATTTTAACCTTTACCATGAATTCAGACCAGCAGTGTCCAGGGCAATCCATCATAACTTATCAATATGTCTTGGAGCAAGAGACCAGAGGTCTAGTCAGCAGAGCTCTGAAAAAGGTGATATTTATGGTATTCATGTCTATTGTTTAGGGTCATTGTAAGCACACACTCACATACACATCACTTATTCCTGTGTAAAGTTCAACTTTGTACAGAATGTTCAAATTTGACCAAAGTCTGACACTTAACTTTGAAATAAACCATGAATTTAATGAAAATACTTCGTGCTTTCCTATTCAAATTACCTCCAACTAAATTGTACAATATTAAGCTATTATTCATAGCAATGACAGTGTCATCTGATATGTAGTTTTCGAACTATTAAGGATCAAAAGTGGGATTTTTTTTTTTGTAGCACCATGGACATAATAAGCCAGTTCGGAGTTCACTCTGCGCATGAGCAGAAAGAAGGTCATTCGGACCAACAGGCACGTTGGTTTTTAAAGTCACTGGGATAAGCGTCTGTGGTGTATTATTATGTATAATGATTATTCATGTAATCCTTATAAATGCTGCTTGCCACCACATCCACCTGACAGCAAAAGTGATATTTGGCAATATCGATATAAAGAGGTTGTTCTTACATTCAATGTAAGATAATGAAATGGATGCTTTCCCCAAGTGTTAATTGACGGATCATTCTGGCCATCTGGTCTATGCGAGTTCATTCTTTGTTTAAGCAGGATTGATGAATACCATAAATCGTTGCGTAAAGCTCATGCATTATGTCGCTCTGAAAACGAGTGAAGAGCCCCTTAACCGACTGAGAAAAAAGAAAGGTCATTCGGACCAATGTGCCCATGAGCTAACTCCGAACTGGCTTATATACAAGGACATTCATCGTATCGTAATTAATTCATGCACCTGTACATCTCAAAACCCCCCCAAAGACATTTTTATCATACTTCACTGCTTTGATCCCATGATCGTCACCGCCAGCAAGCCGGGAGAATAACAAGACGGAGATTCGAGAAATCTAAAACTATATGCGCAGAAGAAAATAACTTGCAAAAATCAAGTAAAGTAATTGTGCAGTTGTGGTGTATGTTAGGAAATCATGCCTCAAACAATTTCTCTTGGGAGAAGCAGGCAACATTTTAAAAGAAAGACAACATTTTGGCAGAATGATTGTCATTTATGATCTCAATATTTCACTTTTCCGCAGCTTATTCCAGAGCAAAAAGGGATGGTAATGGTAGAGAACAGGTATATCCTCCCATTAGGCAAGGTCTTATGCGTGTGCGAAAATGTGCGAATCAGCAATTGCCCATCTTTTACACAAAATTTGTCATGATCTCAGGTTTTGCCGCTCCACATCATCTGTATTTATTCAAAAACATTTCCGTCAGAAAAAGGCACATCAGCGAAACAAGACTGAAATGAGGGAAACGATACGATGCATGATCACACAATCGTTATTGTCAAGACATCTGAATGTACTCATTAAGATGCACACAATCATGTGTCAGTGACGATCATTACATCAGAGAAAGACTGCCGTGAATATTCCATGGTATATTAGGTCCATGGTAGCACCTAGTATGGTTGGGTGTTTATAATACCGGCCACCTAACGTTTTTCTATCAATAGAAACGTGAAAAATCTCACAATTTGCCTGAAATTTTACTCACGCGTGGAGAAAATACTCCGGATTCACAAGCGCGCACTGAAAACGCGATCTTAGGTACGCGCTCTAGATGGCGGCTTCGAACGCGTGGGGTGTCATTTTTTCCGCACTCAGTTGCCCTGTTCATTTCAACCGACCACCCTGACAATACGTATAAAGGGCACTTAAAAGCGTTTTTTCGACATGCCACTGTTTTTTTTCTAGCCGTCATTTTTTCCCCAATAATATTTGAATATATTTTGAATCCTTCGATATTACTTTTGAAGGACTGTTTGATGAATTTGAATTGATTTTCATTAGGAAACTTTTCATCGTAATTGAAATAAATTAGATGAGTCGGTTTGTTTTTTCACATTCATTTCTCGTTTCTGGTTCAACTCGTACGGTCGTAGCGGGCGACAAAATAATTATGTCATGTGTATGTGTAACGTGTGTGCACGATCGTACAAGCGGCGCGCCGCTTGTACGATCGTGCACACACGTTAAAGGACAAGTTCACCTTCATAAACATAAGGATTGAGAGAATGCAACAGTATTAGTAGAACACATCAGTGAAAGTTTGAGGAAAATTGGACAATCGATGCAAAAGTTATGAATTTTTAAAATTTTTGTGTTGGAACCGCTGGATGAGGAGACTACTACAGCTTGTGAGTCATATGCGTACAACAGTATAAAGAAAATGTAAAAGAAAATTCAACATATTTTCACTTTTCTCGCATAATAAAAGAGCACTTGACTTGCCTCTTTCTAAAAGGAGGGGGAATAATATTACCCATAACATTTGTCGGTAACGAGTCAGGGGAATGTGTACTTTTTTCAAAAGATGGAATTTTGTGAAATTCTCTTTATATTTTCCTTATATTGTTGTACGCATGTGACATCTAAGTTATTCATACACTGCAGTAGTCTTCTCATCCAGCGGTTACTGCACAAAAACTTCAAAAATTCATAACTTTTGAACGGATTGTCTGATTTTCCTCAAACTTTCAATGATGTGTTCTACTAATATTGCTACATTCTCTCAATCCTTATGTTTATGAAGGTGAACTTGTCCTTTAACAATTTTGCGGTCAAAATCGTCAAATTTGTTACGGAAGAATACTCTACATCTAACAACGAGTCAGCAAAGGTAGGCCTAGTTATATGTAGTTACACAATAAATCTTATTCGATTTTGCTAAATTTCGGTAATTTAGAGCTAGGGAATACTTATTTGTTTTCGCCTCATTTTACTCGGTAGCGTAGCCCAGTGAAGAATCGAACACCGTTGCGCGTAGTCCCATGCGTACAGTTTCTTTCTGTACGCGCAATGTCATTATAGTGCGCGGTCGGTTGATATGGACCCGGTCGGTGTGTTGAACACCTACCATACATACATTTGGGTGGGCAATATCATAGCAGCAACAAATGAATGAGTTTGAGCACAACATGGTTTACGAGAATGGAGTCACAACCGTCTTATTTCCTTTGAATCGAATAGTAACGCTGGACAAAAAAAAAGAAGGTTTATATCGAGCCTCACTGCCATTTGAATGAAATTTGATCTAATCCATTCTTTTGCACGTAATCGAGTATGGGGTTATGAATTGAGCAGACATATTGAAGTTTTACCACAGGTTTTTTTTTTTTTTTTATAGCTGATAATGTTCACTGAAAGGGTAACACCTGATTTTATAATCTATGCTGAATCTTTATTGAAGTGACTTGACTGAAATTATCTTTTCATGTGAAAGATTACAGACTGGTTAGGAATAATTATTGGTAAACGACATTGCAATAAGAATTTTTTTTTTGAATTTTGTTAGTTTTGAAATTAATGAACCGCATGTGGGATATAATTCACGACCGTTACGATCCATCATGTCCATTGCGAAAACTTATCAATCATGCCGGATTTGGAAGCGTATGGTAAAATAAACGTCATAGATTGAGGGTTTTTTCCCCATTTATATTTCTAAAGTGAATTGATGGCAGCAAAGTGGTCAAAATCGTATTTGTATTCTTTTGAAAATGAAACTTTCACTATTTCAACGTGGATATAATTTACAAAAATATCACTTATTGCATACGTAAAGTTTTTTTTTTTAAATTTCACTTCTGTATTAGTGTGCCAATGTTACATAAATTTTCGTATTGTGCTTTTTGACGCTGTTCCGCTTTCATCTTTTCGTCTGTCTGGCGTTTTCTTGTATAAAAAGTCTGAAATGAATATTGCAGTTTCAAACCTATATTGTCATGAGAAATATTGTGTCTGAAGTGAATATTGCAGTTTCAAACCTTAATTGTCATGAGAAATATTGTGATTTTGGTCAGAAATGTGAAATGTATCTGACATTATCCATTACACGTTTCAAAGTAGTGATTAAGGTAAACCAAAAAGTTTTTTTTTTGTGGTTTAATACCATATTTCCAACCCTAAAAATGTGTTGACTTTAATCAAAGTCATCATGATTGTCAAATTTTTCTCAAATACCAACAGACACGTTACATATTAGAGACATTCAAACTGTAGTTCTTAGTAGTAGCAGAATTATACACTGAAAGAACCTGACCAACATGACATAGACTATAGCAAGGTTCCCACTTAGCCGAGTTGGAGTCTCGAGTTGCGCCGAGCTGCGCGAGATTGAACTCGCGAGAACTCGCTTGAAATTTGTCAATTTTAATGAGCTGCGCATGAGTGATCTACGAGACAACATCGAGTTTACTACGATAGCTGTACGAGTGATCCGAGCGTGATACGAGTCACACCGATCTTGGTGTCAGTTGTGATGACCTGTGTACGACTTAACCGAGCTTTCATCGAGTTGTAAAGAGCCTGTTACGAGCACGTTACGAGCTCGTTAGGAGTTTGCGCAATCCCTGCTGTTCGGTTTGGCTTCCAGTGGCGTCTTTTCTCCAATTTTCTTCTACTGGGACCTGGGACCCATTTCATAAAAGGTTCATATGATAACAAATCTTGCTGGAATGTCAATTGTCATGGCAACAACAAGAATCCAGCTTCCTGGTTGTTGGTATTGGAAGTTGCCATTCCAGCAAGAGTTGCTAGGCCTATAGTAACATCTTTTATGAAACGGGGCCCTGGTCTTGTGGATCTTGTTTAGAGGTTTGGTTTTCTGACTCCCTCTGTAGCTCATCACTGGTGATCTCTTCTGTTTCTACAGTCTCTTCCTGCTCTTCTACCTCTGCTTCTACCATTGCTTGATTGATCTCCATTTCCTTCTCCTTTTTTTGCTTGGATGTCTCGAGCCGGAGGCACCTTTTTTTGTCTTAATTTTTACGTAGTTCTAAAATTGTAATGGCAATGACCTATTAGGGTTGAATGAATGTCTCCTGTCTTGAAAACGCTGGGGAAATGTGATTAATTCCATATTAATAGGTCAGTGCATTGTACTCTAAATAAGCTAATACAAAACTCGTTGTAAGTCGCAGAGCAACGAGTTACGCGAGTTGTCGTGAGTTATCCCGGCTTATATGAAGAGCTTTACGCGAGTTATCGCGAGTGCCCCTTTGAGACAACTCGCCATAACTCGCCAAAGCTCGGCACTGTATAACTCGGCTAGGTGGGAACCCTGCTTACATGAATCATATATACGTATATGTTTTTGTCTTTAACAATAAATTACAATACCGATAATTAGGTGACTACTCAAATTCTTTTTCATCTAAGAAAGGTGTTCAACTGGATGAATTAAATAAATCTTACAAATTCGTGTTAATCGTCTACAGAGTCTACCGCAACTGAGGGTATTGGATTTAGGCCTACTAATTATTTATTGTAATAAATGAAACAAAATGTGAACAGGCCTATCGATTTTCACAACACGTATAACCATTAGGGGCAAAAGACAAGAAAAAAAAAACTGCATATTTGTAACCAATTTGTGCTTTAGTGACGTGGCACTTTGAAAAACAGCCGCAATCCTGAGATTTTCAAGCAAAAACTACTTTATGCTCAATCTCAGTACAGGCGACAAAAACCCTATACAGTCCGACCTCTCCTATCCGGCCTCCCTTTTCCTGATATCTCTATTATCCGGATGCGATCTCGGCTTGATTTTTTTTTTCCATTCTGATAAGTGATAATTACGGGAAAAGGAGTAATTTCAAACTCAATCATAATTCCTACACTAACTCCAATGAATTACATATCATTCCCAACATTATTAACATACATTCACATCTATTTTTCATCTAAATACCATGCATTCAGACATTCACTACTCTCAAATCACCGCAAGAACATGGACATATTTCTTTTTTTTTATTGAAAAAGGGTACGGTACAGGCGATCGTTCATTGAGCAAATAATCAGAGAATTCTGAACGCAGACCAGCTGACGAGGATGGGACATGTTCACCCCAAATTGATACATTATACATGTAGCTACCATTGGGTATACAGTTGCGTGTATTAAACACTGAGTCTCCCACATCTGGCCAAATCCCATATCCGGAAGAGCGCCGGTCCCGACATGTCCGAATAGTGAGGTCGTACTGTCAAGTAAGGTAGACGATCAAAGATTCAGCTGCTGTTGATAAAAACCTCCTAGGCTTTGCATTCTTTGAAAGGGGTGGCATAGAGTTCAGCGACGACATCGGTTTTACGCACATCGTCCTCATGAGCGTCCGTGGCCGACACCGGAGTCTTCTTGCTGTTGACGTTGGAGTAGATCGTTGTCTCTTCCGGTTGGACGAGTTCGTGGACGTCGGACGAGTCCGGGCGATGTTGATGTGCCACACTAAAGTAGACCAAATTGTTCTCATCGACCTGTAAGGTCAGTTATTGCATACATAAGATAAGTTTTATATCTTCATTTTTTTACCCTTTCATGTGATTACCATTAATAGAAAAATTGCCTCATTTTTAAAGGGCCAAAACATATAAAACAGATACTGCATAATTTTACTCAGTAAATGCTCAAAACAAAGTAGTACTCTGTTTTACCGACTTTGAGTTTGGACCTATTTTTTTTTTGTGTGTTTTTTCTTGTTGGAAATATTGCGTACAGGTTAATAAATTTGAGGTCTTCGTAGGAGCTTTTTGAGGATGTCTTCTTAAAAGCACAAAACACACCTTCATTGAAGCACTTACAAACAATGCGTTTTCCCAATATGATGTACTTCATCAAGGGAAAAGAAGAAAAAAATATATATACTTACATACTTCTACTTTTATAACGTACATGTAAGTCAAAGAAAATCACCGCATGAACTAAAAGAAAAAGAAAACAAGGTGTCACATAACTTAGTGACGAAATAAAAAATATAAAACATATAGGTATGTCCACCTTTAGAGAAGGAGGAGCATCTCAGCAAATTATTTGAAATTTTATTTTATTTCTTTTTCTTTCTTTTTTTTTGGGGGGGGGGATAATAATATGACGGTAAAAAGTTTTTATCCGATTTAGATGAAACTTCCATGAATATAATGATCTCATTTTGTTTTTATCGGTCAAAACATGAAGATGGGGCTGGAATTGCACTTTCCGAGAGCGATATCCTCAAATAAGCTGACGAAAAAAAGTTCTGGTCAAGTGACTGGCACCTTCTACTCACTCGGATTCCATTGTCTTCAGTTCTGACTGAGGAGTAGACGGTTTGATCTTCAGTTCGGATGGGCGTGGCTTGCTGGTTAGAGCTAGTTTCTTCGTGTGATACTGAGACGTATATCAAACCGTCCTCGTCAACCTTACAACATCAGTGATAAGGATTAAGATTAAGGTAATGATGGCGATGGTGGTAGTCATGGTGTATCAATAATGATTGTTATAATTCAGTTCAATTTCCTTCACGCATTAACATCACAGTGATTGCAAGCTCTTCAAAATGCGTTAGTAAGTAGCTGACTCAACATACAGTAAAGTAAGTTAAATGCAATGTTGATGCAGGCTTAGCAAATCGTGATATTCTCTTTCCATTTTGAATTGGTTACGAAGTTTAGGTTACTTTAGATTGATTTAGCAAGAGAGATAGGAAGAGAGAGAGAGAGAGAGAGAGAGAGAGAGAAAGAAAGAAAGGAAGAGAGGGAGAGAGAAAGAAAGACAGACAGAGTGAGTGTAACCATGTAACAAAGCAGAATAGATATTATGATTGCAAGGAATTCCCGCTTGAGGTGGCTAAATGTTCCACATTTCTCATCGTGTTCCGGGTACCTCGCGTTACTTACCGTTCTTGCGTCGCCACGTTGATCCGAGGCATCAGATCTTTGGTAAGTTGCAGAGGTTTCATCCTGTCTAGTAGCTGTTTGCGAGAAAAAAAAAGAGACCAACAAGTAAAGGAAAACAATAATTTCAAGCCTCTCTTTAGCATTGTGTATTACGATAACTTATGCCAGCAAGTATTGGATGGGACAGCGTTAATAAAAAAAGAGAAATGTTAAGAAATGAATAACATTTACAAATGAATAGGAAACTGTCCTCACAACTAGCAAGATAATTTTGTTTTTCTATATTCTTCTGCCGATGTTGGTATATCCTAGACGAAAACAAAGTAGTTGTTATATGATCGAACAGACAGAACGTGAAGTCAAAAGAAATGGACAATAACGGTCTTCTCTACTTACTTGTTAGATAGAATATGCGGCAAAAATGAACTTTTTTGTATACACGTAATTGGATATTTTATACTTCTCTTTTAAATTTACTCTTCAAGTACAGTCATTTATATTCTAAGGTGATCGCTGCTGATTTTTCATAACGAATTAATTTGCGAAAGTGCATGGAGAAACATTGAAATAATGAAACTGAAATGGACAATAAAAGGAGATTGAGGATGACGGTGGGGAAAATTATGAGGAGAGACAGAGACAAAGAGACTGAGAAGATCGGGATATATATATATATATATATATATATATATATACATACAGGTATATATATAGTAATAATCTCTTTCTCTCTCTCTCTCTCTCTATATATATATATATATATACATACATATATGTATATAAGTGATAATCTCTTTCTCTCTCTCTCTCTCTCTCTATATATATATATATATATGAATATAATTTTTTAAACATATATATACAAAGAGAGAGAGAGAGAGAGAGAGAGGGAGGGAGAGAGAGAGAAGGTGGACGGGTGGGAAGAAGAAAGAGAGGGCGATGGAGAAATGGAGAAAGAGTGTAAGGAACGATTTTTGGAAAACATTACCATTGATTATTAAGGCCTACGGTTGGGACAAGACGTTGGTAAGGAACTGATGGGATGGGAACATGAATAGGTAATGTAATTATAGACATACCTTTCTTTCTACTGCACAGCCTGGCCAGTATCATGACACCAAATACAAAAACGAGAATCACAACAGTTACTCCGACAGTCGCACCCGTCACCGTCAGTAGGGAAACGTGTGGGGTTGAAGAGTTTCGATTCTCAACTGTCAAAGATATAAACTTTTCTTTTCTATCATCATTGCCTTCATCAGTCATGCGTTAACGTATTCACACAATCATTTGAGCTTTAAGCGCTTTGATGATGATAAAGAATCAGCATCATCAACAATGTAGGCTAATAATTGCACTGTCATGTAACAAAACGTTTGAAATATGGATTAATATTGTAATAATATTGATAACAATCATGATAGTAATAGTAATGATAATAATAATAATAATGATAATGATAACAACAACAACAACAATAATAATAAGGCGTTCTTTATCCAGGGTAGCCTCTTGAGTGTTGTTACTGCTCTGCCAGAGGGCCCTGCCATTACTATTACCCTAGCGTAGCAAGGTACAAATTTATACATCTGGGTCGAGAGGGACGTGGTGGGTATAGGAACATCTTGTCCAAGGACGTAAGCACTGGGCGGGACTCGAACTCGTGTCCTCCGATTGGGAGTCGGGAGTCTTATTCACTATGCCACAGCACTCCGCCCTTCGAAAATACCAATATGAGTGTTTGAAGACCAACATACACGTATAATGATAGATGTAGACAGCGAGATGCTTAATATTGGACTGGCAATAATGTGCGAAATGGATGAGGCTGTTGAGTATAGATATTGACTTCTGAGTTTCGCCATGCTCATGGCATCTTGATTCATTGTGAATACGATAAGCGCAATTTAATCTACAAAACGAACTAGAAAACTTGTACACAAGAATCCTTCAACAGAAAACTCTGGACAACAAAAGGTAATGAAGTAAGCTGATTATGACTGTTGGTTATCAGCTATTTCGACAGCGCGCAATCATCCGACGGCCTTTAAAAATCAAGGAATTAAAATTCATAGTCATTGCGGTGACAGTATACTGAAGTATACAGTATACTTTATGCACAACTAGGCACATTCGATACGTTTTCAAAAGAAACACGCTCATAATGCACGTAACAGTATCATGTAACACGATGGTTTCCTCACAATCTAATCCTATTGTATGCAGTTCTACAGACAAACAGTCTTAGGGAAAGAGGCATAAGAAAATCTTTGAACGCTATTGACTGGTGGGTGCTGTACAATTAAAAAAAAAAGGCTCTTGGGAATTTCACAAGGAAGGGTTATAAAATCGTCTGTTCAGCCATTCATACATCTAACAAAAGATAAGCATCATATTCAGTAGAGAAAACGATTTAGTTTCATATCCGCAACTATAGAACCCCTCTCATTCCAGTCATGTAAGTAATGAGTTATATCCACACACTTGATTGATACAAGCGTATAGGTGTTCTTGTAAAGGCCGGCGCTTATTTCCCTATTCATTTTGTATTATAGTCCATGAGCCAAGTCTGAAAAAGCCCTTATTTTTCGATTTGGTTGCACCCCCGGAGGGCCCAAGATTTCTTGTTTCCAAAAGATAGGTACAAGTCTGTAGTTCATGGAAATGACATTTTTTACCTTGAACTCTTGATCGTTACCATGGCAACGCAGTTGATATATCACAACCTTTGGTAGTGTGTGCAATTTCAGTGTCAAATCAAGAAATTGGGTTAAATAGTTCAAAGTTTATTCTTTACGAACATATTCTTAGCATATAAGTAGTATTTTGTAAGAATGTAGGTTGAATAAATTTCTTGAAAAATGATTGGTTTAAATGAACATGAGTGTTGCATTATGGGTACTAATGCCGTTTGAATGTCATGTGACTCTTTTCATTGTAAGTCATAACAATGCATTGTCAAAATTTTAGTAAATGTTATTTTATATTGGCATTATTCAATAAAAATGGACAAAATTCGTTATAACGGAGCATATTCATAAAGAATAGTGTCTAATGACTTCAATTTTCCCATATTGAGGCAGACTACCAATTTGTTACCATGGCAACTGAAGTCATGTGAAGAGCATGAAAACGTGATTCTGCCTACACAAAGCTCTAGTAAGGGCAATAATGTCTGTAAAGTGAACAGTCTTAAAACCAAAACTTCATTAAAAATTATTGACTGTCCCAATAAAGGACCAAAATGATTGACTTATGAACAATTAAATATTTTGGTCAGGTCAGTGTTCAGTGTCATTTCTAGGTCATTCTCAAGGTCATTCTCAAGGTCATGCTCAAGGTCATATGATACAGTGACATCTTGCAGTTTTATAACATGGTTATGTAATAAACACTGCAAAGAAAATAAAAAATATATGATATACTAAGCAATGCTAAAGGAGCACCATGACATCAAAAAATAAATTTTCAGATCATTAAAAAAGCGCCCTCTTTTGTCCAAATATGAAATAATACTTCTACATCTAAAGGAGACAAAGATGGCGGAAATGGCGGAAATATTTCTTTGATGGCATGATCCAGGTGTAAGTTGTTTTTGTCATAAGGGAGAAAGCTAACCAGCTGATACACCACGAACAGAGAGCATTGATTACAATAGGTAAGTGTTTACAAAGTTTGTGTTAATCTTTGATCTCAATATTTAGAACTAGAAAACCAAGGTCTTGAAAGATTAGTCCCATATATTAATTTTCATGTAAGTTATATGAACTTTCATTAAAGGTTAAGCGTAGTCTTCGTTAAATCTCAGTTTGTCCAAGCTATCAAAAAGGAAATCAGTTGTTCAGATTAGGGGCATTGGCATTGTGACAAATAGATAACAATAGTCAGATTAAAATCATTATATCTGTACAGTATATCATCAAGATTAGGTAAAGAATATGGACCAATGCAAGAATTAGGTTCAAAACTGTTTTTTTTTTTAATTTAGACCAAAATGTTAAACCAGGACCAAGATCACGATCACGTTATGAGCTGATGAATAAATATGTTATCAATACTACGATCATTGGTCTTTGCTAGTGAACAAAACCTTTTACCCTATCCTAATATTAAGATTTAGAATATGATTAAGAACATCATAAGGCTCAGGCACATATTAAATTAATATCAGGAATAAGACTTAGTGACTTAGACTGAGTCTAAGATAAAATATCAGGACCAAGATAATGGAAATGCCATGATCAAATTAAACAAAACAAAAGAAAAAACCCAGTCAATGTTGGTCAAAATAAACGCTGAACAAAGTGGGAAAATACTGGAATTAAGATGATAAAATTTGATATAAAGAAAAAGCATTCTCATATTTAAGAACAAAGTCAGTATGATTTAAACCAAAAGGAAACCAGATCGAGGTCAAGGGCGCAATGGACATAGCGATCACTACTTAGTCCAAGCTACTCCTAGATTCCATGGCACAAGGTTGGCAAAGGGCCCATTGTGCCACCTCCGTGTATTTTCTTTCTTTTTCAAGCGATTGCTCTAAAATTTGGCGCAGATGTAAAACAAGTCATGATCTAAATTTGGTTTCATAAGAAATGTTAATGGTATTATGGTGACCTTCAGACATTCATTATCTGAAGGTTGCCATGTGCGGGCGCTATTTCATAAAACGTGCCACAAAGTAGTGAAAATGTAGACCATTTGATTTACATTTTTTTAAAATTGTTTTAGCCCAAAAAATAAATAAATAACTGTCAAACAAAAATATACAGGATGTCCATTTCCATCGAAAACCTTTATTTCCACAAGCTCTTCCTTTAAATCACTTTCATAAAATCTCAGGGAATATTTCATTTAAAGTATTTTTTTTTATTTGCACTTTATGTCACGTTTTATATCACTAGTAGATTTAATTATAAACTTGTTTGTGTATGAACTCTTTTTTTCAGATATGGATGCCTTTTCACTTAATGTATCCCACCAGCCGGTCAAGCGGTCAGTTGTGAGTGAGAGTACTTCTCCATCTATTCATGATGGACCACTACCTGAAAAGCAAACAACTAGAGCTAGCATGGCTCCAAGAGATCTCAGGAAATGTATCTTTTGCCAAGCAATGACCTATGTCAAGTCATACTCAGGTAGTAGGGTGGCAGAGACTCTTATAACTTGCCAATCTCAGGAGGTTGCCGAAAACATCCAAAGAGCCACAGAAGTCAGAGAAGATGAAGAACTCCTACTAGCCATCAGAGATCTCACAGTCACGCACATCAGATACAATAAGAGTTGTCACAAACGCTTCATGAGGCGCAAATCCTTGGAACGCTTGACTCAGAAGAACGATGCTCACATTACAAGCTCATATGATGCTGCATTTGATGCCTTAAAGGAATACATCAATACTGAAATAATCAAGGATATGAAGGTAATGCAGATGGCTGATCTTCTTAGGAAGTTCAAAGAGCTCCTCTTTGATGCTGGCACTGAATCTGACTATCGATCAGAAAAACTTAAAAGAAGAATAGTGAGCCGCTCTGGAAATCAGTTGTCTTTTTGGAATCCGAAGAATCGTTCCGAATCTGAGATGGTATTCCTTGAAGAGGTACCAAAGGGCTAAATTGCTGAGGCAGGTGTGCAGTCTGCATCTACTTCTGTTGAAGAAGAAGCATGGAGCAGCGACATCATCTCAAATGATGAAAGTGAGGGAAAAAGCTTGCAACATGTGGTAGTTATCATACAACAGGCTCTACTTCAGGTGAATTCAGCGGTCTCCCAACCCATTAGGCCTGAAGATATAGATGAGAACAATGTTCACATTCCGAATTCTGCGTGTATAACCTGCTGGCCTGCACTATTCACGGAAAATGCAAGTTTCAAGTAGATCAATGGGTTTCTGTACCAGCTACCATCCATCGTCAAGTCCTCTCTATCAGTCAAGATCTCATACATGCCATGAGTCGGCGACGAGTAAAAACTCCAAAGCATGTGGCACTTCCTTTCCTTGTTAGAACCCTAGGTGGATCTTCAGAAATGCTAACTGTCTTGAACAGAATGGGTCATGGTTTGTCTCACACACCAAAGACTTACTCCAATTTGCCAAGCAACTGACAAAATGGTGTATTTGAGACATTTTGTTGGGATATAACAGTGACCTTCAAGAAGAGACGCTCTCTGGACGTGGAACTACACACTGCACTAGTGCCATAGTACTACAAACTAGACGTCAAGAAACAGGGTTGTCACAGTCTTCCACCAATGCTCGAAACACAAAATCTGACGGCGCCGTCAACAATTGCAGGCGTTCCATTAAGCCCAAGCCAAATGCAGTGATGCCATCCCAATCAGTTCCAAGGAAAGGGTCGACCAGCTAGAGAAACTAGTAGTTGATCAAGATCTTCTGACAGCATCGTCTTCTGAAAATGCTGTAGCAAGGAAAAATGATTTTGCTTGGTTCTTGACTAGGTTGGCGCCTGAGGAAGTGATGTTCCAAGAATGTGATGACAAACATCAGAATGTCCCCAGCTGGACTGCTTTTAACAGGCTTATTCAGTCTAAGTCTGAGCACTATCAGCTATCGCCTGTCAATCGATGCAAGCCTGACGGTTATGTCTACTGTTTACACCTTGTTGAGTAGGGGGTGTGCGTGGCCGCATTGATGAAGAGGATTCATCTCCTATCACGTCGCAACCGGACAGTACCCCCATACCTGATTTCCCATGCCCATGACGTGAGGCCCCTTCCCACTTCCCACTTCCCTCCCCTTCCCGGCAACCGAGGAGAACTGTGCGAGACTTGGAGACTGGCTACTTGCATACTACCGGTCCTGCACTTTCAATGTGTGTGATCACCAGCCCCTACCGATGATGTCTGGTCCCCCTATGCGCCTACTCGTGGAAACGGGAGCCAAACCAGTGGCTCACCATACCCCCATACCCATCCCCATCTGTTGGCAGGATGACGTGAAGAAGGGCCTTGATCAGGACGTCCGACTCCGGTAAGCTCAGACGTACGGTTGACTTCCAGGCACTCAATCGCCATGCTACCTGCGAGACCCACCATACACAATCCCCGTTCCACCAGGCCCGTGTGGTTCCATCTAACATGCACAAAGCTCTGTTTGATGCATGGAATGGATATCACAGCGTTCCCCTTGATGTGCGGGACCGCCATCTCACCGCCTTTATCACCCCGTGGGGTCGCTATTTGTACCTCGTGGCCCCACAGGGGTACATCGCCTCGGGGGACTGCTATAGCTGCCGGGTTGATGACATCGTGGCAGACTTCCCAGCAAAGACAAAGTGTGTGGACGACACACTCATGTGGTTGGATAGCATAGTATTCAGGATGCCTTCTTCCAGGTGGCTTGATGTATGTGGCCGCAACGGCATCACCTTGAACTCATCCAAGTTCGTCTTTGCACAGCAGACCATCAAGTTTGCCAGATTCGAGATAACCCCAGCGACTGTCCGCCCCTGCCCGTGCTTCCTCCAGGCCATCCGCGAATTCCCCGCACCTGAGAACGTCACCGATGTCCGCAGCTGGTTCAGCCTGTAGAACAAGGTGTCCTACACCTTTGCCTCTGCAGACCAGATGCTTCCCTTCAGAAGACTCCTCAAGCCAGGCAGCCATTTTCAATGGACAGACATCCTGCAAGAGCTCTTTGATGAAGCGAAGTCCCTGATCATCGGGGAGATCCAGGAAGGTGTCACTATCTTTGACAAGGGAAGACCCACCTGCCTGGCCACGGATTGGTCAAAGGACGGGATCGGTTTTTGGCTGCTACAGAAGCACTACCCGTGCCGGAGCACCAAGCCCTTCTGCTGCAAGTCTGGTTGGCCAGTCACCCTCGTCGGCAGCCGGTTCACATCTGGGTTCTGGATGTTCTGGATGCCCTCGATAAGGCGCGTCATTTTGTCCTTGGGTGCTCTGACTTGACTGTCGCTGTGGATCACAAGCCTCTGTTGAAGATATGTGGTGATCGCTCTCTTGACACCAGCCCAAACCCCCATTTTCGCAACCTCAAGAAGAGGACCCTGCGATATTGGTTCCGTGTGGTGTACATCCCGGGCCTTTGTCACACTGCGGCTGATGCTCTCTTGTGCCATCCAGTTAGTGAGTCCCAGCCGCTACACCTCCCGGATGACATCGCCAACCTCCAGGGACCCACTAGTGAGTCTGGCCACGTCGAACTCCCATGTGCCATCCTAGCTGCCACCCGGTGTTGTGTGGAGGGCATGACGGACACTCCATAGGTGTGCGCCCAGGGTACCCCCGATAACAATGCCATCGTTGAGTCAGTCACTTGGGATGACATCCTCTTAGCCACCTCCAGCGACCCCCCCCCCCTTACTCGACTTGGTGGAGAATGGCTTCCCAGACTGCCGCGATGACTTACCTGTTGATCTTCGTCCCAGCCGCTACACCTCCCGGATGATATCGCCAACCTCCAGGGACCCACTAGTGAGTCTGGCCACGTCGAACTCCCACGTGCCATCCTAGCTGCCACCCAGTGTTGTGTGGAGGGCATGGCGGACACTCCACAGGTTTGCGCCCAGGGTACCCCCGATGACAATGCCATCGTTGAGTCAGTCACTTGGGATGACATCCTCTTAGCCACCTCCAGCGACCCCCCCCCCCTTCCCCCTCTTACTCAACTTGATGGAGAATGGCTTCCCAGACTGCCGTGATGACTTACCTGTTGATCTTCGCCGGAATCACCAATTTTACGATGGTCTATCCAGTTTTGATGAGATGGTGCTCTACAACGACCGTATCGTGATTCCCTCCACTCTGCGAGAGAAGGCCCTTCGAGCCCTCCACTCGGCCAACCAAGGGGTTTCTCAAATGTGTTCCAGGGCTGAATTCTCCTTCTTCTGGCCTGGGATGTCATCTGACATAACGGACCAGCAGGCACGATGTTCAACATGCAACTGCATGGCTCCCTCTCAGCCGTGCGCTCCCCCCCCCCCCCCCCCACCCGTCAGCCCTGCATATCCATTCCAGTGCCTCGTGGCCGACTACTTCCACTATCATGGTCGGTCCTTCCTCGTTGTGGTGGACAGATACAGCAATTGGCCGATCGTGGAAGAGGCTGCCTACGGGGCCGCCGGGCTGCGATTGCCGCATTTAGAAGCATATTCATCACCTACGGCATTAGCGACGAGCTCACCTCTGACGGTGGGCCTGAGTTCACGTCCAACAAGACCAGGACATTTCTCCGGGCTTGGGGGTCCACCATCGCATCTCCTCTGTCGCGTTTCCACACAGTAATTGCCGTGCAGAGGTCGGGGTCAAGACGGTCAAACGTCTCATCGCCGGGAATACCAACTGCTGATGGCTCCCTTGACACTGATGAATTCCAGCGTGCCATCCTGCAGTATCGGAACACTCCCGACCGTGACACTTGCCTATCCCCTGCTCAGTGTGCCTTCGGTCGGCCTATCCAGGATTTCATCCTCATCCACCCGGGCAAGTATCGTCCCCACTCAACATGGCGGGACACTCTTTCATCGCGGGAGAAGGCCTTGCGGAATAGGCACATGCGCGCTGCCGAACGTCTCTCCGCCCACACACGGGTACTCCCCCCACTTTCCGTTGGTGACGACATCCGCATCCAGAACCAAACAGGCCCCCACCTGACAAAGTGGGACAATTAGACTGGAATAGTGGTTGAAGTGCGTAAGTTCGACCAGTATGTCATCAGGGTGGACAGCTCAGGACGTGTCACACTCCATAACAGGAAGTTCCTCCGCACGTACCAGCCGGTTATCCCTTGGGCGACCCTCACCACATACCCAGGCCCCTCCACGGTGTCGCCTCCACCTCGTGCCATTCACCCCACACGTCGTGGTGGGGTGACAGCCCAAGTGATCAGCCCAAGTGATCAGCGCGTTTCCTCCGGCTCACCAGACCACGCCCCTACCTCACAGTTGCCTGTGGGCCTGGAACCACGCTGCCATCTGCCCTGCTCCGTCTGTGTTCTCTTTCCATTCAATGCCCTGGGACGTAAGGAGGAGCCTCTCCCTGCAGCACCAGACGCTGACCCCTTCCCTCCCACGCTCCGACGCTCTACACCACGGAAGGCTCCATCGGGTTCATCTCCATTACTGATCAGACTTGTCACTGTTCTTTCATCTCGTTAGATAGGTGTTATTTGTTGGTTAACTTTTTGCGCGTTGGACTTCAGTTGACTTTTACTTGTTGCTCAGTTCCTTGTTATTCAGTCTTTCTGGAATCCACGTTTTATTGCTCCAAAAGCCTTGGGCGGCATAGATAATTACTTTTATAACTTGATATATCTTTTTCCTTTTGCAGCCTCCATTGGACTTAGTGTGATTATTGCTCGATTTGAACAATCGGATATTGATAGCAAAGAGCAATACTCATCTATTGTTCTCCTCTATTTTCAAAAAATTTCATTCAAAAGGTATGTTATGTCTTTAATTGGAGTCATAGTTGTCAGTACTTTTTATAATTTTGCAGAACAAACCATATCCATCATCAGGGCAAGGAAACAAACAAAGTATATTCATCCTCTCAAGTTCATGTATATTAAAATCAAGCATGATAATACATTATATATTTTGTAAGATATCTATTATTTTGTGCCCCTCCATCTTCATTTTCAGGTAATGAGATAATTTAGAAACAGACTTTCACCTTATGGTAAAGAAACATCCTGCATTTCATCCTCATTGAATACATTGAATGGATTGAATGGATTATCCATATTGAATTAGACATGTATGTAGACTATCCAAGAAGAAGAATCCAAGGAACATTTGTTAATAACAGTATAGATGTGCTATTCCATATTATTCTATTCTGTTCTATGTGTTGTTGTCAGTTTGGTGAAAGGGCAAATGTTGCAGATCTATGATGAACAAGGAAAAGTAGAAATTACGCGGTGCGTAACATATGTCCCCGCCGGAAGTAGCATTTTGTAACAAAATGTGCAATATAGGTAAAAAATCAAGGTCAAAGGTCAAAGAAGTCAAAGGTCAAAATTCTGTGTAGAAGTTTTGAAGCCCTCACCTAGTGCCATCACATAAAGCAAATGGAATCGAAATTGGGTTAGAAATGGCGAAGGAGTAGCATTTTGTAGCCAATGTACAATATAGGTCAAAAATCAAGGTCAAAGGTCAAAGAAGACAAAGGTCAAAATTCTGTGTAGAAGTTTTGAAGCCCTCACCTAGTGCTATCACATAAAGCAAACGGAATCGAAATCGGGTTAGAAATGGCGAAGGAGTAGCATTTTGTAGCAAAATGTACAATATAGGTCAAAAATCAAGGTCAAAGGTCAAAGAAGTCAAAGGTCAAAATTCTGTGTAGAAGTTTTGAAGCCCTCACCTAGTGCTATCACATAAAGCAAACGGAATCGAAATCGGATTAGAAATGGCGAAGGAGTAGCATTTTGTAGCAAAATGTACAATATAGGTCAAAAAATCAAGGTCAAAGGTCAAAGAAGTCAAAGGTCAAAATTCTGTGTAGAAGTTTTGAAGCCCTCACCTAGTGCCATCACATAAAGCAAACGGAATCGAAATCGGGTCAGAAATGGCGAAGGAGTAGCATTTTGTAGCAAAATGTACAATATAGGTCAAAGGTCAAGGTCAAAGGTCACGACTGAAATTCTGTGTACAAGTTTCAAAGCTCCCATGTAGTGCTATCATATAAAGCAAACAGAATCAAAATTGGCTCATAAATGACAGAGAAGTAGCAAATTGAAGATTTTGATCACACACGGACGCACACACGGACACACGGACGGACGGACGGACGGACACACGGACGGACGGACGGACGGACACACGGACACACACACGTACGGAGCCCGTTTCATAGTCCCCTGCTCGAACTCGTTCGGCGGGGACAATTAAAATGATGTTATTATACACCCATGTACTTGTACAGCCTTAGAGGAGGCAGTGGAAAACTTTAAGTTTTCACATACAAAACAAGGAAAAGTAGAAATTACGCGGTGCGTAATATATGTCCCCGCCGGAAGTAGCATTTTGTAGCAAAATGTACAATATAGGTCAAAAATCAAGGTCAAAGGTCAAAGAAGTCAAAGGTCAAAATTCTGTGTAGAAGTTTTGAAGCCCTCACCTAGTGCCATCACATAAAGCAAACGGAATCAAAATCAGGTTAGAAATGGCGAAGGAGTAGCATTTTGTAGCAAAATGTACAATACAGGTCAAAAATCAAGGTCAAAGGTCAAAGAAGTCAAAGGTCAAATTTCTGTGTAGAAGTTTTGAAGCCCTCACCTAGTGCCATCACATAAAGCAAACGGAATCGAAATCGGGTTAGAAATGGCGAAGGAGTAGCATTTTGTAGCAAAATGTACAATATAGGTCAAAGGTCAAGGTCAAAGGTCACAACTGAAATTCTGTGTAGAAGATTCAAAGCTCCCATGTAGTGCTATCATATGAAGCAAACAGAATCAAAATTGGCTCATAAATGACAGAGAAGTAGCAAATTGAAGATTTTGATCACACACGGACGCACACACAGACACACGGACGCACGGACACACGGACACACACACGAACGGAGCCCGTTTCATAGTCCCCTGCTCGAACTCGTTCGGCGGTGACAATTACAAGATAAAATGTTATAAACGCCATGACCTTGAAAATGACCTTGAGAATGACCTAGTGTACATGGTTATCCTTCATTGAAAGTCAATATGAAATGTGTGATACTGTTCTATTCAGTTTTGGTTATAGATCATTTTTGCACATAAAGCACTTTACTGTCACATATATGTAGCCTACTATAGGGCCGGAAAGCTATCATGAATCATTTACACTAAATACCGTTGTTGCCATGGTAACAAAAAGGAGCAATCTTTTCATTTATTTAGAAAAAAACAACAACACACTTTGTAGATTGTGAACTTTAATGATTTGATCATTAGGGATTCTCGCAAAGGAACTGACTTTTATTATATAAATTAAACGCTTTGACCTTCAGTATGACCTTGAGAATGACCTTGAGAAGGATTTAGAGGGTAAACTAACCAGATACCCTCTATTGAGAATACCTAAAATGCTTAATCACGATAAATAATGAGAAATGATAAGTTGAATGGTCATTATTTTACATTGTTATGTACACATTTTAAACACAAATTTCTATCACGTGGGCCTGTTACAGAGCCAAAAGCTCTTCTTTGCACAAGAGACTCGACTTCCGTTTCCATGGTAACAACTTAGCAGACTGAGGTCATGTGGTAGAGTTAGAGTCAGCTTGCTTCCTAGTTTGTGTAGCAAACTCATAGTAGTACGTACAGTTCCTTGAAGGATTTGACAAAAACTTTATCACAAAAATTGGTGCTGAATTTGTATAAATTTTGTGATATTCAATAATTTGACCTTGAAGTGACCTTCATATCCTCGAAGAATGAGCCATGTTCATATTTATTGCAAAAAATCTTTAGTAAGTTACTTAAGCCTTTATTCCAAGACAAGACTATCCTACTAATTGGATTACTTACAGAAAATTTTTACCTTTAATATATTGTCTCATTCTCTAGAAATGACATTGAATCGGCACATGGTTTAAGAGGTTGTGATATATCAACTGCGTTGCCATGGTAACGATCAAGAGTTGGAACCTAAGATCATCATTTCCGAAAAGTAGAGACTTGTACCTATCCAACGGTACCAAGACATATTGGGCCCCCTGGGGGTGCTACGAAAATGCAATTTTCAGGCCTTGGCTCATGGACTATTAAGAAAGCTGTCTATCTTTGTTTTGCCTCTCAGTCAAGAACAGGGAAATTTAGATGGGTGGATACTGTTTCAATTCATTTTTCTTTGTTTCCATCGTACAAAAGGCGAAACAAAATACAAAGAAAATGCAAAAAGGAAATAAGTATACGTATTTAAAGAAAAGTGCTTAATGTATGTGCGAATGAAAGTGAAAAGGTATAAAAACGAACAATGCATATATACTTTGCAGAAATAACATCTAGAACTAAATAGTGACATTAAGAAGTAAATTCCTGATTAAGTCATCAAGTCATCATCGACCCAGAGCCAACTATTTCTATTTTCTGCCAATCACCATTATTTGCTCCGTTATGTTTAAACAGCCGAGTGCTAGGACTCATCACAGGGTGTTTCATTTTATCAGCTGCTGTGAGATCAGTTAATGACGCTGCTGTTATTATAAGGTGCAGAACAAAGGAACTTTCAGTTATCTTCACCTCGTATGAAAGACGGGACGCTGCAAGTTTTCCGACCGTAGCTGACGACGCCCACAAACCCACTCTCCAGGGGAACCACTTTGTGCAGAGTGGAGCCAGCCGGAACGCATTGCTCCTCCTTATGTCTTGAACAGTCTATGGGATCTAAGATCTCGAAAAGCTTAAAGCAGATCTCGTTGGGCACGGTGAGGTTCTCCGAAGATTTTAATACGTTCAACGTCTTTTTCTGCATGTCGTACTCAAGTCTGATGCCTTAAAGAGAAACAATTATCATCAATATCACCAAAAGTGTAAGGTGATTCAGTATCTTTCGTACTCGAAGTTTTGGATAAACGCCAGTTTCACGTCTTTTAAAATAGGGTCATCATCAAATACAGGAAAATAGAATCTTTTTAATGATGCTGTATAGTCATTGCATAACAAGGAATATTTTTGAAGCTATACTGTATTAAAAATACTAGTAATCATATATTCTTTATGATTGTTAACATCTTATATAAGTATACATTAATGACTATATTAATAATATCATAATCATATTCTCAAGAATGCAGTTATATATCAGGATCCATATGAATGGTATTTTATCCCTAGAGAAATTAAAGCGTCATCATCCATAAAAATTCCTTTGAAAGATTATACACATAGCTAACTTAAGGGGTATTTGTTATTTTTTGCTTTTTCATGTTGTTATCGTTCATACCTTCGTAATTTGTTTTGTAATGTTTGTATTGTTTTGATTTTTTTTTTTGTCAACTTAACTGACATTAAACTGTCAATGGTTTTTATGTTACAGTACATGGGTCAGCTACTCACTAGGGCTTTTTCCTTTCTTGCTGCTTCATCCACTAATGGCATTGTCTTTGCTTGTGTTCATACCTCCACATTGGATGTTGTATGATTCATGAACGTCATGTGTACCTTCTTGTTTTATTGTATGTTCTGTATGTTTTTAATGCTTGCTGTAAAATAAACTAAACCGAAATTGAACTGATATATTCTCATTACATTCTCTGTTTTTCAGCAGATTTCCGTTATAACATCTCTCTGTGTGTATTTGTGTCTCCGCGAATAATATCTATGTTTGATTGATGTACCTTTTCAATCAATGTGTGCATAAGTTAGTGCAATGTTTTCTCAACTATATCTCGATGCAGTATTCAATCAAATTGATTACTCACGTCACGCATAGTTCATTTAAGAATTTAGTTCTGATTCCATACAACAGAGACGAAACTGATATGTCCTCTGCTTCCAAGTATCTAACTTGCTTTCGTCTTAAGTGGTCAATAAAATGTATTTAAAGATATAATGCCGATAATTAATTGCAAACCGAACGTAAAATGGAATGACATAAGCCAAAGAAAAAGAAACTAGGGTGCTTCATGTTTACATGCCGATGTACTGTGATTCAACTGTGAACAATAGTATGATTAAGTATCTTTTCAGGAGAATACCAGTTGTGAGCCAATCACATTAAAAGAGCATATAGAGGAATGACCAGTGACGGAAAGATTATGATATTACTTTGCATTAGATAAACCCATACGAAATGCAATATTAATTCCAGCATAACATCTTACCCACCAAGCCTACATAGGGGATTTTTGTTGGAGAAATTATGATTTCTCATCATCGAGTTGGGACCTTTAACTGCGTAACACTTACATTGGAGAAAGAATGATGAAACTAGTTCAATTCATAAAATCAGCATGAAATGAGAAAGAAAATTTAGACAATATTTTTGAATCTGAGGGGAGAAAATAGGAACTTAATCTCTCAAAAATTCGTTGCCAATGAAAGAAATCGGTAATGAATTTAACAATTAAGACGGTTTTAGAATATTCTACAATTGAAACAAACACGGACATTTGACATAAAAGGAATAAGAAAAAACCTACATATTGTGACACACTTGAAATGAAAAATAAAAGTTATGGGAAACAGAAAAAAAAGATGTGATTTCAAGAGTTGGTGGGTTATATAAACAGGAGGAAAAAAGAAAAAGAAAAAGAGAAAATGAGTAATTCAAAACGCTTGTCTGGAAGCCAGTGTAACAGACCAGACCCTTTACCAGACAAAGTCACAACCAGGAACTAGTGCACTGTTCTCTTGCAGTATGTAAGAGGGAAATTCTACCAGCCCATGAAGCACTGGTTCTCTTTTATTAATTATGTACATAGGAAGTTGGTTGAATGGGTAAGGATATTATATTTCGTGTACATTTGCATCAATGATGATATTACACATCAGTTAATCATCTCTCTCTTACTCTCTCTTTCTATCATTATATATATATATATATATATCTATATATATATATAGATATATATATATATATATATACATATATATATATATATATATATATATATATATATACATATATACCTGTAATGAGAAGTCAGAAGGAGCGGTAGGCGTAGCTATATCTATTTCAACAGGTTTTATTCCGAGCTTTCGCTCCGTCCGTATCGAAAGTTATAAGGCATAAAACCTGTTGAAATCCATAGCTACGCCTGTTGCTCCTTCCGACTTCTCATTACATATGGCTACTATGAAGAAGCGATACTATATCTCTGTACATGGTACATGCCCTTCATCGCACTATATACATCTATATATAAATATATATACATATATATATATCATATATATATAAATATATGTATATACAATACATTATTAACATATAGATATCATGTTATGTATTTATGTATGGATGTATGTATGTAAACAAATTGCAAAAGTAGAAATTACATATTTTCTAGGGGAAGTGGATATGGATGATTAAAAACGAATACTTCCCAATATATGGGTAATAACAACACTTACCATATTCGACGGGTGACAGGGCTTGATCATGATTATGGTGATGAAAAAGATGGAGGAAAAAAATCCGAACAACAGGAATTAATTTAATCCCCTGCTTTACATATCAGTCATGATACAGTAATATCGGTCTCAATCAATCATGCAAATTAGACCTGGCGATGACGTCATTATCTCTCGATATACCTTGGTACAGTCTGAACAATGAGATATCACTAGTCTTTTTGTAACAATACATCCAGCAGAGGGCAGACAAATTGAAGAAAACTCATATACCTCATATCTTCACCCCTCTGTTTCATAATCTCTTGCTTTCAATCCAGTAGGCATTTTTGATTCCATCAACTTTGCAGTCATCCCTTATGAATTAACACTGTAGAAATGTTGGTGTTATGTAGGTTATAAATAATTTCTTCCCTTGCTTTTAATTCTCATCAATCGTTAAATATTTAACATTTGTTTTCAAAAGGATACTTCAATCATGATAACTATAGTACAGAAATCAAGCAATGTTTAACATAACATGTTATTAAAGTAAGTTAATCTAATGGCTAAGCATGTCTGGTATTATACGCTTTATATACATATTAACAAAGATATAATCTGCTACTCATTTCCATAATATGTACTTTGTTGAATCACATTCTGCAATTATTACAAATATCCTGTACATATACAATGTGTATAATTTCTTTGTTTATTTGATGGAAGTGAAAATAAATTTGAATCTTGAATCTTGAAGCTATCCCCTTGATATACTTACAATGCATACACACACATACACAGATATATATATATATATATATATGTTTGCGAGTGTGTGTGTGTGTGTGTGTGTGTGTGTGTGTGTATAATCATGAAAACACGTTGATTGAAGCGTGGAGGTTGGAATGATATTTCCTATCGTTTGACAATACATGTTGCTCGTTTATTATGTAGTAATAAAGGTAGAGAATGTTTCTTACGAGCTGTCGATGTCAGCACGGGTTGGGTGGTGAAAGTCCCAGAGCAGTTTGTAAAGTTAAGAGTCAATCGATACCAGGTGAACGACTGGAGTCCGGTCAAGGTGGTATTTGCACGTGATGCACTGGTGGTGGTGTTGCAGTCCTCCTCTGACGTATTAACAGGGCAGTATTCTACTATGCCAGTGCCGTCCATGCTGTCATTGCGGTTTGGTTGCCAAGCAACGTGGATGGAGGATGCTGACGCTCTGCCGGGATATGCTTTGATGTTTGGTCGGTATAACTGGCCTTGGAAAATCATCAAAACATAATCATTCGTATCACCTTTGAAGGAAGAATTACTACGTCTGCTTGATGTTGTTTCCTCTTTGCAGAGTGTAATAAACTGTTCAAGATTTTACCTCATAACAGAGATTGATACACCGATGATTATGTTTCGCTTATAGTAACATGTGTCATGTATTACTTGACAATAACAATCATTTTGATCATTGCCCATTCCAGTCAATATCACCATTATTGATCATGTCAAGCACGAAATCTCCGATTTTTGTAATTGTGCGTTACGTCTTCCCCTTTATACATGTACATAAAACAAACCCCTAAGGACTTGGAACTATGTTTTCAAAAAGATAGATAATTCCCCTTCTTGATTAAGTTAGAAATATTGATAGTAATGCATTCTTCCATACATACTTCCCCCACCTCTATAATGAAATACATTATATTTTGCGCTTACTTGGTTTAAGAAGAGATAGCGTTGCACCCGTGAAATTCCTCTCTCCGTCCTCATCATAGGCTATGCACTGATACGAGCCGTAGTTGGAGGCCTGGACGTCTTTGATGAGAAGTGTTCCGATTCTCTCATTGTCATCCAATCCTCCATCAGGAGCATGAATGAAGTGACGAGTCCGACTTGAATTGAAGACGCGTTCTGTCCCAACCTTGACCCAGCGGAAGTGACTAACTGGTGGGTTTGCGTCGGACGAGCACGACAGAGAGGCGGTACAACTCTCACCGTTCCAGTTTGCCGACGCTTTCGGTCTAAAGATTATCGCTGGATCTACGAGAGAGTTCGGAGGTATAGCTAGATAGAAACTAGAGTTTGTTTTTTAAAATAAGGAAAAAGAAAACCTGTAATTCTTCTTTTTCTTATACAACATGTATGGCATATTATTATAAGGCCATCTGTGTATAGTGTGTGTGTGTGTTAGTTTGTGTGTTTGTCAACCATCCCTTCTCAGGCATCCAAACTGCGCGCGCACACACACACACACAACACACACACACACACACACACAACATAATTATCTGTATGCTGCGTGAGTGGGAACTTCTGAAAAGCAACAATGAAAGGCGTGTTAACGGTATTGTTTTACATGAGTCAATGCGTCGACTAAAAATAGTTGAAATATTACGCTCCGTCATGAATATAACATTCCAGTTAACGTCTTAGATAAAATGGTACCAAAAATATTGACCAAAAATTGTGTTCTGCACATTCGTCTCAGTATTTGCGTCGCGAATCTACAGATCGATTATTATAATCATTTCCTGCATGTGAAGCGACAAAGCAATGGAAGCATAGTGAAGATTTCGAAACTGACGTGACTTTCATATATCAAGTAGTGCGAACACTGAAAGGGAATCGTTGGCAAGCTCATTCGTTCAGTGGTGCTTTTTTCGTAATTAAATACGTGCATATAGGAACAAATGTGCCATCGTTGCAATTCAGTGTAGTAAATCTGTTTCCGTCGAGGTGACAGGGTTTGTACTTTCACTCAGATTCAAATTTCAATGAGGAAAATTACAGAACGCTTAGGACACTTGAACATGAACCGCAGAGCCACTTCACTGTTTATTCGATTTTAGTCATTAATGAACCAAATTTAAGTTAACAGAACAGTGTGAAGTGATATTCTGTTATGATTTTGCATTGGATGATAAAATCAGGTCGGTTTTAAATGTTTTTGCTGAACGTAAACATAATATATTAATGAAAATATCATTGAATTACAAGTCTCCAATTGATCGAAACCCAAATTTGTTTTTAATGAAAACAGATATTAATTTCCCCATTCCATCAACAATGGCATGGGTGTTGTGATATAACTATGTTGGCCATTGTGAGTAAGAGATCGTAGTTGTTAATTTTGATTATCTTACATGCTGACATTATAAATATTATGGAAGATAACATCGCGACTTCATTTAGGCCCCTATATAAGTTTAGGGTATGAGTTTGCAAGTGATATCAATCACTGGTTCTCAACTGGATATAGATATCGACTTAAACATTGAGTGACCCCTCTCTCTGAAGAAAGAATTGAGAAAAAAGAATTCAAACTCACACTGGATGTCGAGGATGATCGAAGAATTTAAAACAGTGAGGTTTGAAGGCGAGACGCGAAGACTCAGGCTGCACACAAGGGTTCTCCCGTGGTCCCCTCGCGAAGGCCTGTAAGTGAGAATACTCGCTGCGTTAACGACCTCTCCACGCCCACCCTGCCCATCGGTCTCGGGTTGGAGGGTTACGGCGTCAGCAGTGACTTCTCGGGTATCAATGTACCAGCGGAAGGTCGGGGCCGGGTAGCTGCCCGCAGAAGTGCACGAGATGTTCTGAGTTTGGTTAACTTGGAGGTTGTTAGTACCAGTCAACTCATGTGTATCTGGCAGCCCTACTCGTTTAAGGGGGAAAAGCATCAACAAACCCAGTAAAAGCACAATCGAAAGAATATGCAAAATCTGACATTACAACTAACAGTCAGACAGTATCAACTAAATTACATTTGAGAGGAATAGGCAATGATATATGTATGTAGGGCCTATGGAATTGTATGATTCTTATCAGTATACTCGTACAAGTACGTAACCTATTCATATGCATGTGCACATATACAACTTATTATCATAGTGATATATGTATACATGTACACATACATTCGTTTGGAATCACTCATCTCATCTTGCATACATAAGCATCCTATACATAATCAAACATGGATGCAAGTAATCTTTTTCACTTGTCCCATTATAAAACTATTAGTGACGCATGGCAGCTTTATGTAGGAATAGATCTGTGTGATGTAGATAGTCAGTGTCGAATAAAATCTGTCTGAGCAATATGTTCACAGATATAATTATTAGTACACGCATTATATACGTGAATATAATTGTTATGTGTGTCAACATACACATATTTGCATGTCACATCTAGATATCTGTCTTTACTTATACATTTATCAATATGCATGCTGATGTATTAAGTAATGAAAAAAGTACAGTGTATTATCATTTAACTATTTTCTTTCCACGAAAATGAATATAACCAGTGTATTATAATATCATAAATCTAATATGATATACAATATAATACACACGATTATGATGCATAGAAAGAGATGGGGGGGGGGGGGCGAGAGAGAGAAATCATAAGAGTGTAAACATACTGTTCACTACATGCTATTTCACGAATTGAATAAATCGGGTGAGAATGATAAGGGCGTTAAGGTATGCCTCGAACACAATGGCTTTAGAGGCAACTTAAACGTCCTTTAATGTTTCTGGATAATGCCGATCAGAGAGGTGCGAGTTCTCTTCCACTTCCCTACACAGCTACATGAATAACACCACTGATTATCGTAATCATGGGAATATGTCGCTTTAAAGGGATCGTATAGTTTTGGTGGAGACCTGATTTCAGGTTTCTAACATTTTTGTTTGGATAATGAGAAACCTCTTATGAAATATGAAAGAGCAACGTTTGTTTGATGAAAATTGGTTTTGAAATGGCTGAGATATCCAAAACAGAGCGATTCTAATAAGTGTGGGACCCACGCTTTTTTACGATTGCTTTATTTTACTTTGTTTTTGCATGTTTCAGTCATGCCAAACCCGATTTTCATCAAATAAACTTTGAATTCCTCTTAAAATGGTATGCTCATTACTATTTCATAAGTGTTTTCTTGGTATCTCGCAAAAAGTTAAAAGCCCACTTTTCATCTCCACCAATACTGTACCATCCCTTTAATGTTGTTTCAGGTAAAAGGTAACCATGACATAATAAAGAAACAGTGAACGTACGGGGGTGTATAATGGTGAGACTAGTGTCACTAGATCCAAGGCCATCCTCGGTGGTTGCCTGGCAGCGGTAAGTCTTTTCATCGTTTTTGGTGAGTCGTTTTATTGTAATATTCCCACAGCATACGCCATCGGCCTTGAATGTGTACTTAGAAGTGTTCCTCTTTCTTGAGTTACACTTTATTCCAATGGAGTGGTCTTCCTGCGTGCAACCTCCCAAGTTGACATCATTATCCACAATCCACCCCAGGTAGAATTTCGCAGTATTGATGGACTGCGGATGATACGTGCAAGTAATGACCACATCAAATCCCTCGACTCCTTGTCCTTGGACGAAAGTTGACACTGTAAGCCCACTCGTTCCTGAAGACAAAAATCATATGAACTTGGCATGACTGATGACATTGTAATGAACTTTCCAGTATAATCATTAATATCTATCTAACATTTCCACCATTATCATCATTACTTCCCTTTCCCGTGGGGTCTTTCATTTGTTGTTTCGTTTCCTACATTCTTGCAATTTTGTTTTGATTTTGTAAGACATTTTGAGGATTTACACTAAAGCAGTCCTAAAATCTCTACGCTCCAATAACGATACAAAAAGGAGGAAAGTTATGAAGCAAAATCTAGTATGTTACAAAAGCTTTCTGACAGAACACACCTATCGTTACAGTCTGGTATAAGTATTAAGTATAAAGTGTTTCCTATAGGGACATAAAACAGTTAAAAAATATGAGTTTATTTTACTTCTAACAGAGATGAAATTCTTATCGTACTTTTTTTCATTACGACTAGTGACAAATAGGATGATCTACTAGGTCTTTTGATATTTTTTCTAAGTATCAAAAAGATGATATCTTTAATTTACAATTTACCTGTTAGTTTTTTTTTTTCATTCAATACGATGTCATGATATGCATAGCTATACCCATTCAGATGAGAATGGACCTTTTTTTTGATGGAATAAAGATACATACTGGAATGCTTGTGGCTATCACTAAACGTCAGCACGTGTGAACAATACAAAACCTCGCACTCGAACTGAAATGAAATCACAGGAGAAAATAGCTTCTGAAATAATAACAATGAAATAACATTTATATAGCGCTTAATACTGACGTTTCTAAGGGCATTAATACGGAAAAAATAGGTATTTATATTGTATGATGTACATGATCGACAGTTAGTGGCATTTACCTTCCGAGACGTAGGATACAATCAAAGAGACGAACAAACATAGTGCCAAAATAGGCCTCTTCGTCTTCATGATGGCAGCTCAACGGTGTCTTATCCATCCACTGAGTGTGCGTTTACTGTGTGGTCTCAAGTAAACAAAGAGTAAGACTGCGCTGTAATGATTGTCTTCGCGTGTCTCTTCTCTCGGCAGAGACCACTTCCTCTATATTGCTCTCGATGAAATATGTTTGTTCGCAATGATTATTTTTCCGAATTCACTTAAGCTGCATTTATAAGTAATGCAAGCACTACAGTTTTATAGTGTAGGCCAATTTCACAGCACAGCCAATGTCGCATTGTGGTTTGAAAGAGAGCATGCATTGTACAGCTGAAGGAGGTGTTGCAGCCCTCTCAACTGATCTCATAATTTGTTGCTTAGCATTCAAGAGCTTTAAAACAAATAATGGTATGCGTTCCATCTGTAAAGAGGATGTATTTGTTTCAGGCGTTTGTATATGTACCGAAAAATTATAATGATGTCTACAGGCATGACAACAAACTCCGGCATGTTGTATTTCACTCCCGACATCATTATCTTCCTACTGAGTGCTCTTGTATGTATTGCACCGCCGCGGCGCCGGCGCCGGCGCCACGTTTTCTGAAGTTGGGGGGGGGGGGGGGGCACTTCCGGGTTTCATGAGTTAAAAAGCAAATATATATATATATGTATGTATATATATATATATATATATATATATATAGATAAATGTCTTCAGCTCATCTTCCACTTCCACTTCCGGGTTTCTTCAGCTGTCAAGCAACCCCCCCCCCCCCAAAAAAAAAAAAAAAACCAACAAAATACAAAAAAACACTTAGCACTTCCGGGGTAAAAAAAAGGGGGGAGGGTGGCCGAAAGTGGTGACACCTTATGTATTCCTTTGTATGATGCAAACAATGGGGGGGGGGGGGGGTGCCGACCCCCCTCCGGTTCCGCCGGCCCTGGTCTGTACTGACCATTATTACAGTCAACTTGTCAAATGGCTGTAATGGACAGACAGGTAGTCACTACAAACACTGCCTTTACCATGGCTTTACTGTATAAAAGTCCACGAAGACACCATGATTCATACTACTAACTGCCAAATCATTACTTGCATCTCTCTTATAATTTGTGCATAATTTCATTCCACTTTTGCATCGAGTTTCCGATTTTCCTCAAGCTTTCAACGACTGATGTGTGCAACTAATGTTTCTGCTTTCACTCAATACACATGTTTCTTTGGGTTTTGGTTTCCTTTAAGTTAGGGTCCAGATTTTCCTCTACTTTCAACCCTCTGTACCAACGTTGCACAAGGGTCAATAAACTATTGGTGTGTGTGGGAGTGTGTAGTTGTAGTTGACACCAAGACAATGGTCCTACACAATGGTTAGGGTTTTAATGCCCTATTACATATTAATGAGAAATTCCACTATCACAGCTAATCTTTATTCATCCTAAAATGTTGTGCATGCAAGCACATGCAAACATAATGAGGCTTACTCTTTTTCATATGCATGCATTTTAACCTTTACCATGAATTCAGACCAGCAGTGTCCAGGGCAATCCATCATAACTTATCAATATGTCTTGGAGCAAGAGACCAGAGGTCTAGTCAGCAGAGCTCTGAAAAAGGTGATATTTATGGTATTCATGTCTATTGTTTAGGGTCATTGTAAGCACACACTCACATACACATCACTTATTCCTGTGTAAAGTTCAACTTTGTACAGAATGTTCAAATTTGACCAAAGTCTGACACTTAACTTTGAAATAAACCATGGATTTAATGAAAATACTTCGTGCTTTCCTATTCAAAGTACATCCAACTAAATTGTACAATATTAAGCTATTACTCATAGCAATGACAGTGTCATCTGATATGTAGTTTTCGAACTATTAAGGATCAAAAGTGGGATTTTTTTTTTTTTTTTTTGTAGCACCATGGACATAATAAGCCAGTTCGGAGTTCACTCTGCGCATGAGCAGAAAGAAGGTCATTCGGACCAACAGGCACGTTGGTTTTTAAAGTCACTGGGATAAGCGTCTGTGGTGTATTATTATGTATAATGATTATTCATGTAATCCTTATAAATGCTGCTTGCCACCACATCCACCTGACAGCAAAAGTGATATTTGGCAATATCGATATAAAGAGGTTGTTCTTACATTCAATGTAAGATAATGAAATGGATGCTTTCCCCAAGTGTTAATTGACGGATCATTCTGGCCATCTGGTCTATGCGAGTTCATTCTTTGTTTAAGCAGGATTGATGAATACCATAAATCGTTGCGTAAAGCTCATGCATTATGTCGCTCTGAAAACGAGTGAAGAGCCCCTTAACCGACTGAGAAAAAAGAAAGGTCATTCGGACCAATGTGCCCATGAGCTAACTCCGAACTGACTTATATACAAGGACATTCATCGTATCGTAATTAATTCATGCACCTGTACATCTCAACCCCCCCCCAATACATTTTTATCATACTTCACTGCTTTGATCCCATGATCGTCACCGCCAGCAAGAATAACAAGACGGAGATTCGAGAAATCTAAAACTATATGCGCAGAAGAAAATAACTTACAAAAATCAAGTAAAGTAATTGTGCAGTTGTGGTGTATGTTAGGAAATCATGCCTCAAACAATTTCTCTTGGGAGAAGCAGGCAACATTTTAAAAGAAAGACAACATTTTGGCAGAATGATTGTCATTTATGATCTCAATATTTCACTTTTCCGCAGCTTATTCCAGACCAAAAGGGATGGTAATGGTAGAGAACAGGTATATCCTCCCATTAGGCAAGGTTTTATGCGTGTGCGAAAATGTGCGAATCAGCAATTGCCCATCTTTTGACACAAACTTTGTCATGATCTCAGGTTTTGCCGCTCCTCATCATCTGTATTTATTCAAAAACATTTCCGTCAGAAAAAGGCACATCAGCGAAAGAAGACTGAAATGAGGGAAACGATACGATGCATGATCACACAATCGTTATTGTCAAGACATCTGAATGTACTCATTAAGATGCACATAATCATGTGTCAGTGACGATCATTACATCAGAGAATGACTGCCGTGAATATTCTATGGTATCTTAGGTCCATGGTAGCACTTAGTACATACATTTGGGTGGGCAATATCATAGCAGTAACAAATGAATGAGTTTGAGCACAACATGGTTTACGAGAATGGAGTCACAACCGTCTTATTTCTTGTGAATTGAATAGTAACGCTGGACACACACAAAAAGAAGGTTTATATCGAGCCTCACTGCCATTTGAATGAAATTTGATCTAATCCATTCTTTTGCAAGTAAACGAGTATGGGGTTATGAATTAAGCAGACATATTGAAGTTTTATCATAGTTTGTTTTTTTTTATATAGCTGATAATGTTCACTGAAAGGGTAACACCTGATTTTATAATCTATGCTGAATCTTTATTGAAGTAACTTGACCGAAATTATCTTTTCATGTGAAAAGATTACAGACTGGTAAGGAATAATTCCTGGTAAACGACATTGCAATAAGAAAATATTTTTTTTGAATTTTGTTAGTTTTGAAATTAATGAACCGCATGTGGGATATAATATTCACGACCGTTACGATCCATCATGTCCACTGCGAAAACTTATCAATCATGCCGGATTTGGAAGCGTATGGTAAAATAAACGTCATAGATTGAGGGTTTTTTCCCCATTTATATTTCTAAAGTTAATTGATGGCAGCAAAGTGGTCAAATTGTATTTGTATTTTTTTTAAATGAGGCTTTCACTATTTGAACGTGGATATAATTTGCAAAAATATCACTTTTTACATACGTAAAGTTTTTTTTTTTAAATTCACTTCTGTATTAGTGTGTCAATGTTACATAAATTTTCGTATTGTGCTTTTTGACGCCGTTCCTCTTTCTTCTTTCCTTCTGTCTGGCGTTTTCTTGTAAAAAGTCTGAAATGAATATTCCAGTTTTAAACCTTTATTGTCACGAGAAATGTGATTTTAGTCAGAAATGTAAAATGTATCTGACATTATCCATTACATGTTTCAAAGTAGTGATTAAAGTATAACAAAAAGTTTTTTGGTGGTTTTGTACCATATTTCCAACCCTAAAAATGTGTAGACTTTAATCAAAGTCGTCATGATTGTCATATTTTTCTCAAATACCAACAGACACGTTACATATTAGAGACATTCAAACTGTAGTTCTTAGTAGCAGCAGAATTATACATTGAAAGAACCTGACCAACTTGACATAGACTACATGAATCATACGTATATACTTTTGTCTTCAACAATAAATTAAAATACCGATAATTAGGTGACCACTCAAATTCTTTTTCATCTAAGAAAGGTGTTCAACTGGATGAATTAAAATCTTACAAACTCGTGTTAATCTTCTACAGAGTCTACCGCTACTGAGGGTATTGGATTTAGGCCTACTAATTACTTATTGTAATAAATGAAACAAAATGTGAACAGGCCTATCGATTTTCACAACACGTATAACCATTAAGGGCAAAAGACAAGAAAAAAACTATATATTTGTAACCAATTTGTGCTTTAGTGACGTGGCACTTTGAAAAACAGCCGCAATCCTTAGATTTTCAAGCAAAAACTACTTTATGCTCAATCTCAGTACAGGCGAAAAAAACCCTATACAGTCCGACCTCTCCTCTCCGGCCTCCCTTTTCCGGATATCTCTATTATACGGCTGCGATCTCGGCGTGATTTTTTTTTTTTCATTCTGATAAGTGATAATTACGGGAAAAGGGGTAATTTCAAACTCAATCATAATTCCTACACTAACTCCCATGAATTACATATCATTCCCAACATTATTAACATACATTCACATCTAATTTTCATCTAAGTAGCATGCATTCAGACATTCACTACTCTCAAATCACCGCAAGAACATGGACAAATTTCTTTTTTTTTTTTTTAATTGAAAAAGGGTACGGTACAGGCGATCGTTCATTGAGCAAATAATCAGAGAATTCTGAACGCAGACCAGCTGACGAGGATGGGACATGTTCACTCAAAATTAATACATTATACATGTAGCTACCATTGGGTATACAGTTGCGTGCATTAAACACTGAGTCTCCCACATCTGGCCAAATCCCTTATCCGGAAGAGCGCCGGTCCCGACATATCCGAATAGTGAGGTCGTACTGTCAAGTAAGGTAGACGATCAAAGACTCAGCTGCTGTTGACAAAAACCTCCTAGGCTTTGCATTCTTTGAAAGGGGTGGCATAGAGTTCAGCGACGACATCGGTTTTACGCACATCGTCCTCATGAGCGTCCGTGGCCGACACCGGAGTCTTCTTGCCGTTGACGTTGGAGTAGATCGTGGTCTCTTCCGGTTGGACGAGTTCGTGGACGTCGGACGAGTCCGGGCGATGTTGATGTGCCACACTGAAGTAGACCAAATTGTTCTCATCCACCTGTACGGTCAGTTATTGCATACAAAAAATAAGATTTATATCTTCATATTCTTACCCTTTCATATCATTAATAGTAAAATTGCCTCATTTTTTAAAGGGACAAAACGTATAAAGCAGATACTGCATAATTTTACTCAGTAAATGCTCAAAACAAAGTAGTACTCTGTTTTACCGACTCTGAGTTTGGACCTATTTTTTGTGTGTTTTTTTCTTGTTGGAAATATTGCGTACAGGTTAATAAATTTGAGGTCTTCGTAAGAGCTTTTTGAGGATGTTTTCTTAAAAGCACAAAACACACCTTCATTGAAGCACTTACAAACACTGCGTTTTCCCAATATGATGTACTTCATCAAGGGGAAAGAAGAAAATATATATATATACTTACATACTTCTAATTTTATAACGTACATGTAAGTCAAAGAAAATCGCCGCATGAACTAAAAGAAAAAAGAAAACAGGGTGTCACTATTAACTTAGTGACGAAATAAAAGATATTAAACATATAGATATGATTTATTTCTTGTTTGTTTGTTTGTTTTTTTTTTTTTTGGGGGGGGTAATAATATGACGGTAAAAAGTTTTTATCCGATTTAGATGGAACTTCCATGAATATAATGATCTCATTTTGTTTTTATCGGTCAAAACATGAAAATGGGGCTGGAATTGCACTTTCAGAGAGCGATATCCTAAAATAGGCTGACGAAAAAAGTTGTAACCTGTGCCTTTAATTTCATAAAAGATGTTAGGATGGCAACTCTTGCTGGAATGGCAACTTCCCATAGCAACAGCCAATCAGGAAACTGGATTATTGTCGTTAACATGACAATTGCCATAGCACCCAGCAAGAGTCACTATCATATCGATTTTTTTTTTTAATGAAACGGGGCTCTGGTCAGGTAACTGGCACTTTCTACTCACGTGGATTCCATTGCCTTCAGTTCTGACTGAGGAATAGACGGTTTGATCTTCAGTTCGGATGGGCGTGGCTTGCTGGTTAGAGCTACTTTCTTCGTGTGATACTGAGACGTATATCAAACCATCCTCGTCAACCTTACAACATCAGTGATAAGGATTAAGATTAAGGTAATGATGGCGGTGGTGGTAGTTATGGTGTATCAATAATGATTGTTATAATTCAGTCCAATTTCCTTCACGCATTGATATCACTGAGTGATTGCAAGCTCTGCAAAATGCGTTAGTAAGTAGCTGACTCAACACACAGTAAAGTAAGTTAAATGCAATGCTGATGCAGGCTTAGCAAATCGTGATATTCTCCTTCCATTTTGAATTGGTTACGAAGTTTAGGTTACTTTGGATTGATTTAGCAAGAGAGATAGGGAGAGGGAGAGAGAGAGAAAGAGAGAGAGAGAAAGAAAGAAAGAAAGAAAGAGAGGGAGAGAGAAAGAAAGACAGACAGAGTGAGTGTAACAAAGCAGAATAGATATTATGATTGCAAGGAATTCCCGCTTGAGGTGGCTAAATGTTCTACATTTCTCATCGTGTTCCGGGTACCTCGTGTTACTTACCGTTCTTGCGTCGCCACGTTGATCCGGGGCATCAGATCTTTGGTAACTTGCAGAGGTTTCGTCCTGTCTAGTAGCTGTTTGCGAGAAAAAAAAGAGACCAACAAGTAAAGGAAAACAATAATTTCAAGCCTCTCTTTAGCATTGTGTATTACGATAACTTATGCCAACAAGTATTGGATGGGACAGCGTTGATAAAAAAAGAAATGTTAAGAAATGAATAACAATTACAAATGAATAGGAAACTGTCCTCACAACTAGCAAGATAATTTTATTTTTCTATATTCTTCTGCCGATGTTGGTATATCCTAGACGAAAACAAAGTAGTTGTTATATGATCGAACAGACAGAACGTGAAGTCAAAAGAAATGGACAATAACGGTCTTCTCTACTTACTTGTTAGATAGAATATGCGGCAAAAATGAACTTTTTTGTATACACGTAATTGGATATTTTATACTTCTTTTAAATTTACTCTTAAGTACAGTCATTTATATTTTAAGGTGATCGCTGCTGATTTTTCATAACGAATTAATTTGCGCAAGTGCATGGAGAAACATTGAAATAATGAAACTGAAATGGACAATAAAAAGAGATTGAGGATGACGGTGGGGAAAATTATGAGGAGAGACAGAGACAAAGAGACTGAGAAGATCGGGATATATAAATATACATACATGTATATATCATATAGTAATAATCTCTTTCTCTCTCTCTCTCTCTCTCTCTCTCTCTATATATATATATATATATATATGAATATTATATATACATATATATATAAAAGTGATAATATTTTTTTTTCTCTCTCTCTCTATATATATATGTATATATATATGAATATATACATATATATATATAGAGAGAGAGAGAGAAAGAGAGAGAGGGAGGGCGAGAGAAGGTGGACGGGTGGGAAGAAGAAAGAGAGGACGATGGAGAAATGAAGAAAGAGTGTGAGGAACGATTTTTGAAGAACATTACCATATTAAGGCCTACGGTGGGGACAAGACGTTGGTAAGAAACTGATGGGATGGGAACATGAATAGGTAATGTAATCATAGGCCTACCTTTCTTTCTACTGCACAGCCTGGCCAGTATCATGACACCAAACACCAAAACGAGAATCACAACAGTTACTCCGACTGTCGCACCCGTCACCGTCAGTAATAGGAAAACGTGTGGGGTTGAAGAGTTTCGATTCTCAACTGTCAAAGATATAAAGTTTTATTAGGTGATCCGAGTATCCTTCGGATCACCTTCTGTATCTGTACGGATTCTTTCTTCTTCTTTGTTTCTTTATTTCTCCGCAAAAGTTGTGCAGAGGTTAGCTCAGAAAGTCCGCTGCCTATCAATTTCAAAATTATACCATGTATGCATCATGTCCCAAAGACGACAAATCTAATGTATCATTGTGATCAGTCGACCGTGACGTCACTATGACGTCATTATATGAAAACACATTCTCAATCATATCTCATTAATGGAATGAAATTTTTCAATGAAATTTACGTCACATATATTACAAATTATGTGCACTCTACTCATGTTCTCAAAATTCATATTTTCTCTTAAAACGTGCGCGTACGCGCGCGTTGAAATATTTGTATGCTCCAATCGAGCTCAAAATTTTTTTGCACACGTTTCAGACCATTTGGAGCATTTTTTGAAAAATTGAAAAAATCGGACGGACGCGTACGCGCGCGCGCATATACGCAGGCACAGCTCATATGCAATTGAAATTTCCAGTTTTTTTACTTTGATCGGATGTCTAAAATGTTAAGGAATATTTATACCAAGTTTCAAATCAATGCGACTCAATATGACGTCATACGGGCCCGTCAAAGTTGAAATTCCGCGCGCGCGTCAATGGCGATATACAGTGCAACTATGCCAAAAAACTGCTAATTTTAAATTCGATTTTACTCGTCAGGATGGACGGTGACCCCCCATTTTCTTTACATATTTTAAAACCTGATGAGTTGTACATGTCATTTCATGGGGTGGCAATGCTGACAAAATGATTAAAAGATAGCAAATTTCTTAATAAAGTAAAAAAAGTTAATTTTCAAAATGACGTCATCAAATATCAAGTTCATTCGAGCGTATCTCACTAGTCCTTTGTCAATTTTCACCCAGATTTCAGTATGTTGTAGCTTATTTAATGTTCTTTCAAACATAAAATTACAAAATTTTGATTGGATAACGGTATCACCTCGTAAAAATGGATTGAAAGTAACCTTGTCAAATTTGACCAGTTTACGTGTTATCTCTATGGGAGTGCAGTTTTTCTGGAAATGAAAATTGACATGACTATCTTTATCGAGCACTAGCTCACTTAAGCTTCGGTAAATTTCTCCCAGATTTTGATATGTTGTAGCTGAGACTTTACGCTACCGTAAGTGTGCCCTTCGTTTTTTCATACGATGTCGGGATCACGTCAAAAATTTTGGTTGAAATTCAGGCTCATCTTCGATGTATTGAGATATTTCTCTCTTTCTGCAACTTTCTTTGCAATAACTCAAGAAAAACACGCCCTATCACTTCTATATTTTGCACATGTTTAGTTCATGTCACGTACATTATTTCATAAAATAACAACTACTTGATCGGACACCATCTTGGGTATGTAAATTAGGGTCAAAGGTCATAAGTGTTTCATCCTGTATCTTAGTGAATACATGTCCTTTCTTTCCCATATTTTGCAAACGCAAAGACCATGTTACAAGGATCATTTCACAAAATAACCACTTTTTACTCAGATGCCATCTTGTCTGTGCAAATTGAGGTCAAAGGTCATATGTACTTCTTTTTGTATCTTCGTTATGACGTGTTATCTCTATGGGAGGGAATTTTTTTTAATGTGAAAATTGACATGATTGTCTTTATCGAGCACTAGCTCACTTATCCTTCGGTGAATTTCTCCCAGATTTTAATATGTTGTAGCTGAGACTTTGCGCTATCGTTAAATTTCATTTCGTTTTTTCATACGATGTCGGGATCACGATAAAAAACTTGGTTGAAATTAAAGCTTATCTTCTATGTATTGAGATATTTCTTTCTTTCTGCAACTTTCTTTGCAATAACTCAAGAAAAACACGCCCTATCACCCCCATATTCTGCACATGTTTAGTTCATGTCACGTACATTATTTCATAAAATAACAACTACTTGATCGGACAACATCTTGGGTATGTAAATTAGGGTCAAAGGTCATAAATGTTTCATCTTGTATCTTGGCGAATACCTGTCCTATCTTTCCCATATTTTGCACACGTATAGACGATGTCGCAAGAATCATTTCACAAAATAACCACTTTTTCCTCAGATGCCATCTTGGGAGTGTAAAGGTGGGTCAAAGGTCATATGTATTTGTTGTTGTATCTTCGTTATCTAGTGTATACGGAATTTGGTACCAAAGATGGCAGATATGACTCCCTTTTCTAAACGAGAATTCAAACATCACACGGCCAACGTTTTTAACAACAGACGAAACCTGTATGGTCATGCCTATTGCGATCAGGACTCGAATCATTGATGAAAAAAAAAATCGGATCACCTTAATTTGTCAGTAATGACAAATTACAATCTCTAGTTTTCTATCATCATTGCCTTCATCAGTCATGCGTTAAAGGGATAGTACAGTATTGGTGGAGATGAGATTTGGGCTTTTAAATTTTTGCGAGATACCAAGAAAACACTTGTGATATAGCACAGAGCATACCATTTTAAGAGGAATTCAAAGTTTATTTGATGAAAATCGGGTTTGGAATGACTGAAACATCCAAAAACAAAGTAAAACAAAGCAATCGTTACAAAGTGTGGGTCCCACAATTTATTAGAATCGCTCTTTTTTGGATATCTCAGCCATTTCAAAACCAATTTTTATCAAACAAACGTTGAATTCCTCATAGAATTACATGCTCTTTCATATTTCATAAGAGATTTCTCATTATCTCACCTAAAAATGTTAGAAACCTGAAATTAGGTCTCAACCAGAACTGTACGATCCCTTTAACGTATTCACATAATCATTTTGAGCTTTAAGCGCTTTGATGATGATAAAGAATCAGCATCATCAACAATGTAGGCTAATAACTGCACTGTCATGTAACAAAACGTTTGAAATATGGATTAATATTGTAACAATAATGATAACAATCATAATAATAATAGTAATGATAATAATAATAATAATGATAATGATAACAACAACAATAATAAAAATAAGGCGTTCTTTATCAAGGGTAGCCTCTTGAGTGCTGTTACTGCTCTGCCAGAGGGCCCTGCCATTACTATTACCCTAGCGTAGCAAGGTACAAATTTAAACATCTGGGTCGAGAGGGACGTGGTGGGTATAGGAAGATCTTGTCCAAGGACGTAAGCACTGGGCGGGACTCGAACTCGTGTCCTCCGATTGGGAGTCGGGAGTCTTATTCACTATGCCACAGCGCTCCGCCCTTCGAAAATACCAATATGAGTGTTTGAAGACCAACATACACGTATAATGATAGATGTAGACAGCGAGATGCTTAATATTGGACTGGCAATAATGTGCGAAATGGATGAGGCTGTTGAGTATAGATATTGACTTCTGAGTTTCGCCATGCTCATGGCATCTTGATTCATTGTGAATACGATAAGCGCAATTTAATCTACAAAACGAACTAGGAAACTTGTACACAAGAAAACAGAAAACTCTGGACAACAAAAGGTAATGAAGTAAGCTGGTTATGACTGTTGGTTATCAGCTATTTCGACAGCGCGCAATCATCCGACGGCCTTTAAAAATCAAGGAACTAAAATTCATAGTCATTGCGGTGACAGTATACTGAAGTATACAGTATACTTTATGCACAACTAGGCACATTCGATACGTTTTCAAAAGAAACACGCTCATAATGCACGTAACAGTATCATGTAACACGATGGTTTCCTCACAATCTAATCCTATTGTATGCAGTTCTACAGACAAACAGTCTTAGGGAAAGAGGCATAAGAAAATCTTTGAACGCTATTGACTGGTGGGTGCTGTACAATTAAAAAAAAGGCTCTTGGGAATTTCACAAGGAAGGGTTATAAAATCGTCTGTTCAGCCATTCATACATCTAACAAAAGATAAGCATCATATTCAGTAGAGAAAACGATTTAGTTTCATATCCGCAACTATAGAACCCCTCTCATTCCAGTCATGTAAGTAATGAGTTATATCCACACACTTGATTGATACAAGCGTATAGGTGTTCTTGTAAAGGCCGGCGCTTATTTCCCTATTCATTTTGTATTAAGAAAGCTGTCTATCTTTGTTTTGCCTCTGTGTCAAGAACAGGGAAATTTAGATGGGTGGATACTGTTTCAATTCATTTTTCTTTGTTTCCATCGTACAAAAGGCGAAACAAAATACAAAGAAAAATGCAAAAAGGAAATAAGTATACGTATTTAAAGAAAAGTGCTTAATGTATGTGCGAATGAATGTGAAAAGGTATAAAAACGAACAATGCATATATACTTTGCAGAAATAACATCTAGAACTAAATAGTGACATTAAGAAGTAAATTCCTGATTAAGTCATCAAGTCATCATCGACCCAGAGCCAACTATTTCTATTTTCTGCCAATCACCATTATTTGCTCCGTTATGTTTAAACAGCCGAGTGCTAGGACTCATCACAGGGTGTTTCATTTTATCAGCTGCTGTGAGATCAGTTAATGACGCTGCTGTTATTATAAGGTGCAGAACAAAGGAACTTTCAGTTATCTTCACCTCGTATGAAAGACGGGACGCTGCAAGTTTTCCGACCGTAGCTGACGACGCCCACAAACCCACTCTCCAGGGGAACCACTTTGTGCAGATTGGAGCCAGCCGGAACGCATTGCTCCTCCTTATGTCTTGAACAGTCTATGGGATCTAAGATCTCGAAAAGCTTAAAGCAGATCTCGTTGGGCACGGTGAGGTTCTCCGAAGATTTTAATACGTTCAACGTCTTTTTCTGCATGTCGTACTCAAGTCTGATGCCTTAAAGAGAAACAATTATCATTAATATCACCAAAAGTGTAAGGTGATTCAGCATCTTTCGTACTCGAAGTTTTGGATAAACGCCAGTTTCACGTCTTTTAAAATAGGGTCATCATCAAATACAGGAAAATAGAATCTTTTTAATGATGCTGTATAGTCATTGCATAACAGGGAATATTTTTGAAGCTATACTGTATTAAAAATACTAGTAATCATATATTCTTTATGATTGTTAACATCTTATATAAGTATACATTAATGACTATATTAATAATATCATAATCATATTCTCAAGAATGCAGTTATATATCAGGATCCATATGAATGGTATTTTATCCCTAGAGAAATTAAAGCGTCATCATCCATAAAAATTCTTTTGACGATTATACACATATAGCTAACTTAAGGGGTATTTGTTATTGTTTGCTTTTTCGTGTTGTTATCGTTCATACCTTCGTAATTTGTTTTGTAATGTTTGTATTGTTTTGATTTTTTTGGGTCAACTTAACTGACATTAAACTGTCAATGGTTTTTATGTTATAGTACATGGGTCAGCTACTCACTAGGGCTTTTTCCTTTCTTGCTGCTTCCCCCACCAATGGCATTGTCTTTGCTTGTGTTCATACCTCCACATTGGATGTTGTATGATTCATGAACGTCATGTGTACCTTCTTGTTTTATTGTATGTTCTGTATGTTTTTAATGCTTGCTGTAAAATAAACTAAACCGAAATTGAACTGATATATTCTCATTACATTCTCTGTTTTTCAGCAGATTTCCGTTATAACATCTCTCTGTGTGTATTTGTGTCTCCGCGAATAATATCTATGTTTGATTGATGTACCTTTTCAATCAATGTGTGCATAAGTTAGTGCAATGTTTTCTCAACTATCTCCATGCAGTATTCAATCAAATTGATTACTCACGTCACGCATAGTTCATTTAAGAATTTAGTTCTGATTCCATACAACAGAGACGAAACTGATATGTCCTCTGCTTCCAAGTATCTAACTTGCTTTCGTCTTAAGTGGTCAATAAAATGTATTTAAAGATATAATGCCGATAATTAATTGCAAACCGAACGTAAAATGGAATGACATAAGCCAAAGAAAAAGAAACTAGGGTGCTTCATGTTTACATGCCGATGTACTGTGATTCAACTGTGAACAATAGTATGATTAAGTATCTTTTCAGGAGAATACCAGTTGTGAGCCAATCACATTAAAAGAGCATATAGAGGAATGACCAGTGACGGAAAGATTATGATATTACTTTGCATTAGATAAACCCATACGAAATGCAATATTAATTCAAGCATAACATCTTACCCACCAAGCCTACATAGGGGATTTTTGTTATATATATACATATATATATATATATATATATATATATACATATACCTGTAATGAGAAGTCAGAAGGAGCGGTAGGCGTAGCTATATCTATTTCAACAGGTTTTATTCCGAGCTTTCGCTCCGTCCGTATCGAAAGTTATAAGGCATAAAACCTGTTGAAATCCATAGCTACGCCTGTTGCTCCTTCCGACTTCTCATTACATATGGCTACTATGAAGAAGCGATACTATATCTCTGTACATGGTACATGCCCTTCATCGCACTATATACATCTATATATAAATATATATACATATATATATATATATATATCATATATATATAAATATATATATATAATATATATATTATGATACAATACATTATTAACATATAGATATCATGTTATGTATTTATGTATGGATGTATGTATGTAAACAAATTGCAAAAGTAGAAATTACATATTTTCTAGCGGAAGTGGATATGGATGATTAAAAACGAATACTTCCCAATATATGGGTAATAACAACACTTACCATATTCGACGGGTGACAGGGCTTGATCATGATTATGGTGATGAAAAAGATGGAGGAAAAAAATCCGAACAACAGGAATTAATTTAATCCCCTGCTTTACATATCAGTCATGATACAGTAATATCGGTCTCAATCAATCATGCAAATTAGACCTGGCGATGACGTCATTATCTCTCGATATACCTTGGTACAGTCTGAACAATGAGATATCACTAGTCTTTTTGTAACAAATATCCAGCAGAGGGCAGACAAATTGAAGAAAACTCATATACCTCATATCTTCACCCCTCTGTTTCATAATCTCTTGCTTTAAATCCAGTAGGCATTTATGATTCCATCAACTTTGCACAGTCATCCCTTATTAATTAGGATATAAAGGATTAGGATATGAAAAATTTCTTTCCTTTTTTTAATTCTCATTAATCGTTGAATATTTAACATTTGTTTTCAAAAGGATACTTCAATCATGATAACCATAGTGCAGAAATCAAGTAATGTTAAACATAATATATCATCAAAGTAAGTTAATCTAATGGCTAAGCGTATCTATCTCCCTGAAATGCTTACAATACATACACACACACACATACACACACACACACACACACACACATACACACACTCACACACACACACATATATATATATATATATATATATATCAGGAACACCGGTTGATTGAAGCATGAGGGTTGGAATGATATTCCTATCGTTTTACGATACATTTTGTTCGTTCATGTGTAGTAATCAAAGGTAGAGAGAGTTTCTTACGAGCTGTCGATGTCATCACGGGTTGGGTGGTGAAAGTCCCAGAGCAGTTTGTAAAGTTAAGAGTCAATCGATACCAGGTGAACGACTGGAGTCCGGTCAAAGTGGTATTAGCACCTGATGCACTGGTGGTGGTGTTGAAGTCCTCCTCTGACGTATTATTCCGGCAGTATTCTACTCTGGCAGTGCCATCCATGCTGTCATTATGGTTTGGTTGCCAAGCAACGTGGATGGAGGATGCTGACGCTCTGCCGGGATATGCTGTGATGTTTGGTCGGTATAACTGGCCTTGGGAAATCACAAGAATATAATCATTCGTATCGCCTTTGTGGGAAGAATTACTACATTTGCTGTAAACAAATAATTATGTTATTTCCTCCTTGCAGAGTGTAATAAAACTAGCATTCAAAGATTAATTAATAGCTGAGATTGATACACGAATGATTCTGTCTCGCGTAAAGTGCAGTAACAATTATTCTGACATTACTTGACAATTGCGATCATTTGATCATTGTCCATTCCAGTCAATATCTCCATTATTGATAATGTCAAGCACGAAATCTCCAATTTTTGTATATGCGTCACGTCTTCCCCTTTAACATGCATAAAACCAACCCCAAAGGACTTGTTAACTATGTTTTCGAAAACACAGATATTTCCCCTTCTGGATCAAGACAAGTAAAACTAGAAATATCACTTAAGGTGATTAATACCCCCGCCCCGTCTTACCCAAGGAATGATCTTTCCTTGATCTTCTGCCATTTAAATGCCGTTACCATGGCAACGCAGCTTCCGACACGTCCGAAAAATATGTCTTGAACATCTTCCCACCAAGACTATTGTGTGTGCCACATTTCATAAGCTTTTGTCAAAAACTGAGGAAGTAGTTCAATCCACAAGATCTTTCCTTGATCTTCCGCCATTAATATGCCGTTACCATGGCAACGCAGCTTCCGACACGTCCAAAAAAATATGTCTTGCACATCTTCCCACCAAGACCAATGTGTGTTCAACATTTCATGAGCTTCAGTCGAATACAGAGGAAGTAGTTCAATCCGCAAGATCTTTCCTTGATCTTCTGCCATATATATGCCGTTACCATGGCAACGCAGCTTCCGACACGTCCGAAAACTATGTCTTCCACATCTTCCCACCAAGATCAAGGTGTGTGCCACATTTCATAAGCTTTGGTCAAAAAACTGAGGAAGTAGTTAAATCCGCAAAATCTTTCCTTGATCTTCTGCCATTAATATGCCGTTACCATGGCAACGTACTTTCGGGTACTGTCAAAAAATGCGTCTTGCACATCTACAACCAAAGGCACACATCTGTACCAAGTTTCATGGAAATTGGGCAAAAACTGAGGAAGTAGTTTGCAACACAAAATTTTCCATCATTTTGGCTCATAATATGTGAGCTGTTACCATGGCAACATACTTTTTGTCACTGTCAAGAAATGTGTCATGCTGACCTATATCCTAAGACAAACATTCAATATGAATTCCATGAGAATTGGAAGAACACTGATGAAGCAGTTTTGCCATGAAGCATTTTGCCCTATATTTTACCAATAACATGTCGTTACCATGGCAACGCACTTTTTGCCACTGCGGAAATATGTGTCTTGCACATTAACATATTCAGATGAACATCTGTACCTAATTTCATGAAAATTGATCAAAAACTGTGGGAGGAGTTCGCGACGCAAGATTTGTACCCATTTTTGCCCATAATATGCCGTTACCATGGCAACGTACTTTTGGGTACTGTCAAAAAATACTTCTTGCACATCTACAACCCAAGGCACACATCTGTGCCAAGTTTTATGGGAATCGGTTGAAAACTGAGGAAGTAGTTCGCGACGCAAGATTTGCAACGGACCGACCGCCCGACCGACCGCCCGACCGCCCGACCGCCCGACCGCCCGACCGTCCGCTGATTCCTATATTCCCCCTTCAAACTTTGTTTGGCGGGGGTATAAAAAAGAATGATAGTAATACATTCTTCAATACTTCCCCCACCTCTATAATGACATAGGTATCTTATATTTTGCGCTTACTGGGTTTAAGAAGAGATAGCTTTGCCCTCGTCAAATTTTGCTCCCCGTCCTCGTCATAGGCTATGCATTGATACGAGCTGTAGTCGGAGGCCTGGACGTCTTCAATGAGAAGTGTTCCGATTCTCTCGTTGTCATCCAATCCTCCGGGAGCATGAATGAAGTGACGAGTTCGACTTGACTTGGAGATGTGTTCTGCTCCAACCTTGACCCACAGGAAGTGATTAACTGGTGGGTTTGCGTCTGACGAGCATGACAGGGAGGCGGTACAACTCTCACCGGTCCATTTCGTCGATGCTTTAGGTCTAAAGATTATCGCTGGATCTACGAGAGAGTTCGGAGGTATAGGAAGGATGAAATGAGAGTTGTTTTTTTTTTTTAAGGAATTTCTTGTACAATATGTATGGCATATTATTATAAGGTCATCTGTGTATTGTGTGTGTGTTTGTTTGTGTGTTTGTTAACCATCCCTTCTCAGACATCCAAACTGCACACACAAACACACACAAACACACACACACACATATACACACACACAAATGATTATCTGTATGCTGCGTGAAAGGGAAGTTCTGAAAAGCAACAATGAAAGACGTGCTAACGGTATTTTTTTTCACATGACTTAATGCGTCGACAAAAAACAGTTAAAATATTACACTCCGTCATGAATATAACATTCCAGTTAACGTCTTATATAAAAGGGTACCAAAAAATATAGACCAAAAATGGTGTTCTGCACATTCGCCTCAGTATTTGCGTCGAGGATCTATAGATCGGTTATTATATTAATATGTATATCATTTCCTGCATGTGAAGCGACTAAGCAATAGAAGCACAGTGAAGATTTCGAAACTGACGTGACTTTTATATATCAAGTAGTGCGAACGCTGAAAGGGAATCGTTGGCAAGCACATTCGTTCAATGGTGCGGTTTTCGTAATTAAATACGTGTATATAGGAACAAACGTGCCAGCGTTGCAATTCCGTATAGTGTATCTGTTTCCGTCACTGTGGCAGAGTTTGTACTTTCACTCAGATTCACATTTCAATGAGGAAAATCACAGAAAGTTTAGGACACTTGAAAATGAACCGCAGAGCCACTTCACTGTTTATTCGATTTCGATTTATTGATAAAACAAATTTAAGTAAAGGGAACATTGGGAAGTGCTATTTAAAGATTTGACATTGAAAGTGATATTCTATTGAGATTTGGCATTGGATGATAAAATCAGATCGATTTTAAATATTTTCACTGAATGTAAACAAAACAGAAATAATTGGATGACAGTACCATGGAATTACAAGTGAAGAGTTTTATTGCAAAAATGTGCTAAGTACCAATTCTAAACAGTTCAACATAAGTCAATCATCAGATAGAGCAAAATTAATCCTTTCCAGTAATACTGCGCACTTGTGACATAACATGGAATATTTGAGAAATTGATTAAAAATATTCTGTATTTCCTTATTATTTTCTTTGTTTTTTTATCATCTGTAATAATAAATATCTCAACTTAAAAAGAATGGAGTTAGCCTCTTTGGCGATAACACCCTTGAAGTGTCCAATTGACCGAAACCTAAATTTGTTTTTAATGAAAACAGAGACTGATTTCCCCATTCCATCAACGATTGCATGGGTATTATGATATAACTATGTTGGCCATAGTCAGTGAGAGGTTGTAGTTGCTAATTTTGATTATCTTACATGCCTACATTATAGATATTATGGAAGATAACATCGTGACTTCAGTTATATGATTTTAGGTTATGAGTTTGCAAGCGACATCACTCAGTCTGCATGGTTCTTAACCGATAGATTCGTCATATTTTACTGTGTATCATTATCATATCGACTTAAACATTGAGTGATTCCTCTCTTTATACACTTTCTATGAAAATGGGTCAAATATGCACAAATTTTACACACAAACCTATGATGGAAATAAAGGGTTAAAGAAAGAACTGAGAAGAATGCCTCCAAACTCACATTGGATGTCGAGGATGACCGAAGAATTTAAAACAGTCAGGTTTGAAGGCGAGACGGAAAGACTCAGGCTACAAACCAGACTTCTCCCGTGATCCTCTCGAGATGGCCTGTAAGTGAGAACACTCGTTGCGTTGACGACCCGTCCACCCCCACCCTGCGCATCGGTCCCGGGTGGGAGGCTTACGACGTCAGCAGTGACTTCTCGTGTATCAATGTACCAGCGGAAAGTCGGGGCCGGGTAGCTGCCCTCGGAAGTGCACGAGATGTTCTGAGTTTGGTTAACTTGGATGTTGTCAGTACCAGTCAACTCATGTGTATCTGGCAGCCCTTCTCGTTTAAGGGGAAAAGCATAAACAAACCCAGTAAAAGCACAATCGAAAAAGAATAGGCAAAATCTGACATTATACAACTAGCAGTCAGACAGTATCAGCTAAATTTCATTTGAGAGGAATAGATAATGATATTTGTATAGGGCCTATGCAATTGAATGAATCTTATCAATATACACGTACAAGTACTGAATCTACTCATATGCATGTGCATATATCATTCTACTGATATATCAACGTGATATACATTCACACATACATTATATACATCTCAACTCACATAGGCTACATGAGCATCCTATACATAATGAAACATGGATGCAAGTAATTTATTTCACTTGTCCTATACATTACTCTTAATGACGCATGACAGCTTTATGTAGGAATAGATCTGTGTGATGTAGATAGGGCTAATACAATCTGTCTGACCAATAACATTCACGGATATGTGAGTACACACTTTATATACGTAGACATATCATGTGTATCAACATACACATATTCGCCTGTTGATTTATTTAGATATCGCTCTTTACATAATATTATTCATTTATCAATATACATACTGAATTACTAAGTAATGAAAAAACAGTGCGATGTGCATAGAAATCACGACAGTTTATGTATCATTTAACTATTTCCTTTGCATGAAAATGTTCATAACCAGTGTATCATATCATAAATCTAACAAGATATACAATATCATACACGCGATTATGATACATAGAGAGAGAGAGAGAGAGAGGGGGGGGGGGGGGGAGGGAGAGGGAGAGAGAGAGAGAAAGATGGGGGACGAGGGCGAGAAATCATAGAGTGTAAAAATATCGTTCACTACAAGTTGTTTTACAAATCAAATAAATCGGATGAGAATGATAAGGGCGTTATGATGCCTCGGACACTATGGCTTTAGTGGCAACTTAACGCTCTTTATCGTTTATGGGCAATGCACCAGAGAGGTGCGAACTTTCTTCCACTTCCCTGAATAACACCACTGATTATCGTAATCATGGGAACAAGTCGCTTTGACATTGTTTAGGAAAAGAGTAACCATCACATAATAAAGTAACGGTGAACATACGGGGTTGTATAATAATGAGACGAGCGTCACTGCGTCGAGCGCCATACTTGGTGATTACTTGGCAGTGGTAAGTCTTTTCATCGTCTTTGGTGAGTCGGTTTATGGTAATATTCCCACAACATATGCCATCAGCAGTGAATGAGTACTTGGAACTGTCCCCCTTCCTTGAGACACACCGTATTCCCCTGGAATGGTCTTCATCCGCACAACCTCCCAGTTCGGTATCATCATCCACAAACCACTTCAGGCTAGAGAACGTGTTAGGTATGTTGGACTGCGGATGATACGTGCAAGTAATGACCACATCAGATCCCTCGACACCTTGGCCTTGGACGGAAGTAGACACTGTAGGTTTACTCGTTCCTGAATGAAGACAAAAATCTTACGAACTTGGTGTGACTGTTGACATCGTAATGCATCTTTCATTGTTAACAAACTTTAATATCTATACAATATTTCCCTTACCACCGTTATTATTACTTTCCATGTCCCACGAGATCTTGTAGTTGTTGTCCTGTTTCTTTTCCTTTGTTTTTCAGTTTTTCGATTTTGTGAGACATTAATTTCGAAGAATCAGTTCTTAGCAATACAAAAATTTATAAGCTCCAATAATGTTACAAAAGGGAGGAAAGGTATGAAGCAAAAACAAGTATGCTACAAAAGCTTTCTGACAGTATACACCTGTCGTTATAGTCTGGTATATCAGGTATAAGTGTTAGATGTTTCCTATGGACATGAAATAGTCAAGAGATATGAATTTACTTTGCTTCTAGCAGAAATGAAATTCTTTTTTTTTCACACATGCATGTTCACGTGCATGTTTTCTTTATATTTTCATTTCCAATCAAACACAGGTAATACACTTTGACATGATTACATATATTGGAACATAATAATACATATTGGTTCTTCAAAGAACTTCATGGAAATGGAAATTGAGGGGCAGCTAAAAAGCGAACTTGTAGATTGCAGTCCCCTCACTTACGTTACATTACTACAATACATTAGTTATATATGACTTTATAACACAACACAACGATACATGTACCGTACAAGCTAATCATTGAAAGTATACAGTTTTCATTCAATCAAATCGGATGGTTACATGAAGTACAGTGTATACGCTTTCACATGTATACACATAGACATAGACATAGACATAGACATAGACATACACATACACACACACATACACATTCACATACACACAAGCACACACACGTACCCACATACACATACGCACACACACGCACGTACACACACATGTATGCATCCACATACATTGTGCACACACAGAAGAGAGTAGGGAAAGAGAGGGCGGGAGGGGGAAAGGGGGAGTAGAGAGAGCGAAGGGCAGGTCAACATTCTCGATACAGAGTGAAGAAAAAAGAACAACAATTCCAAACAGTCAAACTAATCATGGGGTACATATGAGCTAATCAAATATTTCTTTAAATTTCTAGAGAATGATTTCAAACTAATGGAATCTTTTATATTTTTCTCAAGGGAATTCCAAAATTTTGGGCCACTGTAGATAAACGTGGATTTTGTAAATAGAGTTCGGGTAAGGGGCAAATGATATTCATCTGTTTGACGAGTGGGGTATTTATGAATATTTTTATTCTTATTAAACATATTTTCAAAAACTGAAGGAAGTGACTTATTATACAAACTGTACATAAATTGACCAAGGTAATAATAATACAAATCCCTTACTTTTAAAACCTTATTCTCCACAAATAATCCGTCAGTATGGGAATATTTGGAGGTATTACATATTACTCGAAGTGCTTTTTTTTTGTAACAAAAATAATCTATCCAAATAAGTTGAATGTGTATTTCCCCATACTATAATTCCATACGTTAAATAAGGTAAAATTAACGTTGAATATAACATTAGTAACTTTTTAACAGAAAAACAAAACTTTACTTTATTAATTACACCTATGTTACTGGAAATAGTGCGGCATATACAATCTATATGCTGTTTCCAAGAAAGCTTACTGTCTACAGTTACACCAAGAAATCTAACAGAATAAACCTGTTTTATCACTTCATTTTCAAAAATTATATCATGTGGCAATTTATCAAGGGTATTACTAAACAACATCACATTTGTTTTCTGCAAATTAAGCGATAATCTATTTGCTCTTAGCCATTGCATTATCTTGTTCAATTCTATATTCATGACATCAACTAATGTATGAGGATTTGAATGAGAAAAGAAAAGATTAGAATCATCTGCAAATAATATAAAAGAAAGAACATTTGACGATTTTGGAAAAATCATTGATGTAGATAATAAAAAGTAACGGCCCTAGTATACTTCCTTGTGGAACTCCACAATCAACTGAGCGCAAAGAAGATTTTTCATTGTTTATACAAACAAATTGTTTTCTGTCTTTCAAATAGCTTCTGAACCACTCCAAGGCCTTCCCACGCATACCATAATGATTAAGTTTATAAAGAAGAATGTCGTGGTTAATCGTGTCGAAGGCCTTGGAGAGGTCCAGGAAGATTCCTGCAGTATGTTGAAACTTATCAATTGCTCGAGATACTTTTTCAGTGAAAGATAATATTGCATGTGCTGTGCTATGTTTCTTGCGAAATCCAAATTGATATTTTGACAAAATGTCATTTCTATTTAAAAAATCTATAACTCGAGAATATATTTTCTTTTCTAATATTTTAGATATATTAGGCAAAAGAGAGATAGGTCTGTAATTATTCAATTCTTCCCTATTACCCTTTTTAAAAATTGGAACTATTTTTGATATTTTCATAACATCTGGTACCTGCCCTTGTGATATTGATAGATTAAAAATGTGAAACAAAGGATCAACAATATAAGGTATTATATTTTTTAACAGTATATTATCAATATCATCATAACCAGAACTTCTTTTAGAAGGTAAATTATGAACAATATCTAAAATCTCATATACTGTTACAGGGGAAAAAAAAGATTGAATTTTGATTACCTACGTCCAGATAATCATAAAATTCTTTAGTAGACAACGGAATATTTGCACAAAGATTCCGGCCAACAGTTGAAAAATGTGAATTAAATATTTCTGCTATCATACGTAAATCTTTTATTTCAAATCCATCATTCTTAATTTTAGAAATAACATTTCTTTCCTTATGCTTATGCAATGTTTCATTTATCAATTTCCAAGTATTGCGCATATCATTTTTGAACATATCTAATTTTCTCATATAATAATTCCTTTTTTCTTTACGCAATACCATAGTGAGAGTATTTTTATATGCAGTATACTTATCACGGGATTGCTGTGTTTTTTTAGCCTTACTTACATAATACAAATTATTTTTACGATTAATTGAACGTAATAATGACTTTGACACCCATGGCAATCTTGGATCACGTTTATAACTACCCAACTTCTTTTTAACTAATGGAATATGTGTATCTAACAAAGTAACAATCTTATTTATAAAAATTTCATAAGCTACATTCGTATCTTGCACCACATATAAGTCAGACCAGTCAATTTCCATCAAAGATTCCTGAAACTGGGCTATATTCTGAGGTGTAAACTTACGCCTTCTTTCATAATTCTGAGGTATTTTCGTCTTTAACTGTAAAGATGAACACATATAAATAGCATAATGATCAGATATATCCGTAAGTATAATAGCAGAATCAGGAAAAGGGTTTACATTACAAAAAATATTATCTATTAAAGTGGCAGATTGTTTTGTTACACGGGTTGGTTTTGAAATCAAGGGTGAGAAATATGCAGAGAGCATAATATTGAGAAATTCCTCGGGATAATAAGAATCATTGCATTTACTTAAATCAATATTAAAGTCACCCATTAAATAACATTCCTTATTCAAAACTGAAGATTCTTGTAATAATTCATTAAAATAATCAAAAAATAATTTTATATTAGCATCAGGGGGCCTGTATATTACGCCTAATAAAATATCTTTCCGATTAGGCACTTTGATTTCTATGGATAAGGATTCAACAAAACTTTCCATTCGACAGATATCTTTTCGAATGAAAAAATCAAAATTGGATTTAACATAGAAGGCAACACCCCACCACTTCTATTATATCTGTCGTTATTTATCAAATGATATCCTGGGAGATTAAATAAAGAGGCAGTATTATCAGTGAGCCATGTTTCTGTAAGCCCAATTACAGAAAAAAATGAGTCTGTAAAATTATCTAAAAAAATAAGCAAATTTTCAAAGTTTTTATTTAAACTTCTTATATTCATATGCATCAGGGAGAACTTTTCGCTAACATCTTTGGACTTTAATTGATTAACAGTGACATATGGCGAAGAAATATCTTGAAATTTATCATTAAAAATATCATTTGTATGAAAAATAATATCTCTGGATATTAGGTTGTCAAATGACAGTGAAGCAGTAGCATTCTGATTATTTGAATCAAATACAAATAAATCATCTTATTGTACTTTGTTTCATTACAACTTGTGACAAGTAGATGATCTACCAGACTTTTTAATATCTTTTCCAAAACATTCAATGGATAAGTTATCTTAATTTGCAATTTCCCCTTTAACGATTTTCCATGCTTATAATGTCATGATATGCATTGTTATCATTCAGATTAGAATGGGCGTCCTTCCGTTGAACAACTGATAGGCTTACATATTACTGGAATGCAAGTGGTTATGGCTAAACGTCAACACGTGTCATCCCCCACAACAAATGAAAAAGATGGATCAATGGAATTATAGGAGAAAATATCTATTGAAATAGGTATCAAACATGTCGTTAGTGTATAGATAATCGGCAATTACTACGACGTTTACCTTCCGAGAAGCAGGGTAAGATCAAGGAGACGATCAAATGGAATGCCAAGATATTGGTCTTCATAGTGACATCTCAACGTTGTCTCATCCACTCAGTGTGCGTTTACTGTGTGGTCTCAAGTAAGCAAAGCATACTAAGACTGCGCTGTATAGTTGCCTTTTAATACTTGCCTCTTGGCAGTGACCACTTCCTTCTCTCGATGAACTTTTTTTGTTCGCAATGATATTTTTCCGAATTCACTTATGCTGCATTTATAGGCAATGCAAACACTACAGCTTTATAGTGTAGTCCTACTCCACAGCACAGTATTGTGGTTTGAAAGATATATATAGCATGCGTCGTACATGTGAAAAGGTGTCACAGCCCACTCGACTGATATCATAATTTGTTGCTTAGCATTCAAGTGCTTTTTTATCATGGTCTGTTCCATATGAGAAGAGGGTGTATTTGTTTTAGTCTACAGACATGACAACAAACTCTGGTATGTTGTATTTCACTCTGGCATCAATATCTTCCTATTGAGTGCTCTTCCTATTCAATAGGCCTATCTTCCTATTGTCTGCACCGCCGGCGCCACGTTTTCAAAAGTGGGAGGGGGGTGGGGAGGGGCCCACTTCCGGCTTTCATGAGCTAACAAGGCCTTCAGCGCAACTTCTTCAGGGCTTTTCCAGCTGACAAGCAAAGCAAATAAAAAAAAAATAAAGGTCTTCAGCTCATCTTTCTCTTCCACTTCCGGGTTTCTTCGGCTGATAAGCAAAAAACCACTTACGCACTTCCGGGGTAAAAAAAAAAAGTGCGCGCGCGTGTGTGTGTGTGTGTGTGTTGGGGGGGGGGGGGCCCAAAGTGGTGACACTCTATTCCTTTGTACGGTGCAAAAAAAGTGGAAGGGGGGACCAAGCTCCCCCCCCCCCCCCCCCCCCCCTTCCCGCTTCAGCCGGCCCTGGTCTGTACTGACCATCAACACTACAGTCAAACCTGTATATAGCGGCCACCCAATGGAGACAGGAAATGGCTGTAATAGACAAGTAGTCACTATATACAGGTCTTTACCATGGCTTCCCGGGGGGGGGGGGGGGGGGGTGTTTTTAGTGGCTGTGTGCGGCAGGTGGCCGTTTAAGACAGATGGCCGCAAAGTCAGGTGTGACAAAACTTTTCTCACAAAGACACGACGGGCTGTTCTAAAAGAGGAATCACTCTTTTTGCATTTTGATTTTACGACAACTGAATGAAATTTTACAACAGAAAAGTAGAGACATATTCAAAATAAAAGCAATGTAGCATAAAAAATGTTCATTTTTTTAACGAGATAGTACTAATCAGTCGCAACTTCATTACATACATATCAAGGCATCAGTATCACCGGCTTTCTCCCACTCGACTATTGCACAAAAAAAGTGATAAAAAACATTACTTTGTCTCCAAGTTACCGACTCCATCTCTTCCAAATCATTATTCAGTCCCTGGTCACTAATCACGCTCTATAGTTTTTGTATTAAACTATTTTGGTGTAATGTATACAACCTTGTAATTTGAAATCATTTTAACAAAGGAAAAGAAAATGGCGAATTGTATGCATGCACACTGAGAGATACACGAGACATTGCCGCCGGCCCTGGCCACATTGTCATGTGTGGCTTTGACCTATAGCGCTATTTATGAAAGCACGCGGAAGTCATATAAACTTCATCTTATCGAAATGTGTATGTGTGTGTGTGTGTGCGTCTATCTACAATGGAACATTTACTTCTCTGTGTGTTTGATTTATTCCTATTCAGCAAAGTAGCATAAATCTAAACATGAATGCGATTGAAACTTCCCTTTCAGAAAGATATTGTCCATTACTTTGAACCTCAAGCACGTGACCAACCCCACTCCACGTTAAATCGATGGCACCATGGTATAGATATGTGGAATTTTGTTGTGGTCTCTGGGTAGAAAAACCAATACTCCAAAAAACTAAAAACAAAAAACAAAACATGAAATTGAACAATGATGATGACAGAGGAAGTTCACATATGCCAGTAATGTGGCAATGTCATTGCATTACAATGCCGTTTGCTGAAGAAATTAATCAGGGTAGAATATAATCATGCGTGCTTTCTTCTTTTGTTCTGCTTCCTCGAGCCCCAACTCATGCATTATGGTGAGGTTGCTATGTCATCATCCTTGTTCATTGCAATTCGTTATAAATTTTGAAAACATTCTCCTTCCTCATCCCAAACACTATAAATTCTGAAACTCTGTACACAGTATAATTAACCTATACAATGCATTGATCAACCTATACAATGCATTGATCTTACCACATATCACATACTGCAATATCGCTTGGGGAAACTGTGGCTCAACTAAAATTAATCCAATTTTTACTCTCCAAAAACGTGCTGTACGTTTGATTACCAATTCCCGTTACTTATCCCCATCCAATCCCCTATTTCGTCAACTAAAAACATTGAAAATTGAGGATCTTCACACCTTTCAAACTGCTGTTTTTATGTATAAATATACATTTAATTGTCTTCCAAAAATTTTTGATGGCTTCTTCACTCCAAATTTCACCGTTCATTCATATCCAACACGTCAGTCGTCCGATTACCATCTCGAAAACCCCAGAATCATTTTAGCTCAAAAATCATTAAAGCACAATGGACCAGATATTTGGAATTCTTTACCCCCTAATTTAAAACAACGTACGTCGTTGAACATTTTCAAACGAGAACTAAAAAACACCCTCATAATCCAGTATACTTCTGACACATAAATATTCATACCACCTGGTCAACAAACACCCTAAACAATGAGTTCACGGCCATAACTGAAGTAACATTCACCTCATCACACTGATACACAAAATAACACTCAACGTACAAACCAAGATTCATCCCAACACAATGCACACCGCACTGCACCGCACGCCCTTCGCACAATTACTTCCCACTCAGTGAGTGGCAAGATTTTCTTTATGTATCTCTTCGTTGAGCCCATTGCACAATTACCCCCCACTCAGTGAGTGGCAAGATTTTCTTTATGTATCTCTTTACCTGGGGCCATCATCCTCGTCAAGCTTAGCTTATGATGATGGTCCCCTGCATTTCATTTTTATCATTTCCTATTGCTTCCTTTCATATACAAATGATGCACAGGATAGAGTGCGTTAGTGTAGGCGTAGTGCACTCGAGGGTATTTACAATTGTGAAACATGCACTACATTGTAAATACCCGAGAGTGCACTACGCCTACACTAACGCCACGAAATAATCCTGTGCATCATTTGTTTTATAAAATGGGTCGAAAATTCGAAAACTAACATCATTTTTCAGCGTTTTTCACGTACCTTTGTGGGTCAAGACGTCCGAAGATGTTCGTCCCAAACTTTTACGCACGTCGCACTCGCGGAAGTCCCGTACATACAGTATAAGTATAATGGGGGGTTGGGTTTCCGGACACCCGCATGAAAACTTACTTATTTTACATAGAATATGCACCCTTTACCTTAAAGACTTGATATAGACTCCTCATATAGGCCTACTAGACAACATACTCTGAAAACGGCGTGAGAATTAACCTGCTAAATCGTTGGATTTGCTCTTCAAAGTGACTCCATGTACGCGTCCGGTCCCATAACGCTTGGTCTACTGTACTGTACAAAGTGTACGTATAGTACAGTATACGTACGTAAGCCACATAAAATTATGTTATGCACAAGGGAAGACAGGCCGGCCGGCCGGCGTTTTTTTTAAAGACGGCACAGATTGGGGCATGGCGCGTGTTAAACATATGGGAAAAACGTTGGGTTAGGGTTTTTGGTTATGGTTAGGGTTAGGGTTAGGCATATTGAAAACTTTCGCCCTAATTCACGCAGAAAATCCGACGTAGCAGACGCTGGAGAAAGTGAGTGCGTGTGGGGCGAGTGGCTAGTCGACACGTTAATGGGGGTGGCCTGCAGCACCGTGCGTGGAGGGACATCATGTTCACATAATTTCACGCGTAGTGTGTTGTGTGTAGGCAGCAGAAATCGGGTTAAATCTACAGTTGAGATATAATCTAGGACCTTATCATTCCTTTACAACATTATTTCAGTTGATTACCTGTGCACAACACGTGTATATAAGCACCCGATTGCAGACAGCAGGTGGCAAGCGACCGTTGCAACTACTTACATTATTACCACCTCCGAAGAAAATGCACCAGTCCGACTAGAGCCATCATCGAAAAATGAGACGGAATATGAAATATATCTGGTTGTTTTTGCTCCCAAACTTAACAGTTATGTTGCTCATAAGGCTGCTACGTATCTAGATAATGTCTCACATACAACTGTATCTTGATATTGCATTGAAAATGATATTTGGCTAGAAACAAAAGCTTGAAATCACAGGAATTCACACTGCTGACGACGGCAGACAGTGAAGGTCAACGGCTCAAATTTTCGTTGGTAGTCTCGTCACGTGATAGCTCTGTGTGGATTGTACACGTTCCCTATGACAGCAATTGTGACTGGGTAGTCTAGCTTTACTGCTTATTTGCGTCAGGACTGCTCAACCAATGAACAAGATTCTTATATCACAAAAATGGGCAGAATCTCTACTTTCTAAAACCGTGCGCCCCAAGTTCATGCGACTTTCCGTTCTCGAGATATCCCGTGTGGAAGAATTGCAAGACGGCAAAATATGCTCAAATTCGTCAAATTTGGACTGTTCGCCATAGACAAATCTACTCATAAGGTACTTTTCTGATCAAATTTGCGTCACGACTACAAATGTTACAATAATGATATGTACACATAAATAATCCCTAAAGTGTCTACATTCAGAATCCGGGCGCCCCAAGTTTGCTTCTTAAATAGTTTAAAAGTTATGGCAGATTTTGTGGAAAAATGCGTCGATTTTTGACCCATTTTACGTGTTGTAGCGTTCGCGCGGAAGCACGGCTTCGCAGATGACCGAAAGTTTTCAATATGGTTAGGGTTGGGGTTAGGGTTAGGGTTAGGGTTAGGGTTAGGGTTAGGGTTTGATGGTTAGGGTTAGGATTAGGATTAGGGTTAGGTTTAGGGATAGGGTCCCCGATAGATTTTTAGTTTCCCCAATCTGTGCCGTCTAAAAAAAACACGCCGGGGCCGGCAGCCCGAACTAGAAGTTGTTTACAGGATTGACAGCGCGTACGCGTATGCATGCAATTCATCAAAGGAGCCGCCGCGCGCACAGACGATCGGCAATTTACCATAGGATTACAGGCAGTGCAGTTGTACTGAAGTAAAGGAAGGAGGTGTGTCTCATTTCAGCGCTTCCTATTGGCTACATTCTTGAACCCATTTTATAATATATGATATTCGTTCTTGAAAAAAAAAAAAGAAAATGTATGTAAGATCCAAACGTTACGAATATTAGCTGTGTAAATGACTATGTAAGTATTTTGTTGATTTGTTGATTTGTATTGATTTTGAAATGCAGAAATAAAAACTGAACTGAACTGAACTGAACCTATTTTGTTCAAATGTAAAAGTTTTGAAATCATCCCGAGGTCTCCCTTAATCCCTGGTAAGTAATCATGCTCCGAATTGCATTTGGTGCAATGGACACAACCTTGTATTTGAAGTCATTTCAATGAAGGAATGTGATGGCGAATTGTGTGCATGGCAATTTTGAAAGCATTCGTATTCCTCATCCCAATCACTCTAGATTCTGAAAGTCTGTACCAAGTATATCCAATTTATAGATGTTCAAATGCAAAAGTGTGAAAATCATCCAGAGGTCTCCCTATAAGGTCTTCAATTAGTGTAGCTTGCGACGCATTTTAAAATCATATTCCATTCTTTGGTAACCTGTCAACAGATGGCGCGATTCTAAAGGCTCTGTCGGTTTGTGTTAACTTCAAAGTACACACAATGAAGCTCTGAGAACAGAGGGAACCTTGGGAATAAAGTGATAGATATATCCAGGGGCATACAAACCTTATACACGGCGCGTATCATCATCATCATCATCATCATCAACAACAACAACAACAACAACAACAACAATAACAACAACAACAACAACAACAACAACAACAACAACAACAACAACAAAAACAACGACAACATCAACCAACGTAATCATGGTAATCCAACTTTGTAGCGCATTGTTAGTTGTGAGAAAAGGAGTTCTCTACTGTTTTTTTTTCCTCAATAGTACCTAATTGTCCCCGCCGAACGAGTTCGAGCAGGGGACTATGAAACGGGCTCCGTACGTGTGTGTGTCTGTGTGTCCGTCTGTCCGTCCGTCTGTGCGTCCGTGTGTGATCAAAATGTTCAATTTGCTACTTCTCTGTCATTTATGAGCCAGTTTTGATTCTGTTTGCTTTATATGATAGCACTACATGGGAGCTTTGAAACTTCTACACAGAATTTCAGTTGTGACCTTTGACCTTGACCTTTGACCTATATTGTACATTTTGCTTCAAAATGCTACTCCTTCGCCATTTCTAACCCGATTTTGATTCTGTTTGCTTTATATGATAGCACTACATGGGAGCTTTGAAACTTCTACACAGAATTTTAGTTTTGACCTTTGACCTTGACCTTTGACCTATATTGTACATTTTGCTTCAAAATGCTACTCCTTCGCCATTTCTAACCCGATTTTGATTCCGTTTGCTTTATGTGATGGCACTAGGTGAGGGCTTCAAAACTTCTACACAGAATTTTGACATTTGACTTCTTTGACCTTTGACCTTGATTTTTTACCTATATTGTACATTGGCTACAAAATGCTACTCCGCCATTTCTAACCCGATTTCGATTCCGTTTGCTTTATGTGATGGCACTAGGTGAGGGCTTCAAAACTTCTACACAGAATTTTGACCTTTGACTTCTTTGACCTTTGACCTTGATTTTTGACCTATATTGTACATTGGCTACAAAATGCTACTCCTTCGCCATTTCTAACCCGATTTCGATTCCGTTTGCTTTATGTGATGGCACTAGGTGAGGGCTTCAAAACCTCTACACAGAATTTTGACCTTTGACTTCTTTGACCTTTGACCTTGATTTTTGACCTATATTGTACATTTTGCTACAAAATACTACTCCTTCGCCATTTGTAACCCGATTTCAATTCCGTTTGCTGTAAGTGATGACACTAGGTGAGGGCTTCAAAACTTCTACACAGAATTTTGACCTTTGACTTCTTTGACCTCTGACCTTGATTTTTGACCTGTATTGTACATTTTGCTACCAAATGCTACTCCGCCATTTCTAACCCGATTTCGATTCCGTTTGCTTTATGTGATGGCACTAGGTTAGGGCTTCAAAACTTCTACACAGAATTTTGACCTATGACTTCTTTGACCTTTGACCTTGATTTTTTACCTATATTGTACATTGGCTACAAAATGCTACTCCTTCGCCATTTCTAACTCGATTTCGATTCCGTTTGCTTTATGTGATGGCACTAGGTGAGGGCTTCAAAACTTCTATACAGAATTTTGACCTTTGACTTCTTTGACCTTTGACCTTGATTTTTTTACCAATATTGCACATTTTTCTACTTCCGGCGGGGACATAATCACGCACCGCGTAATTTCTACTTTTCCTTGTTCTGTTGAAAAATTCATGCATGACTGAGCACATTAACTTTAAAGACAACAATGACAAGTTGCACTTATTCAATTAAAGTTTGAATGTCATCATTACGGAATGTTGAATGTCTCATTGGAATGGGATCTGTCGATGAAAGTGGTCATTATAAACAGGCAAGTCTGCCATGATTGCAGGTTTGTGTTAGAGTTTTCTCTCACCTTTTATACTCCATATCCTTCATTACGGACACCTGTCGAATAACCTGGCCACACACACACAAAGGCCAACTCACACAATCATTTCTTTTTGTTTCTTCATATTCAAGACAAAGTCTTCCCGCTGCAAGCTGTGCAATTCTATCAAGCATATGTGAAAAGAGAAAACGGACTGTGTGAGTGACAACACAGTATTCCATGCAGCGTCATGCAAGTTGATTGTTAAAAGTGAAAGGGATGGTATAGGTTCGGTTGAGATCCGCATCTGGGAAACATCCGCATCTGGGAATCTACACCCTACAAGCATTGCTTCTATGTAGATTCCTCATATTTCACATGTTTTATTGTCTTATAAGCTGTACTTGACAATTCATCCAGGCTTTTGTATTGTGATGTTTATGTTTTATGTATTTGTTGAAATGTGGAATATGGAACAATAAAAAACAAAAAACAAAAGATGGGGTTTGAGGTTTCCAACGCTTATCAATGATGATCATTCATAACAAAATGACAAACCTCTTATAAGATATTAAAGAACATAGAATTTTAAGAAGAATTCAAAGTTTATCTGATGAAAATTGTTTTTGAAATGGCTGAGACATCCGAAACAAAGCAATCCTAATAAAACGTGGGACCCACCTTTTATTAAAACCGCTTTGCTTTACTTTGTTTATTGATATAAAAAACATTTCAAAACTGATTTTTATCAAATAAACATTTAATTCTTATTAGAATTAATTTTTTTAAACATTTCACTAAGTGGTTTCGAAATGTCTCGCAAAAAGTTTTGAGATAAATTTTCACCTCAACCAATCCCTAACGTATGGCAGAATTTCTCATGTAGCATTGTCACATTACCAAGACCCTGACGTTATGATGTACGACTTGCACTGCCATGCTTTGTCCCGAAAAAATGCTATGGTGCCTAAGACTTGAAAGGAAGTTCCATTCAATTCAATTCAATTCAAATGAATTCATTGGGATTTTTTGCATCGAATATAAAGTACAAATGAAATACAGTCATATCTTTTTATTTTCAAGACAATAAAACATACAGTTTGTACATCCTGGTTAACATAACTGAAATATACGTGTACAGGTTAAAGAAAAGAATAAGAGAACACGTCATTGAGGAACCACTCGAAAAAAAGTGAATCAAATGATCTGACTGAATTATGGCGCATGTATTGGGAGTGTGAATGCAGAAGACTGTCGTCAAATAAGCATATAGCTTGAAGATACGACAGCCTTGGAAAAGAAAAAAAAAGAAAATGGGCAAAACACATGTATACTTATCGAAAACAAAAGAAAGCATCAACATGATAAATGTTGACATCAACACGATATAAGTGCTAAAAGTGCATCAGCATTTTGCATGCGAAGCTCTTAGAAGACTCTTTTATTGCCAAATAGACAAGTAGTCTTTTCAAGTATTTTTTAGCTGCCTTCCTCTATGCGGAACTATATTGTTGAGTAGTTTCAAGAAGTTTTGGAATTCAGGCACCAAAAATGTTTTACCACCATATTAATTATGGAAATGTAAGAGCTTGACACGACCAAAAGCATTTTAGACAGGAATCTTAGGGAGCATTTTCACAATATTTGAACGGACAATTAAACTAAGCTTAGTCCAATTTAACCACGTAGGACATTAAATGGCAACCATTTTCCTGTATTTCATTTTGTTTTCATCTGCAAAGGTACTTTGTTCATACCCACCCATATTAAAAGATATACATGTAAAACAAAATTCATAGTAATTCCATTTATTAGACATCGGCTCGTACCACTGACACAACTTCAACAGATTCTTAGTAAGTTGATATTATCTTTGAATCTTAAACTTTATACTAGTACAGTTTATTTCTGTTATAACGAAGACGGTTATAACGAAATTCCGGTTACAATTAACGAAGTAAAAATTACGGACGCAACGTTTTCCTCTATATGTATTTTTATTGTTTATTTGTTCGGTCATAACGAAATTTCGATATAAGGAAAGAAATCTGCCGGTTCCGAGGACTTCGTTATAACGGGAATCCGCTGTAGTATTTTATCTATTAAGATATTCCATATCATTCAGCTCTTGAATGAATTTCTTTCATAAAATTTTTTCAAAGATTGGATATCTTAATTACTTTATTCCATCGAAAAAAAGGCGATGCATACATTTTGTAAAACAAATTACAAGCAAAGAAGTACAGATGCACAAGCTATAGAACAAAAGTGTACACGGATGAATGTATAAGAGTATAAGACAAACAATATTTGCAGATATTACATTAAGGAGAAAATACAAATTTTGCATACTAATACATCAGAGGTGTGATATTTACATTTGTAAGTAATAAATCCTTGTCTTGCCAAAGTTCCAAATGTTATTTTGAAGTCAAGAAACTTAGACCTCCTTACAGGCCACGAGTGTCACAATATCCAATATAAACACATTTTTAGGAGAATGATACCTTGCTTAACGGATCATTATTTCTGCGATAGCAATACGCCAAATTTAATTTTCGTTTGCTTACGTTAATCTCACAATATCCACGTTTGATGTTTAGTTAGCGATATCAAACGCAATTGTCCTTGTCCATTCCCGATATCGATGCCTTTTAGGACTATGACCGATTAAAGTGCAGCACAAGCATTGCGTTGGATATACATTGAGTATCAGGAGCTTACCTTATCACTCTTGTTTCTGTGACTACTTTTTATCAATGGTGTCTATTTCGATATTTTGTGAGTGTAATCCTGTGCCTTGACAACACTGTGTAATCACGCTAAAGTTGGTGAAAAAAGCAGTGAAATCGACTTGTGTTCACTTGTTTGTTTTTATTTTCAAATGTACCATAAGGAACTACATACTATAATTGGTAAGCCTTTACAACACTTCTGTCTAGTCTGAACAACATTCATCAGTAAATTCCTGGCTCATTACATACACGCATATAAGCATTAAATACAATGAAGGATAACTCAGAATTTGTTGGGTCTGCCGCCAATATGATACAGATATCATTATTGTAGTCGCTGATGTGCTGATGTGGCCATTCTTTTGTTAAAATGCTTATAAAAATATATCTCTCCGTCAATCTACGATGTCGATGTATAATCAGAATCCCAGATCGGTCTTTCCTCATGCGACGGCTCGTTGACCTAGCTGTTGACGGGAATAGTTGTGACCGAAGACGATGTCTTTGATGACGTCAGTATGTGCTTGACTAGTTCCATTGGGCCGAGTTGGCTCTGTGTCATACAGAGGAATGACTACGCGTCGCTGAATCAAGACTTACATACTATAGTAGTTGGAGGGCGTACTGACTGCGGCAAGTTTGAGTGTTGCGACGTAATCATTGACGGACGTCTTCTCCGAAGACCTGGTAGGATTGCTTTGTTTCCTGAATAAACGTACATACAATAGCGAATTCGACATTACATGTAATTGATGATGATGATGATAATAATGATAATAATTATAATGATAATAATAATGATGATGATAATAGTAATAATGGTACTAATAATGATAGTAATGTAGATAATAGTTCATGTTGATATTTTATAATAACAATGACAATAATGATAATGAATCTTCAACCTGATTCACATTCATATGGAATCAGAGTGTTTTGTGTGTGTTTGTGTGTGTGTGTGTGTGTGTGTGTGTGTGAAAATGATCACCTTATTAACACAGGCTTGCACAAGCGTATTTAATTTCATATTCAAAGGTACAAACAAAGCACAAGGAGATACACAGATAATACAAACTAAACCGACACAAGCTATTATTCCTTCAAACTTCAAAATGGCAAACAGCATAGTTATATCCTTTGATATCCTTTCATAAAGAGTACAAAGAATAATCTTTTAACAGAGGCAAAAAAAAGAAGGAAAGTTGGGGACAAAAAAGACTGCTAAAATTGCTTCATGCCTACTTTACGACAATCAGCACAGTAGGCAACTTACAGACGCATCAGTCATATTTGAATGGTGAAAAATAGAGAGGTGATTCCCATGTACATGACACGCGACAAAGATTCCCATGTCATCGCAATTATAGACCATTGAGGGAGCGAATGTCAATACCTATGTTTTTTCTTCATGACCACGATGACGCAGACGAGGACGATGAGAACGATGGAAAGCCCAACGACGACTGTAGCAAATGAAATCTTGGTCCAGTCTGTCACTGCCATCGGTTTCAGTGCTTCAAGCATCAAAATCATATTGCAGACATTCAAATTGTCTTTTTCATTAAATCAACACGCGGGTTATATACAACGTTACCAATAAAAGAATGAGCCGGCGAAAAAGTTAGTTTCAGGTGAACTTAATCAAGAAGTTGCCTCGTGATTTTGAGTGTGACGTCATATGGGTAGCTTAAAAATATCTTAGTAATTTATGTTGATGAAAGCCCCAAAGAATTTAGAATCTACTTGGAAAATATAGCTTGTCGTTTTGGAGAATTGATTTCGTCATTCATTTGTGATGTATGAATCCTGCATCTGACTAATCTTTCATGAGTACTCTTCTTTCAAATTTCGTTATCTTATTCTTTATCAAGACGAAAATATAATATGGTGGAGAACAAGATTAGCTAGATTGAAAGGAAACAGAAGAAAGGAAGCAGGGAAGACTGGCTGGGTCCAATGGTCACAAGTTTTGCATTTTTAGGTCTATTTAACAAACAAACAAACAAACAAAGTAATTTATAGCATTTTCTCAATGAGGATAACTAATATCCTTTTTCTTTTAGTTGGAAACAGAAACTTAGGCAGTCAAGCTCACGATTTCACCCGCAGTCTCGGGTAAGTTGTAACACCACATTGGGTTCTTTGTTACACTTCAAAAAGTATGAATCAATCGGTTAAAAGTAGCTCTGATAATGATTATGATTTTATGTTGATAAATAAGAGTATGCCTGTCTGTGAGTGAGCGTGCACAGTTGGGAATTTGTATCTAGTATAATCTGATGAGATACTACACATTAAAACATAGATATCTGGATATGGCGTATAACATTGTATAACGAATTCCCACTAACGACATTGATCATGGATAAACGGTATAGATTAAGTATGCTCTTCACTACAATGCAAGCTTTCTTTCATCAAAGTATGTAAACTCAAGTGCCGAACACAGGTATACATGTAGGGGTTTATGCAAGCCGAAGGGGGGGGGGGGGGGGGGGGTCAAAGGTCACTTGACTTAAAACAATTTTGTGCAGTCCCAGGAAACAGAAGTAATAGTGAAGCGTCCTTGTGTCACCATTTCCATTTCTTTAGACATTTTGCATTGTGGTATACGAACATAATTGCTTTAAAGAAATGAAACAGAATTATAGTACATGTCATGTCAGATGCGGCGGAATATTGCCGATGGGGACGGCAAGGGATGTTACGGTAAATGATACCCCCCCCCCCCCCCCCCCCCCAATTTGTAAACCGCCATGGTGTGAAATAGGTATTGACGTTTCTGAAATAACGAACAGCATGGAATCTTCTTCACCATGTATGACAGACGGGGTGCTGCAAGTTTGCCGACCGTAGCTGACGACGCCCACAAACCCATTCAGGGGAACCACTTTGTGCAGAGTGGAGCCAGCCGGGACACATTGGTCCTCCTTAGTTCTCGAACAATCTGTGGTCTCGACAGGCTTAAAACAGATCTCGTTGGGCACGATGAGGTTCTCCGAAGATTTTAAAACTTTCAACATCTCTTTCTGCAAGTCGTATTCAAGTCTGATGCCTTGAAGAAGGATAATTATCATTAATATAACCAAAATATTCAAACATCTAGAGTAAAATGATTCCACATCTTTCGTACTCAAGGGTTTGGATGGATTATACATTATAATGATAATGCAAAAACACATAAACGTCAGTTTCAAATCATTTGAAATACGTTAAACATCAAATACAGGAGAATAAATCTTTGTAATGATATTGTATAGTCATTGCATAACAAAGAGGTGATTTGGAAGATGATATTTTAAAATTATCATACGTATTGTCATTATTTTCTCTGTTTTCCAGCAGTTCTAATCTCAAGCATCTGTGTGTGTATTTGTGTCCAAGTGGATCTGTGTTTTTTATTCATGTGCCTATGGAGTAAATGTGTGCATAAATCTGGAAGCTCAGTAAGTTAGCGCAATGCATTCTCAACTTTCTCAACGCAGTATTCAATCAAATGGATTACCCACGTCACGGAGTGTACGTAGGAATTTAGTTCTGATCCTAACGGAGACGAAACCGATAATTATGTCCTGTGCTTCCCAGTATCTAACTTGCTTTCTTCTCAAGGGTCAACAAAATGTATTTAAAGATTCAAGGTCGATGATTAATTGCATACCGAACGTAAAATAGATGACAGCAGCCAAAGAAAAAGAAAGTAGGGTACGTCATGTTTATGTGCCGATGTATTGTGCAACTGTGAACGATAGTCTGATTAAGTATCTTTTCAGGAGAATACCCGTTGTGAGCCAATCACACTAATAGAGCACAGATGAATGACCAACGACGGGAAGACAATGAAATACATTAGATAAGCCTAAACGAAATGCAATATTAATTTAAGCACATTTTACCCACCAAACCCTATATAGGGGATTTTTGTTTCGAATTTTTTGTTTGAATTTGCACCTTTAACTGCGTAACACTTACATTTGAGAAAGAATGATGAAAATATTGAAATTTATAAAATCAGCATGAAATGACAAAGAAAATTTAGACAATACTTTTAAATCTGAGGGTATCAAACAGGAAGTTAATCTCTCAAAATGCGTTGCCGATGAAAGAAATCGGTAATTAATTTAACGATTAAGACGGTTTTAGAATATTCTGCAATTGGAACAAACACGGACATTTGACATAAAAGGAATAAGAAAAACCCCTATATATTACGACACACTTGAAATGAAAAATAAAAGTTACGGGAAACAGAAAAAAAAAATGTGGTTTCAAGAGTTAATGGGTTAAATGAAATGGAGAAAAAAAGAAGAGAAAATGAGTGATTCAAAAAGCTTGTCTGGAAGCCAGTATAACAGAACAGACCCTATACCAGAGAAAGACACAACAAGGAACTATTGCACCGTTCTCTTGCAGTATGTAAGAAGGTAAATTCCACCAGCCCATAAAAGCAATGATGCTCTATTTATGAGTATGTATATAGGAAGTTGGTTCATTGGGTGAGGATATCATATTCCGTTTTCATTTGCATCGTGCACAATGATAATATTCCTATCAATAAATCATCTCTCTCTTACTTTCTCTTTCTCTCATACATGTATACAATATATATATATATATATATATATATATATATATATATATATATGAAGTTGGAAAGAACGATGGGCGTTTATAGCTATGGATTTCAACAGGTTTGATGCCCGGCTAGCTTTCGGTCCGTTCGTTAGACTAAGACGTGAGCGAAAGCACGACATTAAACCTGTTGAAATCTATATCTACGCCTACCGCTTCTTCCGACTTCATATGGCTATTAGCTGTTAATGAAGGAGCAACACTTGAATGTACATGGTACGTGTCCTTCATCGCACGATATACTATAATATTAATATATATATATATATATATGTATATATATATATATATATATATATATATATATACATATATCGTGCGATCCACTTCCCCTACAATATAATGTAATTTCTACTTTTGCAATTTACATACATACATGCATAACATAATATCTGTATCTATATACTATAGATATAGTATATAGATACAGATACTATGTTATGTATGTATGTATGTATGTATGTATGCAAATTGCAAAAAGTGGAAATTACATTATATTGTAGGGGAAGTGAATATTGATTATTGAAAAAGGATACCTGCCCACTATGGGTAATAGAAACACTTACCATATTCGAAGGGTGACAGGGCTTGATCATGATCATGGTGATGAAACAAATGCAAAACAGAAAAAGAAATCAATTCAAACGCTTGTTTTACATTCAATTCAATTCAATTCAATTCAATTCAATCATAGTTTATTTCCAATCAACGAAAAAAAAACCAACATTCCACTAATAGTAATATCGGTCTCAATCAAATATGCAAATTAAACCTGTCGATGACGTCATCGCCTCACAATAATCCATTTACCCTTTGGTATAGTATAAACAACATGATATCACCGGTCTTTTGTTAACAATCAAGCAGTCATGATAAATATAACCCCTCAACTTTGCACAGTCATCACTTATAAATCGTTACCACTGCAGAACCCTTTGATATTGCATAGGATATAAATTCCTTCCTTTTTTAAAATTCCCGTAAATCATTAAATATCAAACATAACTGTGTTTGAAAAACGATACTCAAGTATTAGCCTAATAAAAATGATATTACAGAAATCAAGTAATGTTTAAAATATTATCTAAGTAAGTGAATCTGATACAATATATCTAATCATATCCACCTCGCTTGATTAAAAAAAAATCCATGTTGATACACACACGTACAAGCTAAAACACAAACACTTAATCAGGAAAACGCGTTAATTCAAGTATATAGGTTGGAATGATATTTGCTATCGTTTTACGATACATTTTGTTCGTTCGTGTGCAGTAATCAAAGGTAGAGAATGTTTCTTACGACCTGTCGATGCCATCACGGGTTGGGTGCTGAAAGTCCCAGAGCAGTTTGTAAAGTTAAGAGTCAGTCGATACCAGGTGAACGACTGGAGTCCGGTCAAGGTGGTATTTGCACTTGATGCACTGGTGGTGGTGTTGCAGTCCTCCTCTGACGTATTAAACTGGCAGTATTCTACTCTGCCAGTGCCATCCATGCTGCTATTGCGGTTTGGTTGCCAAGCAACGTGGATGGAGGATGCTGATGCTCTGCCGGGATATGCTGTGATGTTTGGACGGTATAACTGGCCTTGGGAAATCACCAGAATATAATCATTCTTATCGCCTTTGAAGGAATAATTACTACGTTTGCTGTAAACAAATAATTATGTTGTTTCCTCCCTGCAGAGAGTAATAAACTGTTCAAGATTTTACCTCATAACTGAGATTGATACACGAATGATTCTGTCTCGCGTAAAGTGCAGTAACAATTATTCTGACATTACTTGGCAATCGCGATCATTTTGATCGTTGCCCATTCCAGTCAACATCACCATTATTGATAATGCCGAGCACGAAATCTCCGATTTTTGTAAAATTTACAAAAATCGGAAATTTCGTGCGTTACGTCTTCCCGCTTAACATAGGGCCTATACTAAACCAACCGAAAAGACTTGTTAACTATCTTTTCAAAAACATAGGGATTTCCTCTTCTGGATTAAGTTAAATATATTGACAGCAATATATTCTTTCATACTTCCCCCACCTCTATGATAAAATATATCATATTTTGCGCTTACTGGGTTTAAGAAGAGATAGCGTTGCACTCGTCAAATTTCGCCCTCCGTCCTCGTCATAGGCTATGCACTGATACGAGCCGTAGTCGGAGGCCTGGACGTCATCGATGAGAAGTGTTCCGATTCTTTCGTCGTCATCCAGTCCTTCAGGAGCATGAATGAAGTGAAGAGTTCGACTTGAGTTGAAGACGCGTTCTGCTCCATGCTTGACCCACCGGAAGTGATTAACTGGTGGCTTAGAGACCGACGAGCACGACAGGGAGGCGGTACAACTCTCACCGCTCCAGTTCGTGGACGCTTTTGGTCTAAAGATTATCGGTGGATCTACGAGAATTCGGCATGTATAGGAGGGAAGAAACTGGCGCTTATTTAGGAAAAAGAAAAAGTACAATACATAAGCAATATATATGTATACAATTATGATATCAATACAAGTTTGTGTGCATGTGTGTGTGTGCGTGTGCCTGTGTGTTTTTCAAACATGCTTTCTCATTCATCCAAACTAACACCCACACACACACACACACACACACACACACACACACACATAAATGGTTATCAGCAAACTGCGTGCGTGGGAACTTCTGAAGAGCAATAATATAACACGATATAACGGTCCTGATTTACATGAGTAAACGCGTTGGGTAATATATTATTTCCTTCATGTGAAGCAACAAAGCAATGGTAGCATCCTGAAGATTTCGAAACTGATGTGACTTTCATATCAAGTTGTGCGAACGTTGAAGGGGAATCGTTGACAAGACCATTCATTTAATGGTGCGGTTTTCATAATTAAATACATGTATTTGGGAACAAACGTGCCAGCGTTGCAATTCCGTATAGTAAATCTTTGTACTTTCATTCAGATTCACATTTCAGTTAGGATAATTACAGAAAGTTTAGGACACTTGAACATGAACCGCAGAGCCACGTCACTGCTGTTTCGATTTTGATTTATCAATAAAACAATTAATGTAAGTAAACAGAACAGTGTGAAGTGATATTCTATTAAGATTTGGCATTGGATGATAACCTGAGGATTGTTTTAAAATCACTGAATGTAAACAGCACAAAAATAATAGGATGATGGTACATGTACCATGGAATTACAAATGTCCAAACTGATCGAAACCTAAATTTGCTTTTAATGAAAACAGAGATTAATTTCCCCATTCCGTTTGCATGCGTGTTGTGATATAGTTATGTTGGCCATAGTGAGCAAGAGGTCGTAATTGCTGATTTTGATTATCCTACATGCTCACGTTATAGACATTATGGAACATCGTGACTTCATGAGTTATATGATTTTTAGGTTATGAGTTTGCACGCGATATCACTTCTTCTCAACTGTCATGACTATTGATTCGTTAGATTTTACTGTGTATCTTTATTATATATTGTATCGACTTAAACATTGAGTGATCCATCTCTTTAAAGAAAGAATTGAGAAGAATGCCTTCAAACTCACACTGGATGTCGAGGATGACCGAAGAATTTAAAACAGTCAGGTTGGTAGGCGAGACGTGAAGACTCAGGCTGCACACAAGGGTTTTCCCATGGTCCTGTCGAGATGGCGTGTAAATGAGTATACTCGTCGCGTTGACGACCCGTCCACCCCCACCCTGCCCATCGGTCTCGGGTAGGAGGCATACGGCGTCAGCAGTGACTTCTCGGGTATCAATGTACCAGCGGAAGGTCGGGGCCGGGTAGCTGCCCGCAGAAGAGCACGAGATGTTTTGAGTTAGTTCAACTTGGAGGTTGTCAGTACCAGTCAACTCATGTTTGTCTGGCATCCCTTTTTTAGGGGAAGAAGCATGAACAAAAACCAGTAAAAGGTTGACTGATAAAAATAATAGGCAAAATATGTTATTACAACTAGTAGTCAGGTAGTATCAGCTACATTTTGAGGGGGATAGGAAATGATATATATATGTAGGTCAGATATGTATGATTAAATGAATTCGCATAATACACATACACGTACAAGTACATAATCTATTCATATGCATGCAGATACTACTTATATATCAACGTAACATATATAGTATACGTATACATTCACACATAGTGCATCTCTAAATATTTATAAGCATTCTATGCCTCATGCATGGATGCGAGTTATTTATTTCACATGCCCTCTTAGTTGTGCATGGCAGCTTTATGTTGGGATAGATCTGTGTGATGTAGCCTACATAATGGCGAATACAATCTGTCTGGGCAATAACTGCGCAGATATGATGGTACACGCATATACACAGACATATTATCATACGTGTATTATCATTATCATGATAGTCTTTGTTATAATGGAAAAACATACAGTACAATGTACATAGACATCGTATGTGTGTGAGTACATATAATTTTAATATATATTTGAATGTATGTATTTTTCTTTACATAAACAATTATATAATCATGTGTATTATATTATAAATGATATACAATATTATAATATACACGATAATAATATACAGATAGAGAGAGAGAGGGGGGGGGGAGGGAAGGACGCAAGAGCGAGTCAAGTGTAAACGTATTGTTCGCTACAAGTTATTTCACAAATTACATACGTCGTGTGAGAATGATCAGCTGATGATAAGGGCGTTATGGTGTCTCGAACACTATGGCTTTAGTGGCAACTTAACGTCCTTTAATATCTATGGGCAATGCACTAGAGAGGTGCGATCTCTATTCTACTTCCCTGAATAACACCACTGATTATCCCAATCATGTGAAGGAATAATTACTATGTGTGAAGTCGCCTTAACATTGTTTTTGTGAAAAAAAAGTAACCATCACATAATAAAGTAACGGTTAACGTACGGGGATGTATAATGGTGAGACTAGCGTCACTCAGTCCAACGTCATCTTCGGTGGTTGCCTGGCAGCGGTAAGTCTTTTCATCGTCTTGGGTGAGTCGTTTTATGGTAATATTCCCACAACATACGCCATCAGCAGTGAACGAGTACTTGGAACTGTCCCCCTCCCACGAGACGCATCGTATTTCCGTGGAATGTTCTCCCTCCTCGCAACCTCCCAGTTCGGTATTATCATCCACAAACCACGTCAGGCTAGAGAACGTCTTAGGTATGGAGTGCGGATGATACGTGCAAGTAATGACCACATCGAATCCCGCGACTCCTTGGCCTTGGACGGAAGTTGACACTGTAAAAAGCTGACTCGTTCCTGAAGACAAAAATCATATGACCTTGGTGTTACTGTTGACATTGTAATGAACCCGTCAATGTTAACTAGCTTTAATATTTACCTAACATTTCCACATATATAATCTTTACTTTCCTTTTCCCGTGAGGTCTTTTATTTGTTATTTCGTTTCCTGCATTTCTTGCAATTTTGTTGTGATTTCGTAAGACATTTCCAGGATTTAGTACTTAAAAGTACCGAAAGTTCCACGCTCCAATAACGCTACAAAAAAGGAGGAAAGTTATGAAGCAAAAACTAGTGTGTCACAAAAAAACTTTCTGACAGTATACACCTATCGTTACAGTCTTGTATAAGTATTAAGTGATTTCTATAGGGACATGAAACAGTGAAGAGAATATGAGATTAATTTACTTCTAACAGATATATAAAGTTCTGATTGTACTCTTCATTACGACTAGTGACGAATAGAATAATCTACCAGGTATTTTTTTCAAAATATCTAAAAGATAAGTTATCTGAATTCAAAATTTCTCTTTTAGTGATTATTTTTCATACGATACGTTATGTCTTGTACGTATAGCTATACTCATTTAGATTAGAATGGGCGTTTTTAATGTCTAATGCTACATACTGGAATGCGTGTGCCTATCGTTAAACGTAAGCACGTGTCAACGCTACAAAACCCCCGCTGTCGAACTAAAAAGACGGTTCAGTGGAATTATTCAATAGCTATTGAAATAGGTAGCAAACATATCGTTAGTGCATAGATAATCGGCAGTTACCATGACGTTTACCTTCCGAGACGCAAGATAAGATCAAGGAGACGATCAAATGGAATGCCAAGATATTGGTCTTCATAGTGACAGCATCCACTTATCCACTCAGGGTGCGTTTACTGTGTGGTCCCAAGTAAGCAAAGCATACTAAAAATGCGCTGTATAATTGCGTTTGCATGTCTCTTGGCGGTGACTTCCTGCAGCGATCTCCTGAACTATATTTGTTAGCAATGATAATTCTCCGAATTCACCTTGGCTGCATTTATGCGCAATGCAAGCACTACAGTTTTATAGTGTAGACATATTCCACAGCGCAGCCAATCACAATTTGTGGCTTGAAAGATAGCATGCGTCGTACAGGTGAAAAGGTGTGGCAGCCCACTCGACTGATTTCACAATTTGTTGCTTAGCATTCAAGAGTGTTTTTTTTTTTATGGTCTGTGCCATCTGAGAAGAGGGTATATTTGTTCCAGACATTTATATGTACCGAAGAATTATAATGATGTCTACAGGGACGACAACAAACTCTGGCATGTTGTATTTCACTTCTGTCATAAATATCTTCCTATTGAGTGCTCTTGTATGTCTGTATTGGATTGGATTGGATTGAAATGACTTATTGATATCAACATCGTCGCAGCCAAAGGCCGAATTGTGATGGTTTACAGCAAATGATATAAAATGATACATAAAAAAGCTCAAAAGAGGAATACATGTACAAACAGATGAACTATACACATAAATATCCATAACAAACTCAAATGAAGTGTACGACTTATTCTATAAAATATAAAATATTACAGTTGAAAAAAGAATCGCGAGATTAATATTGCACAATTTCATAATATACATTTCAGATTGCAAAAAATATCAATCTTTTTTGTTATCTTCCCATTTCTCTCTCTCTCTCTCGTTCTGTCTTGACCATTACTACAGTCAAACCTGTGTATAGCGGCCACCCAATGGAGACGGGAAATGGCTGTAATATAGACAAGTAGTCACTACTAGTATACCTAGTACCAAGTTACCTACTCTTACCCTTCCATATCATCACTTAATCCCTAAGTTCTTTTTATTTGTTGCAATGGATACAACCTTGTATTTGAAGTCATTTTAACAAAAAGGAAAAGAAAATGGCGAATTGTATACACGCACACTATAGAATCCACGAGACATTGTCGCCAGTATTGGCCATTTTTGTCATGTGTGGCTATGACCTATAGCGCTATTTATGAAAGCACGCGGAAGTCATAATGTGTGTGTGTGTGTGTGTGTGTGTGTGTGTGTGTGTGTGTGTGTGTGTGTTCATCTTTAATGGACCATTCACTGCTGTGTGTGCAGGTGGTGTGCTTGATTTTTACCCATTTAACAAAGTAGCATAAATCTAAACATGGATTGAAGTTTCCCTTTCAGAAAGATATTGTTCATTACTTTCAACCTCAAGCACGTACCGCAACCCCACTCCACGTTTAAAGGGACAATCCCACACGATCAATATAAGTCAACATCATGTAATACATAAATCAATGGCACCATGGTGTAGATATGTTGATTTCTTTTTGTGGTCCCTGAGTAGGCAAACCAATAATGAAAAAACAACAACGATATGTTGAATAAGATGATGACATAGGAAGCTCACATATGCCAGTAATGTAACAATACATTTCCATTACAATACCACTTGCTTAACAAATATCAACTCACCCGTGTAGAATTATGCATGCTTTCTTCTTTTGTTCTGTTTCCTTGAGCACTCAATCACACGATCTAACATTAAAGTTCTATGTCATCATTACTCATTGTGATTCGTTATGAATCTTGAATACATTCGTGTTCCTCATCCCAGTCACTATAGATTCTGAAAATCTGTACCAATTATATCCAATATTTGAAGAGCTCAGTTGCAAAAGGTACTACATCCATTTTCCATCAAAATCCACTTTTTGGTCTTGATGTACTCATTTTTAGGACCTCTTTACACCAATACTAACGAAAAGCTGAATTTCCAACCAGAAAGTTTAAAAAAAATCACATTTAAAAATCAGTTCGGTTGCAAAAGGTACTACATCCACTCCAATGACATCATCGGGAAATTGACCAATCAGAGTGCAGCATTGGCTTGACCCTCTACCATTGTCTACTGACTTCATCCGTAAACAAAAGAGGTTGACTTTGGGCTTTTTGGCTTTCTGTTAAAATCACCACGCAAATCTGACCAATATCTTGAAAAACTCATTACATTTTTATCAAGCAATGTAGGAAAATGAAGGAGAACTCATTGACAAAACAAACCATCCCGGGAGAAGGATCGTGAATTAAAAGCAGTCGGCAAGAGCAAAGGGAAAACTGGAGAAATTACGAAACTCTCATGTAGTCCCACATACTGCATCTACTGTTAGTTATCGGTACCGTGCGTTACTGCTAGCAGGGTGTTGAGTTTGAGCCATGAATTGTCCCCAAAATGAAGTACAGACACTATGTAGGTATGGTCTATTTGTTACATAAATAGCTTAACAGCTAATAAGTGTTTGACAACTAGTCTGAAAGCAAGGTTACTTTGTTGAATAGATGTATACAATGACATGAAATTCTGACATCCCTACCAACAGTGCTTTACCTGTGGGTATGCAGTGATATTCTATACGTGCATGATGTCAAGTACCAGGCCCCAGTACATTGTGACATACAGCTTTGAACACTAGATTTATATTCATTCTTGACACCTTACAATGTCACAAAGGTAATACCAAATGTGCGTTTAGTATAGGTGGTCATATTACTCATCGACGGTCTTGATTTCTATCAGCTATTAGATTATCAGATTTATCTTACCTGATAAAGAACATACAAGAATGAAATTCATGTAATGAATTTAATACCTTTGAGAAAATACAGCACATTCAGATGCTAATTTTCCACCTTTTCCCTGAGAAGATACATTGAAAAAAAATGGAGAAAAGATAATGAATGCAGTATTCTTGAGACACGTGAAGGGAGAATTCACAGAGAGAAAAATAGCCAAAAATTTAATGCAAAGAGGAAAAAGATAAGAAATCTTGAGATAAAGCTTGTGAGAGAAAAACAAAAGGAGAAAACGGAAGAGAGAAATCACATGGTGAGATATTGTGACCCCTCCCCATCTATAACTGTTCACGCATAATGGACCCACCCCCCCATGCTTATTACCAATGACAGTCATTCCTTCAAAATATTAGTCAGCAAGGGAGAAATGGGGCATTAGCGATGCACATTGGTTTGTTATTCTTGATGCTAAATAGGGCAGGGCATTGTCAATTACCTAGGCCCCCTTGACTTCGTATCCTATCCCCATCAACACCATTGCTGAAAAAAAAAAAATCCGCGAAACATGTCATAACATCACACTAAACATATTTCTGGCATGTGAAATTTCGGTTTCAAAAGGTACTACATCCACTTTCGGTTGCAAAAGGTACTTCATCCACAAAAATATAAAAATGTTTAATTCATAAAAAAAAAAATAAATGAATGGACCTGGATTTTCTTAGAGAGTGGTTTTAGTATTGTATCATCTAGCAGTATAATAAGGGGAAATATCATTCCAGTCTGAGCTTGCTAAATATGATAATTAAAAAATCGCGTTTTCCTCAGAACTTGAAATTATGGATGTAGTACCTTTTGAACCGAACTCTTCATTTATGATTTTCAAATACAAACGTGTGAAAATCATCCGGAGATCTCCCTAAAGGTCTAGTGAAGCATGCGACGCATTCTTTAAAAATCGTATTCCATTCTTTGGTAACCTGTCAATAGATGGCGCGATTCTAAAGGCTCTGTCAGTTTGTTTAAACTTCGAAGTACATGCAATCAAGCTCTGCCACCTTGGGAATAGAGTGATAGATACAGCCAGGGGCATAACAGCCTTATATACAGTGCGTATCATCATCATCATCATCATCATCATCATCATCATCATCATCATCATCATCATCATCATCATCATCACCATCATCATCAACATCATCAACAACAACAACAACCAACGTAATCCAACTTGTAGCGCAATGTTGGTTGTGAGGAAAGAAGTTTTCTTCTGTTTTTTTTTTTCAATAGTACCTAATTGTGTAGACAATATCATGCATGACTGAGCACATTAACTTTAAAGACAATTTACAATGACAAGTTGTACTTTTTCCAGGTTTGAGTGCTAGCAGTACGGAATGTTGATTGTCTCACTGAAATCGATAGGATCTGTCGATGATTGCAGGTTTGTGTTTAAGGTTTCCTCTGACCTTTTATGGTCCATATCCTTCAATATGGACACATGTCGGATAACCCTGGCCACGGAGGTGACGGTCACACCCACAAAAGCCAACCCCAACAACCCATTTTTTCTCTGTTCATATTCATGAAATAGTTTTTTTCGCTGCGAGCTGTGTTGGATATGAAAAGAGAAACTGGACTGTGTGAGTGAGAATAGTATTTCATGGAGCGTCATACAAATTCATTGTTAAAGGTGTAAAGGGGCGGTATAGTTTCAGTTGAGATGGGGTTTTAGGTTTCCAACGTTTTCTGATGATGATCTTTCATAAGAAAAAGACAAACCTCTTATAAGATACAATCAAAGAGCATAAATCCCAAGAAGAATTCAAGTTTATCCGATGAAAATTGGTTTGAAATGGCTGAGACATCCAAAACAAAGCGATCCTAATAAAACGTGGGACCCCTTGTTTATTAGGACCGCTTTGTTTTACGTTGTTTATTAATATCTCACCCTTTTCAAAATTGGTTTTCATTAAATCAACTGTGAATTTTTTAATATAGAATTAATGCTTTTTAACATTTCATTAAGTGGTTGCAAAATGTCTCGTAAAAAGTTTAAAGCTAAATTTTCACCTCAACCAATACTTAACGTAGGGCAGAACTTCTCATGTGATGTTGTCACATTACCAAGACCCTGACGTTATGATGTACGACTTGCACTGCCATGCTTTGTCCCGAAAAATGCCATGGTGCCAAAGACTTGAAAGGAAGTTTAATTCAGTTCAATTCAAATGAATTTATTGTGTGTGTTTTTTGCATTGAATATATAGTACAAATGAAATACAGTCATATCATTTTATTTTCAAGACAATAAAACATACAGTGTGTACATCCGAACATAACTGAGATATACGTGTACAGATTAAAGAAAAGATCAAGAGAACACGTCAATTGGGAACCACTCGGGATATAGTGAATCAAATGATCTGACTGAATTATGGCGCATATATTGGGAGTGTGAATGCAGAAGACTCTCGTCAAATAAGCATATAGCTTGAAGATACGCAGCCTTGAAAAACAAGAAAAAAAAAGAAAATGGGCAAAACACACATCATGTATGCTTATCGAAAACAAAAGAAAGCATCAACATAATAATAGTTGACATCAACACGATAATAGTGTTAAAAGTGCATCAGCATTTTGCATGCGAAGCTCTTACAAGACTCTTTATTGCCAAAACTACCAATATCAATTGATTTACAAGTACCACGAACTAGGATTCGTTAGTCTTTAAATGACCTCACAATTAAACACAAGAGGGTATTGAATTTTTAGCTGCCTTCCTTTCTATGCGGAACTATTGTTGAGTAGTTTCAAGAGGTTTGGGAATTCAGGCACCAAAGATGTTTTACTACCATATTAATTATGGTAATGTAAGAGCTAGACACGACCAACAGCATTTTAGAGAGGAATCTTGGGGAGCATTCTCACAATATTTGAACAGACAATTAAACTAAGCTTAGTTCAATTTAACCACGTCGGACATTAAATGCCAGCCATTTTCCTGCATTTCATTTTGTTTTTCATCTGCAGAAGCACTTTGTTCATACCCACCCATATTAAAAGATATACATGTAAAACAAAATTCATAGTAATTCCATTTATTAGACACTACATCGGCTCGTACCACTGACATAACTTCAAAAGATTCTTTGTAAGTTAATATTATCTTTGAAACTAAAATTATACTCTTACATGTAGTAATTTATTGATTCAGATATTCCATATCATTCAGCTCTTGAAATAATTTCCATCAAAAGAATTGTTTAAAGATTGGGTATCTTAATTACTTTATTTCCATCGAAAAAAGGCGATGCATACATTTTGTAAAACAAATTACAAGCAAAGAAGTACAGATGCACAAGCTATCGTACAAAAGTGTATATGGATGAATGTATAAGAGTATAAGACAAACAATGTATACTTTGCAGATATTACATTAAGGAAAAAATACAAATTTTGCATACTAGTACATCAGAGGTGTAATATTTACATTTGTACGTAATAAATCCTTGTCTTGCCAAAGTGCCAACTGTTATTTTGAAGTAAAGAAAATTAGACCTCCTTACAGGCCACGAGTGTCACAATATCCAATATAAACACCTTTTTAGGTGAATGATACATTGCTTAACGGATCATTACTTCTGCGATAACAATACACCAAATCTAATTTTCGTTTGCTTACGTTAATCTCACAATATCCACGTTTGATGTTTAGTTAATGATATATCAAACACAATTGTCCTTGTCCATTCTCCATATCGATGCCTTTTAGGACTATGGCCGATTAAAGTGCAGTATTGGGATTACTCAAAATACATCGACAACTTACCTCTAGACTTAAGATGGATTCTAGAGATAATGCAAGTATTGCGTTGTATATACACTGAGTATCAGGAGCTTACCTTATCACTCTTGTTTCTGTAACTACTTTTCATCAATGATGTCTATTTCGATATTTTGAGAGTGTAATCCTGTGCCTTGACAACACTGTGCAATCACGCTAAAGTTGGTGAAAAAAAAACACAGTGGAATTGACTTGTGTTCACTTGTTTGTTTTTATTTTCAAATATACCATAAGGAACTACATACTATAAGTGGTAAGCCTTTACAAGACTTCTGTCAAGTCTGAACAACATTCATCATTGAATTTCTGGCGCATTACATACACATGTGCATTAAATACAATGAAGGATAACTCAGAATTTTGTTGGGTTTGCCGCCAATGTGATACAGATATCATAATTGTAGTCGCTACTGCGCTGGTCTGGTTATTGTTGTTAAAATGCTTCTAAACGTAATATCTCTCCGTCAATCTCCGATGTCGATGTAATCAGAATCCTCGATTGTTCTTTCCACAAGCGACCGTTCGTTGACCTGGCTGTTGATGGGAACATCATAAACTGCAAACCCTTTATCACCGGGCGTCACTCTGATCCTCGTCTCATAGTTGTTATCCAAGATGATGTCGCTGATGACGTCGGTTTGGGCTTGACTAGTTACATCAGGCCGAGTTGGTGCTGCTGCTGTGTCATACAGAGACGTGTATTCGGAGTGACTACGCGTCGCCGAATCAAGACTTACATAGTTGGAGGGCGTACTGACTGCGGCGAGCTTGAGTGACGTTACGGAATCATTGACGGACGACTTCTCGGAAGGCCCGGTACCATTGTTTTGTTTCCTGAATATATGAATATAAACACATTGAATTCGACATGTTATTGTTGTTTTTTACGTCTTTCAATGATGCGAATCATACCTTATTTTCCATGATTCACTACAATACTAATAAGGGAAACAGTTCCTGTAGGATTAGCTTTAACTCTGTGCAACAAAAGTGTGAGACGTTAAAAATGACAACGAAAGCAACAAGATTTGAAGACGAAAATTTCTGTGCAACGCAATGACGTGTTAGATATCAATTTCATTTTCATTTAGTAAGGTAGTAAACCAGCACATCTCATTACATGAGATTTACTCTATTTTAGCTGTAATGCATTACATGTATAAGTTAAATGCTCTCTGTCATTAAGAGTGTCAAACGTGATAATCACAATGTATATTATTTAACCCTATAAAGCCCAAGCTATTTTGACCCCTTCCAGGCCAAAGGGGGGGGGGGGGCACATTGTGCCCCCCTATATAACTTCTTTATTATATGATGTATGACCGTCATATTTGGTACATGGGTAGAGCAACTCATTCTCTACATGACGCGACATTTGAAATTTCCCAAGGTCATCCCTGAGGGCGCTATTTACCGTAATATAAAGAAATACATAGGAAATATGCTAAAATCATATTTTTTCTTTTTATTTCTTTATCCCCAGTATATATGTTTCTATTTTATATCAATCATTTTCATATTTTCCATAAAGGAAAAGCAAGTCAACCATCACAATTTGTAATGGTTGAAATTTCTCAAGGTCAACATGTGGGAGCGCTATTCATTACAATATAAAGAAATATATGAAACCTATGATGTATTGCTTGGAATGGGTACATATATTGGTATCACATTTCATATTTCCAAAATATTGAAATTTTGAATTTGCAGATTGATAATATGATAAACAAATGATGTTACCGTCAAAGCGTGTGTGAAAATAACCCAAAATAATAGGGTAGTCTTTGAAAAATGCTGTATTTTCGATTATTTCTATTATATCTATTGTTTGATGCCTATGTCGTGTAAAAACATAGGAAATAATAAGAAGAGCATTTCAGAGTAATTCACAACCATTATTACTTCACATTTTGGTCCTTCAGCAAATTACAGCCAAGAGTACCACCATTTCATCCATTAGTATACTGTTAACTGAAATTGGAACAGAAAATCATGCAAAATCTGACGAACATGGTTATCAGTTTACGGTTGCCATGGCAACTAGCTATATCGGACATGGCTAAATTACATATCACAATGTTCGCAATAAGATTCTAGGAAAAGTCACCAAATTTGGTTGAAATCAAGTAATGGGTGTGGGAGTGGCAAACGAAAATATGGTGGGGGGGCACAATGTGCCCCCTGGGCTTTATAGGGTTAAACAAAATTAAATGTCAGAAAAATGGTCGCTTCAAAGAATGTCAAGCAAATTGAGCAGAAATATACATAACGCACATACAAACGCACATAGTTTAACCATACAGGCCTAGAACATTTATTTTGTACAAACAAAGACTCTTTAAAACGAGTCTACACAAGAACCAAATAGACAGACACGTGAACATGAGGGACCATTATTAACATTGCAGAAAGCTAAAATTCAATTCAATTCAATTCATTTTATTTTCATACTTCTCATTTATGAACATTACAACAGAAACCAGACAAGTTCTTTTACCTTGTGAACAATGTGCAGAAAACAAACAATATACATGGTGATAACACAGTAATTACATGTAATGATAACTGGTCAAAATCGAAATCGAAATGGGGTTGATCAAAGAGAAGTATGACGGGACCTACATGAAAGCTAGCTTGTTTGGCTGTAAGCCCCGAGTAATCAGTGTTTGTGAAAAAGAAACGGAGAACGGATAGAAGACCAGAATGATGATGTAAGGTTGCCAAATTTTATGTAATAAAAAAGAAGAAGAAAAAGAAGTAGAAGAAAAACAAACAAACTATACATTAATATGAACTTACTGTGACCGAGCCATCATTATTATACAGCCTACTTTGGTGTATATACTATAAACTATTGTTGCATTAAAACTTTCACCAGGATATGATCAGTAAGACACAAAAAGTAACATGTACAACTATTAAGCCATTTGGTGCCTGCCGTCAAGCTCTGCATAGAAGGTTAGAGAGGGGCAGAGGGAAAGAGGAAGAGAGGGAAACGAAGTAGAGTGTGGAATTGCTAATGATGAATTCAGAGAGCCCGATGGCAAGACCCTAAATGGAATCTGTAACGTGTTGACAAAATGTTTGATTGGACAATAACATACCACAGTATTACATAAGACATTACGACTGTTCAGTGTCTGCAAAATATGCACTCAATAAAAACTCTTTTAATTTACGTTTAAAGGAATATAAAGACGAGCAGCTTGTTATTTCGGGGGAGAGGTCATTCCAGTATCTAGGGCCCGTATACATTATCGTTTTTTTAGCGAAAATTGTTCGAGTACGTGGAAGGTGAAATGCGTCACTTTGGCGGGTAGGATAATTATGAATCAAATAGTTTTTTCTGAACATGCTAGTAAAAACATCCGGTAACTCGTTGGCAGTTAAAATCTTTAACTGATGAAACTAATATGGAATCAGTTCACTTTTAGGGGGGGGGGGGGGGGGGGGGAGTTGAAGGTGAATGCCGTAACACAGGCTTGCCCAAGCGTATTTACACATATTCAAAGGTTCAAACAATGCACATAAGAGACGCACAGATAATACAAATTAAACCGACACAGACACATGCGCACAAAACTTCAAAATGGCAAACAGAATCATATCCTTTGGTATCCTTCTCGAAAGACACTACAAAGAGGACTTTATTCGGATAGTATTAAACATAGGCAAAGAAAACCAAAAATTAGTGAACAACTGAAAAGTGCTAAAACTTGCTTTGGATAGATCTACGTCACGACAATCAACACAGCAGACAACAGATGTAAAATAAAGAAATAAAATGGTCCAATATAACAAAAAGAGGTGATTCCCATGTTCATGCGACACAGTTGCAAATGACCATTTAGTGAGCGAATGTGAATACCGTTGTCTTGTCTTCATGACCACGATGACGGAGACGAGGACGATGACAGCGATGGATAGACAAACGACGACAGCAACTGATGTCATCATAGGCCAGGCCGCCAAAGCCGTCGATACTTCAGATATGGAAAATATATTATAAACTTTTAAGTTGTCCTTTTCATTGAATCAATGGACAGATACCATGATAAAAGAATAAGTCAGCCAAGAATTTACATTAAGGAGCACTTAATCAGGTTGCCTCGTGATTTTGAGTATAGTAAACACACAAAGACCAGGTATTTCGATAATAACAGTAACAGTGATGTAATGATAATGATAATAGTCATAATGATGGCAAGTATTCTGTGTATATAGGTGTCTATAATTATCATGGCTTTCACCATTACTAATAGTCAAATTATCATATCAAATTTGCATCACATGCAGCGAAGAGTTATGGTGATTACCTGACCTGAATATTTGAAAAATTATTTTTGTAAATAGATATAAACAGCAATATCATAATGATTCTTAGACCCCATATCTGTGCGAAAAACATGGTGTTATCAGGAAGCAGGGCTTTTAATAATTAGTGGAAACTTCATTCAGTATGAATACGATAATGCAATCCAGTACAAAAAAAAAAGAAACTGAAACCATTATGCATAGATATCCTTCAACCTTCAACAAAATCTGTAGACCGAATAAAAGAAAATGGCAATACTTGTTACAAGTGAGCCATTGTGACAGAGTGCAGGCCACTTTAAAGGCTCTTAGCAGATTCAAGGATATTCTCAGCTTCATAATATCATTCGAAAACACATTTATGGATTCCAGAATTCTTACTAAGGTACTCTTGTCCGATTCCAAAGCACACCTGCTCACATATTATATACACACATTGTGCACTTTGTTTCACGCAATGGTTTTCTCACGACCACAACAAGTAACTGTAACAGCTTACAAACACGACAGACATTCTCAGCAAAATTGATGGAACATTTGTCTCTGAACAGTAGAATGTTTTACAAAAGGTATAAACCTCTGACTGGTCAAACAAAGTTCATGGACGTGAACTTGTAATTTGCGGCTACTGCCAACGAATAAAGATTTTTTTTCTCTCTCTCTCTTTTAATCTCTGGCTTTTCTCAACTAGAAGTAGGTGAAAAATAAGCATGTGAAATAAGGGATATATAAGCACCAGCTTGGGGGTTTTCCAGTATGGAGACTCCATTAAAGTCATCACGCAGAGATATAACCAGTTCTCAGTTCTCTTGGTTTTTCATGTGCTCTGTAATACCACTCTCGACATTTATTATGTTTTCTGAAGTGTTGGCATAATATATCTTATGTCTCATATGGGTCAATTTTGACTGTCATTGTGATATTTCAGTGCTGATGTTTCTACAAGATGAGTAAGTACTGACCTTCTTCAATTCGAATGAAAGACGGGACGCTGCAAATTTGCCGACCGTAGCTGACGACGCCTACAAACCCACTCTTCAGGGGGACCACTTTGTGCAGAGTGGAACCAACCGGAACGCATTGGTCCTTGTTTCTCGAACAGTAGTCTGCGGGATCTGAACTCTCGACAGGCTTGAAGCAAATCTCGTCGGGTACGATGAGCTTATACCAAGATTTTGATAGTGTCAGAGTCTCATTTGTCAGGTCGTACTCAAGACGAATGCCTTTAAGAATGCAAAAAGAGGAATTTTCCATTGATTACCACAATTGACCGGAATTGACCCTCTTCCTTCTTGCTATAGAATTTCCGGATTTTGAGAAGGGTTATTAAAGTTATATACTCTATATCCAAGGGAAACCTGTCAAACACATCGTCAGTGCCTTGTTCTGGATAAATGGTTACGAGATGTTCCTATGCATCTTTCTTCTTTAAGAGATAAGAAACACATGCGCCGAAAGAAGTTCGTACATTTGCAGATTTTGTAAGTCATTCTTACCATCGAGAATGATATCCGGATTGGATATTTTGAGATGTGTGTCTGACAATGAAAGGGGAGATTCCCCAAAGTGAGACGATAAAATGTGTTCACTGCTGCTAATGGAAAATATACCATAAACATGATAGATGAATGACCAGTGTGGGGAAGACTACACAATAATATATATCGATTGTTTGTGTGTTTGATTTGTTGTTGTTGTTGCTGTTGTTGTTTTTGTTTCTGACAGAATGGATGGATAGCCCATATTCAGCAGCAGGTCTTCCATGCATGCGGTCCAGGTGTACAAATTTGCATGTACATCATAATAACTTTGCCTAAGATATAACTATTCAGAATATAATGCTAAGTTGCCATCGACTAAAAACGAAACGAAGGGAAATAAAAAAAGGAAGACAACATGCCTAGCTGGGAGCCGTGCACGAGATGAGAAAGAATAGACCCTATAGCAGAAAGCCACAACCAGGCATTACTGTTTACCTTTCCCTGTGAGGCCTAGTGTGAGAAATGAAATTCAACCAGCCAATAAAATCACTGTTGCACTGGTAAGTCTGATAATGCAAATTTTCATACATGAGTTTATCATATTAGTTCGAAAAACTGACCGGTAGCCGATTTTTTGTTTCGTTTACACAGTCACTAACATTGCAAACAAGATGATCATGCAATCACACGGATATAAGAATGCATTCCTAACACAGGGCTCGATACTAACGGTGGCCCGGTGGCCCAGGGCCACCAAAAATGAAAGTCGGGCCACCAAATTTCAAAAAAGGGCAAATTTGGTGGCCCGCCTCGGGCCACCAAAAGTTTTTGAAAGTGTCATTTATTTTTTGAAAAGTATCATTTATTTATTGCAACCCATGAGCCTGTCAATGAATATTTATACTTAGTCTTACCATTCAGCAGTCAAATTTGTTTAAAGGATGGATGAAAAGGACTGAATGAGTGCCTGAGAGTGAGTGTTGCGAGTTTGTTGATGTTTATTTATGAGTAGATATGTCCAGCTTCCAATTCTTACTATGATAAAACTTAACTATTTGACTCATAAAAAAAAGAAACACAGGAATTTTAATGTTTTTTATTGTTTTTGGGGGGCCACCAAATTTTTCTCTCGGGCCACAAAAAATTTGAAATTGATGATTTTGGTGATCCCATCGGGCCACCAAATAAAAAAGTTAGTGTGGAGCCCTGCCTAACAACATTACCCTGTTCATGTATGTTTTTCTTAAGAATGACATATTGCACAAATATTAGTTACATATTTTATGTATAAGAGATGGATTATAAAAAGAAGATCATTGCTTTTAAACCAGCAATTAAAACACTTACCATATTCAGCGGGTGACAAGGCTTCATCATGATCACGAAACAGATGGAATAAGAATAAAAAAAAGAATTAATTTCAAAAACATTTTTGGCATGCTTGCCATGAAACAGTGATACTGCCCACAGTCAATCAAAAAATGTAATACTTGACGACGGCCATATCTCCTCACAATACTGATATACGTCTGCATGATATAAAATCATGCTGAATCTCTTTCTCAGTATTCGAACTACTCAGGCCTTGATAAACTTTTGTGACTTTACACAGTCATCCCTTCTAAGTCATTTCTGGAGGATTTTTTAACACTAGAACTCATGTATATTAAGGATATAATATTCTTTCGCTTCAGTACCTATGAAAGCATGAGCAGTTCAGTAAAAACTCCTCGCAAACGATGCTCCACTCATGAAGTGCTGAAGATTGATATATGATTTAGAACATAAACGGTCCTAAGACAAAGTTATCTTTTTTATTCTCGATTTATGAAAACAAAAATTGAAAATCGTCCTTACGAGCTGTCGATGTCAGCACGGGTTGGGTGTTGAAAGTCCCAGAGCAGTTTGTAAAGTTAAGAGTCAGTCGATACCAGGTGAACGACTGGAGTCCAGTCAAGGTGGTATTTGCACCTGATGCACTGGTGGTGGTGTTGCAGTCCTCCTCTGGCGTATTAACAGGGCAGTATTCTACTCTGGCAGTGCCATCCATGCTGTCATTTCGGTTTGGTTGCCAAGCAACATAGATGGATGATGATGACGCTCTGTCAGGATAGGTCGTGATGTTTGGTCGGTATGACTGGCCTGGCGTATAGGGGAGAACATCAAACATTTTCGTGCATTCGTTTAGAATTTGTAAAAAGAAATAAAAGGCATGCTGTAAAGACGTAGTTATGATATTTTATCCTTGCTGAGTGTGATTATCTATTGCTCCAGATTTAACCTCATACATATTATCTGACATACTTGCATTTCTTTCACCTACCATGGAGCATCAACTATCCTGAAAGCACCGAGTATATGTAAGCATTATCATCATCCTTTTGTAGTCAATACTGATCGCCATTTCATTATGACAACCACGAAATCTCCGACATGTCCGAGTGTGCTTTTGTCCTTTTCGTTTGTTATCATTCATGATAACGGTTACAGGAGAGTACTCCGATACATAAATTATACAATATAACTATATCCCCTTTTAGGACTATGAAACTAGTAATTGATCTAAAGGCACCTGCATATTCGCATACAAAATAGAGGTGAATTATGCACTTCATTTCACGGAATCCGGTATCCGTGCATTAGATGTTGCTATAGATGCTGCTACTTGTATAGATATCATTGTCGCTGACAAATACCTGGTCGTATTGTTAGCCATACAATCTTAATCATACCAGCCTACTCTGACCTGTGATTTCAATGATTAAAAGGGAAGATACGTGGACAAGATTGGAATAATGCAGCTACAATAGCATGGGTACACAAGGAGGAAATTAATAAGAGCATGTGCTGAACATTTTCATCATTGCTCTCCCCCTCCTCTTCAACGCAACCTCCACCGGCCAGTTTACGCTTACTGGGTTTAAAAAGATATAGCGTTGCACTCGTCAAATTCCTCTCTCCGTCCTCATCATAAGCTATGCACTGATAAGAGCCGTAGTCGGATGCTTGGACGTCTTCGATGAGAAGTGTTCCGATTCTTTCGTTGTCATCCAATCCTCCGGGAGCATGAATGAAGTAACGAGCCCGACTAGAGGTGAAGACGCGTTCTGCTCCAAGCTTGACCCAGCGGAAGTGATTGACTGGGGGGTAGGCGTCCCACGAGCACGACAGGGAAGCGGTACAACTCTCACCGCTCCAGTTGGTCGAGGCTTGTGGGTCAAATATTAATGGTGGATCTACAAGAGAGGAGGGTACAGTCATTATATATAGAGGTAAAACCTGCAAAATAATAAGAGTACACAAGAGAGAATAATAGTATGTTTGCCTGCAGGCTCACCATGGATTTCGAGGATGACCGAAGAATTCACAGCAGTCAGTTTGGAAGGCGAGACGGAAAGACTCAGGCTGCAAACCAGGATTCTCCCGTGGTCCCCTCGAGATGGCGTGTAAGTTAGAATACTCGTTGCGTTGACGACCTCTCCAAGCTCACCCTGCCCATCGGTCTCGGGTGGGAGGGTTACGGCGTCAGCAGTGACTTCTCGGGGATCAATGTACCAGCGGAAGGTTGGGGCAGGGTAGCTGCCCGCAGAAGTGCACGAGATGTTCTGAGTTTGGTCAACTTGGAGGTTGTCAGTACCAGTCAATTCCAGAGTATCTGGCAACATTACTATTTTTAATAAATAAACAGAACAAAAGCAAAAACTAGAAGTAGTACAATCAACGAAAACGACAAAATCTGTAAATGGCAATCAAGTGCATTCTGTAGGACATTAGGAAAGGGTAGGTATGCATGACCATAAAAGTATACACGCAGTATGTCTATATGTGCTAATGACGTAAATAGAAGAGTACTAGGAGAGAGGGATGAAAAAAAGGAGGACGACAAAACATATTAGATTTGTTTGCTGCACCCTTGGGGCTGCACATGTACGAAAAGTTTCTGAAAATAGTTATCATCTTTCTTGCGTAAAGAATTATGGAAAGTGCACAATGCTCAAGACAGCTGCATTAAGGTGACTTTAGAGTCTAATAAGATACGTTGATAAGAAAAATAATCTTAATGGCTTTTTGATTTGGTGGCAGGTAGTGAACGCTTTATACACTGATATGTCGAATAGAATTAGGAAAAGTATGACAGCTCTACTTGTAATGCAATAAAACACAACGAACTTTATGCCCCAGGACTAATTAGCAACCCAGGTAATACCTTTGCGAATGGGTAACATACAAACTCACAAAGAATGCTAAATAAGATACTGGTAAAGTAGCGATTCCTAGATCCTTGAACCTTTTCATATGTACTTTATATCAGATCAAAAAAAAAAAAATATATATATATACCAATTCACGAATATATAAATACAAGGTGATATTCACAGCAACGAATTTAAGGATTAAAGACGCATTTTGTTTTTGTTTGTTTTTTTAGCCTCATATTTCGTTTCTTGACGAATAACGTAATTCTATAACTGTTAAGTGACGACTATCGTGTGACATTTGACAACCATGTGAACCCAACGCTACGATATTGGCCGCATTCAGTCCCAAATAAAGCGAACCGTTCCATCGTGCCTCCATGACATGGTTTGAATCAGTTCAGGCCGGCCGCATTCAGACTCATTTTTCAAAACCATGCCACGGGTACCTCAAAGTAAGCGCGTTCTTTGTCGGAGGCTTTTAATACGGATGAGTCATAAAATGTACAGGTAAATGGTAAGCGTACTCAGTTAAAACAGACAGTGAAATGTCTCGGAGTTGTAATTGATCAAGAATTAAAATGGAATATTCATATAGAAACGTTGTGTTTGAAGATAAGTAATTTGATAAGGTTTTTGGGTCGTCTCCGTTTCAATTTAAATGAACAAAGTACGAGGATAATTTACAACTCTATCTTGTCTATGATTAAACCTTTGTTTGATTATGCAGATGTACTTTATGATTCTGCCCATAAGAAGTATACTGATCGATTGCAGAAATTACAGAATAGAGCGGGGAGAATGATCCTGACAGTCAGTCCATATATGTATATCTCGAATCATGTCATTCATCAGACACTAAATTGGGAATTTTTAAAAACACGCCATTTAAAACATATTTTATTAATGGTATTTAAAACTCTTAATAATTTTAGCGCTCCTTACTAGTATTTATTGGACCGGTTTGATTTTTGTATCTCATCAATAATAGTTCTTTACGATCTTATGGAAGATTAACGCTGCCAAAGCCTAGAACAGAGTATTGTAGACGCATGTTCGCGTACCGTTGGGCATCCATGTACAATACTGTTCGCTTGGATATAATGTCTTCATCATCACGTAATTCCTTTAAGAAAGCAATAAATAATTTGTTTTACACTGGATGCTATGATAATGATCACGTATCTCTGTATTATCTTAATGATAATGTTGTATGGGGAGGGCTGTGGGTGGGGGAGGGTATATTGGTAGTCGGTGGGGGGGGGGGAGGTACCATTTTCACAAGCTTTTCTTGTAATGTTGTTTTAGTTGATTTTGTACTGATGTATCAATTTTTTGTTCGTATCATATTATTATGTGTAAGTAAGTGTGTGTATGATAAGTTTTATTGCATGGAGTTTCGACTATTGTACTTTTTCACGTGAAGTTGGACCCCTCGGAAGACCACCACTGCCATGAAGGCCGAGCTGAGCAGGGCAATCCATCCGTTTTCCTTCATTTATATATCCCAGTTGTATTGCATCGTTATTCCCACTCGAAGACAACAAAAGGGCAAGAGACTCTTAATTTGCGTTTTCCGTGGTCTTTAATAAAGGAAAACATTTGTATTTCACAGCAGGTTGCCCAAAGACAAATTCCATAAATTGTCGATTCAAAACTGGTGTATTGATAGCAAGGTAATAAACCAACCATACGTTATACATACAGTGTATAAGATTAGAACAGGGAATGCGGTCTGCTAGGAACTGTAATATTTTGGAAGAAAAACTTTTATGACCCTCTAGGCTTGAAAAATTAGCAGGCTGCGTCCAGCCTCTCGCCTAGCGAAGTTGACCAGAAGCAATAAATTATTTTGTCTCTCCGCCAGTGCGACTATGGCCGCACGAACGAGACAAACACAACCAGTGATTACACGATACCCCTTCGCCTTGCGAACCATGGCTGCTAGCATCATGCACGGGATAAGAATCACATACAAAACTGTGGCATCACGATATCCCTCCGCACGAAGGGATAAATACCACTACTTCAACTATCAGTGATTACACGATATCCCTCCGCCTGTGCAAACCATGGCCGCTAGCGTCATGTGCGGGATAAGAATCACAACAGTATGTGGCATCACGATGTCCCTCTCACGAAGGGATAAGTACCACTACTTCCGCGGGTCAGCCCAGCCCTATGGCCGGAGAGCATGGGCGTGACCCCTTGGCGGTCTTCCCAACTAAGCTCCGAGCGACACCACCTGTTGGCCATAATTTATGTGTGTCGCCGGCATGCGGGCAAGACCGCTCTTCGCACAATACTATATTGGTCAACTCGGGTCTGTAACTCTGAAATCATAAAACTCCCCAAAGCCGAAGCAAACCGCTTTCCTGTGTATCACACCATAAGCGAACAGAAGAACAATAAAATACATCATACTAGTTAACCTTAATTAACAAAGTTCTGTGTGTATCGGCGATTACGCGTAAAAATTGGTAAATTCCGCCATACAGCTGCCAAGCATAACGCGATGGCTGCAGCTAGTCTCTTGCCGACGCATGAAGTTTATTGGTCCTGAGAGACCTCGCCGGCCTCGTCTCGGCGGTCGGCCCAGACATGCTAATCCATGTAGTAGTCTTGTCCCGGGAATAAATTGTTTTAACTTTCCCCATTTTCAATGTACGTTAAAACCTGTTATGTTTGTGATATTACGGTGAATTAATAAACAAACAAACAAACAAACAAACAAACAAAACGGATGGGAGATGAAAAACACATTTTATAGATTAATTCCCATGATAATCTTTACCTACTTTGATATTTTTGATGGGATATCATTTTCATTAATGGCGTTTGACGTTCAGGACGGCATACTCTAACGTATCTATAGGTACGTCACAATGTGAACAAAAAATTGTACTTGCCCTTTGTTTCATACAGTAGGCGCCTACAGATTGAACAGCTGTGATTACTTGTTTCTATGTTGGGTATCTTGAATTATCGTGATCATAGTGGAGTATGTAATATCTACTGAATTTGTCTTAGGCAAGACGAACGACAGACCTGCGCTCATTAATTCGGTGAAAATATGGGTTTATCATTCAATCGTATACTAGAAAAGTGAAGCAATAACAAAATACAAACTCAGTGCAGATTGTTTGATCTGGCCCAGTTCGCCCTGGGAGCGTTCAGTCCCGCAAACCAAAATCCAAAGAGAAATGTGGATTGAGTGAAAGCAGCAACATTAGTAGAACGTATCAGTGAAATTAGAAGGAGACTACTTGAGTTTATGACATCATGTGTGGATAACAATAATAAAGAAATATAAAGAAAAGTCAACATGCTTTCTCTTTTTAGCATAATGAAAGAGCACTTGACTAACAGCTTTCAGAAAGCAGGGGGGATGATTAGGCATTCTACCCTTAACTATGTCAGTATCAAGTTGATGGAATGTGTAATTTTTTATGAAAAATTATTTGTTTTTTTTTGGTGAAATTCCGTCTATATTCTATTTTTATATTGCTGTCCACTCATAACGTCATAACCTCTTGTAGTCTCCTCAAACTTAAAAAAAAAAATCATAACTTTTGCATCGATTGTCCTATTTTCCTCAAACTTTCACTGATGTGTTCTATTAATGTTGCTGCTTTAACTCAATCCACATTTCTCTTTGGGTTTTGGTTTCCTTTAAATGTTCCCTATGGCACACCTTAATATTTCATTTCATTTCACTTCAACTAGACATTATCTTGGTCAAAGAGCGACTGAACGGCTAATACATGCTTTTGTAATGAGTAGAATTGATAATTGTAATGGATTGTAATATGGTTTGTCAGATTCAATGTTAGGTACAAGACTGCAGCGAATTCAAAATTCGGCTGCAAGACTAGTTACTCGAACTCACACATATGAATCTATTTCTTCAATATTACACATGTTGCACTGGTTACCGGTTAAAGATAGGTTAGTTTATAAGTTACTTACAATTGCATATAAATGACAACATCAGTTAGCTCCCCATTATTTGCAACAGCTCCTCAAGGAATATCAACCTTCCAGACAAATTCGACCACACACCAAACAATGTTAAAACCGCATAATGTAGCAACCAAGTCATATCCCAGGTAACATGCCCATATGGGTTGCATATGGGCCCAATATGGGTTTGAATATGGGTCCCAGATGGGTATGCCCATATGGGACCCCTAGGATTTTGCACCCAAGATTTACATGGGACCTATATGGGCTATCCCAGATGGCCCATATGAGTTCCCGATGGGGCCCATGTGGGTAATGTATGTGGTAAATATGTGGGCACTATGAGGGTTTTCCCATATGGGCTTTAGCTGGGAAATCATCATGGGTCCCACATGGGTATGCCCATATGGGGCCCCTAGGATTTTGCACCCAAGATTTACATGGGACCCATATGGGCAATCCCAAATGACACATATGGGTTCCTTGTGGGACCCATCTGGGCAACGTATGTTGTAAATATGTGGGCACTGTGTGGGTTATCCCATATGGGCTTTGTGTGGGGTTTCATCATGGGTCCCACATGGGTATGCCCATATGGGGCCCCTAGGATTTTGCACCCAAGATTTACATGGGACCCATATGGGCGATCCCAAATGACACATATGGGTTCATTGTGGGACCCATCTGGGCAACGTATGTGGTAAATATGTGGGTACTGTGTGGGTTATCCCATATGGGCTTTGTGTGGGGTTTCATCATGGGTCCCACATGGGTATGCTCATACGGGCCCCCTAGGATTTTGCACCCTAGATTTACATGGGACCCATATGGGCAATCCAAAATGACCCATATTGGTTCCCAATGGGACCCATCTTGGTAATGTATGTGGTAAATATGTGGGTACCATGTGGGTTTCCCATATGGGCTTCAGATGGGGTTTTCGCATGGGTCCCACATGGGTATGCATATATGGGGCCCCTAGGAATTTGCACCCAAGATTTACATGGGACCCATATGGGGGCTCCAAGATAGCACATATAGGTACACCGTGGGTCCCATCTGGGTAACGTGGCTAATATTTTTGCCAACGGTGAGTTTACCATATTGTGAATAGGCCTACCTCATTATGATTAACCACAGCTTGCCCAGCAGCAATGGCAGGAGACACTGGCACACTGAGTTGATGGAAAACTAACATCAAACCTCTGTTATGAGCAGTCCACTTGTAGAATGTTTATTTCTTCTATGAACAGCCCTAGTAAGGTGGCACATATTCGAAAGCTACCTAAATACCATGTAAACATACTGTATATACACTGTACATCCACCACCACCAATGACCTACACATAGAGAAGTATTATTCCCCTCAATTCACTCTTGAATGTATGTACTCAATAAATCAAGTATCTTATTCTCAAAGTGGATATATTTGTGCATTGTTCTAATTGAAATCTGTTGTCCTGTGTCCCTCAGCTGAATATAGGCATTCATATAATATTACTTGATAAACAAGCGTAAAAGCTAGAAATGGTGAGACCTTTTTAACAGCTTCTGTAAGGGGAATACCCAAACTAAACGTTGATTGAGTGAATGCAGCAATATGAAAAGAACAGTTCAGTAAGGTTTGAAGAAAATTGCACAATTCTGTCAAAATTTATGCACTTTTGAAATGTAGGTGTTGCCATCTAATTCTCCCTGAACCTGTGCTGCAAACCGCCTCTGTTTTTGTCCATCCAGCTATTTTATTTCACTGTTCTGATTTCTTATTGTGTAGACCTTAAACTGTATGCTGCGTGAAGTCTTGCTGTGTTTGTCCATCTTTTCTCTTCACCAGATCTGCAATGACAGAGGGAGAAATATATTCATGGAATTACAATCTTCATATAAAATGTGTTACACATGTTATTCATCAGAAATATTGCTAGATTCAATTATTGAGAGATACAGGCATGCAACATTACATTGTACAGTATTTGAATACATGACTGTATAAAGAAATGCATAGTTACATGGGTTTTAAAAATTCAGTATACAATTGTTAGCCTACTCTTACAGGATTTGTTCAACTTTCTTCATAACTAGAGGGTCATATACGTAGTTTAAAACTATCAAAATGAATAAGCCTCAAAGGGAAAGAGAGAGAGAAAGAGGAAGAGAGGGACAGAAATATTTTCGGTGTACATGTATTACCACTGGTTTTCATTTTCATATAATGGAAATAATATCGAATTATACACTAGAGAATCTTTTGCAAATGCAATGTATTGCAATCTTCATTTGATTGTGAAACAAGAAAACAAAATTAGTCAAGGGATAAATATAGTTGTTATACATCCAGAGCAAAGGAAATTGCAACAATTACGAATTAGGATAAACGACTTAGAACATTGCAAAATAAGTTAATGCTTGAGGGTGAGTAGAAAGATATCAACTTACACCTCATCTCATTATGAAGATTTTTCTTTGAATGAATCTTTTAATTCATTTGATTGTAAAACAAACCCAGGAAGATCAAAGGACAAGTTTTGATTATCCATTAAACACTAAATGACAATTAAGATTTAGGAGGAGCTAATTTATTAAATTTTGAGTATAATTTGATTAAGTGAACAGAAAGGCAGACACGGAGAAAGGAATATGTGTACACATAAAAAAAAAGATTGAGAGTGGTCAATAAATATTTTGGACAAACGATATGAAGTTAAACCTACAATTGATTGCTATTTACTCGATATTGACTACTAGTAGGGCCTATAAGTTAAATCTATTTAAGCTCATAATCTGGTATGATTTATAAACCTATACATGACTTATTTCTTAGAAGGAATTTGAGACATTACACTAGATAGCCTTTAAACCCCCAAACTATCTTACAATTGTACTTCTATCATAAGAGGGAAAATTATGCTTATCAATTACCTCTTTTGAGAAGGAGTAATACAACTTAAACAACATAAACTAAACATATTTACAGTAGATAGAAAAAATGTGCCAACTAGAGCTATGATGACACAAATATCAGTAGGCCTATATGTATATACTTCTTTTCATATATTTCCAAATGCCACTGCTATACTGATTACTACTGTGAAACGTAGGCCTATATACGTGTGTTTATTTAAAGTGTTACGTACACGTTGTATATACACATCTCTGATAATACAGGAGCATGAAAATCGCAGTTAGGCTTCACTCACTCAGATCTCCTCCTAAATACATTTTATGCATGTCACAGTAAAACTAATTGCAATATTTCAGAAGCTAAGACTCTTTCTCACACGCTTAGTATTTGGTTATGGTAACTGCAAAAATACTTGTGCTTTCCAGTTGTCAGGACGTACATTAATAGAGCCAAGCTTTAGGTAATATGCATATGTTGTCCACTCATTTGAGAATTGGTGTTTTCTTATGGAATCAGGGAGATGAGTCTCCCTGATGGAATGTGACCTTTGTGACTTTATAACCCAAACAACTGACCACAGCCTTCTGCAGAGATGCTGTGGAGTTGGGGAGGTTGAATGACCTTGCAAGCTCCTCATACTAAGTACCGTACGGTGTGGGTGTGTTTAGATGGTTCAGGATTGAATACTAAAAAGCTGTATACTACCAATACTGTGTGGGACGTGTTTATACCAAACCATTACACAGTACTGCGCATAAACTTATTCTCCACTTGGGCTTTCGTGGTGAATCCGGATATAGCGAGTCTAGTTATCCTATAGTTAATGTTTCCATTATAATATGTAAAAACGTAATTTCTGATTTGATATCATCATAATGCACACTTTAAACTATGAGTGAACTGCAATTACAATCACTGATCGAGTGCTTTCATCAGCTCCCTTTGTTTCAATACATCTCACAGCTAGTGTTTTCCCTTATTGCAATTATTTGTAAAATTCTGTATGCGTAAATGCTTTCTCAAATACTGTTACTCCATTTTGTTTAAATGAAACTCATTGATATGAAGTATTGAAATGAAAATGAAATAATGCTAAACAGCATTAATTTCTATACATAGAGTATGAGATTAAACCCCAAATCAAATCTATAAAACAATATTCAGAATCAAACAAAATCATATAACATAGCAGGCCTACAACCTTTGAATACACCTATCACCATGTATAATAATTCTATGGATGATCCATGGAGGCAACATGCTCACATACCATCCCAACTTACATATTTGTTATTGCCTTTATAGCTTGCCGACTTGGGATTAGCTTTTTCAATAACTTGCAATCAACATCTTAGGTACCTTAAATACAACATGCTGACAAAAATAAGTTTATTTGCTTACCTAAAATGAGGCGAAGACAGATGATCACCAAGCTCTGACTGTACTGAAGGAGATCAATCAGTCCTAATGCCAATGCATATACTGCACTGCATAACGGGCATGAACCGGACCCTCTTTTCAAATTCTGGGTCAGTTCCATTTTCAGGTAGGGGTGTGTTATGATGAGCAGGTGGGTTTACCCAGTTCATTCCCATGTAAATCCCATATGGGCATTTGCTTATCTTACCCAGGTGGTTCTACCCAGGTTGACCCCATATGAAACCCATATAAGCATTTACATCTATTCCCCAGATGGGTTTGCCCAGGTCATTCCCCTATGATACCCAAATAGATATGCTCATCTATTCCCCAGATGGGTTTGCCCAGTTCATTCCAGTATGGTACCCACATCATCTCCTACCCAAATGGGTTTGCCCAGTTTATTCCAATATTTTTACCCACATAAATTTGTTGATCTCCTGCCCAAATGGGTTTGCCCAGTTCATTCCCATAAGGTACCCAAATAGATATGTCCATCTCTAACCCAGATGGGTTTACTAAGTTCATTCCCGTATGGCACCCACATAGATATGTTCATCTCTTACCCAGATTGGTTGCCCACTTCATTCCAATAATTTATGATACCCACATAGATATGTTCATCTATTACCCAGATGGGTTTGCCCAATTCTTTCCCAAATGGTAGCCAAAAAGATATGTTCAGCTCTTACTCAAGAGTTTGCCCAGTTCATTCCAACATGGTACCACATAGATATGTTTATCTCCTATACCCAGATTTGTGCTCAGTTCATTCCCATATGGTACCCGAATAGATATGTTTATCTCCTACCCAGATGGGTTTGCCAAATTAATGCTCATATGCTACCCACATAATTTTGTTCATCTCTTGCCCAGATGGGTTGACCAGTTCACTCTAATATGGTATAGATATGTTCATCTATTACCTAGATGGGTTTGCCTAGTTTTTTTTTTTCATAAGGTTCCCAAAAAGATATGATCAGCTCTTACCCAGATGGGTTTGCTCACTTTATTCCCATATGGTACCCACATAGATAGGTTCATCCGTCACCCAGATGGGTTTGCCCAGTTCTTTCCCATATGTTACCAAAAAAGATATGTTCAGCTCTTACCCAGATGGGTTTACCCACTTCATATCCATATGAAACCCATATGTAAATTGACAGATCTCACACAGATCGGTTTGCCCAGTCGTATCCCATATGGTATGCATATGGGCATTTGTATATCTCATCCATATGGGTTTGCTCATTCCATGCCCATATGGAGCCCATATATGCATATAGGCTACATGTATTACACAGGTGGGTTAACCCATTTACTTCCCATATGGAGTCCATATGGGCATTTACATGTACTGCCCAGACGGTTTTCCCCATTAATTTCCCATGTGAAGCCCGTATGGTCATTTACTTATTTTACCCAGATGGGTTTGCCCAGCTCATTCCCATATGAAACCCATATAAATATTTACATATCTCACCCAGATGGGTTTGCCCATTTATTTCGGTTCGGTGTAAAAATGGCAGAGGTAAAAATGGCAGGGGTAAAAATGGCAGAGGTAAAAATGGCAGAGGTAAAAATGGCAGGGGTAAAATGACAGGGGTAAAAATGGCAGGGGTAAAAATGGCAGGGGTAAAAATGGCAGAGGTAAAAATGGCAGGGGTAAAAATGGCAGAGGTAAAAATGGCAGGGGTAAAAATGGCAGGGGTAAAAATGGCAGGGGTAAAAATGGCAGAAGTAAAAATGGCAGAGGTAAAAATGGCAGGGGTAAAAATGGCAGAGGTAAAAATGACAGGGGTAATGTCAGAGGTAAATAATTATGTCAGTGGTAAAAATGTCAGAGGTAAAGTTGTCAGTGGTCGAAATGTCAATGGTCAAAATGCTAGAGATAAAAATGACATTGATGAAAATTTAGTCGTTGAAATGCAAAAGGACGAGGTAAAAGTGACAGATTTTTTTCTTCATGTTTCTGACACCTTTCTTGCAATACGTGCTTTTCGTGCCCTCTGAAATAAAGCACGGGGGAGACCGGGGAGAAATGGGACACGAGAAATATGTGACACTCATGTAACTTGAAAAATGCTCGGCCAGTCAACAATCCAATTATATCAGTAAAAAGATGAGCCTCGGTACACCTGAAAATGGACATATTAACCACTATACAGCTCTACAGGTATCTTGTCAGTAAAATATCAAACTTACTTTAGATCTGGTAGGTCCTATACTATTTTAATATAGGTATTTTAATATCAGTGTGCAAACGTCTGAAAATAAAGTTGCTTGATAACAAACATGCAGGTATGAAAAATTGGCAGGGATCTTTTACTGTTTCTGTTACCACTGGGAGAAATTTAACAGGGCAGTGTTACATTTATCCCCGCGGCACATGTAAATCCTACTTTGGTCATGATGGTTATCCAATTTCTTTCCAGGTTGTCTCATTTCTCCCCGCTTGATGTCCCGCTCCCCCAAAATTAGGGGTTAAAGAAATAATTAATGACACGAAAATGTTTTGGGGTATCACTATAAAATACTCTTAGTGGGGCAGCTTAGCAAACCTATCGTGCATTTTGGGATACAAGCACCAAATTTAGCACAACGTGTACATTAACATATTGCAAACATTTTCAGATATTGGGCCACTTGGAATTTTCTCTTTCCGCCATATTGAATTTCAAAATGGTCGCCATTTGAAATCTACCGTTGCGATTATCTCAGGGTCTAATGGTGCTATTGACCTGATTCTGGTGTGTTCCGGGATTTACACCCATGCTTTGGGGCAAAAGCTAAGTTTGAGAGGCATCAAACATTTACATTTTTTCGCCTGCGGATTCGTTCAACAATAGTTGAAAGAAATCCAATGGCAAACTATCGGTTTTTACTCTCACTAGAACAGTCTATTGCTAATGTTCCTCTCCAGTTTTAATAGGCATAAGTTTGTAAAATTACCACAAAGTGTTCATCAAACTTCGAGATATTTGTTTTTGCGTCATGTAATACTTGTAATAATGTAATAAAATGTTTTTGCAAGAGCTTACTTATGTCTGCCGGTACATCTGCTGTGGTTCTTTTTTTTTTGCGTTTTGTATTTTTACTTGTACATTATGTCGCGATCAGGCCTTGTGAGATAAATAGACTCCTACGAAACATGAATGTGAGAAAATAACATATAGAACAGATGACAATTTAATGGTTTGCCTTGACTATGTCTCCTTCACTTCTTTACACTAAACAGTTCAAAAATGTTGAAAAATAATGACAATATACATTTATATATATATAATGACAATAGCCTGGACGTGAACGGAATTCGTTTGTGTAAGGATGTGTATGTGAGAGTATGTACATGTGTATATCTGCGATAGAAGTATAGGCCTATGTTTATACCAAAAGTGGGTTCGTGCGTGCGTGTGTGTGTGTGTGTGTGTGTGTGTGTGTGTGTGTGATAACTTCATTGGGCGAAACAATGTAGGATTATACTGTTTAAGGGCTTTGCAGCATTGTTGCAACCCCCTTATAATGATAGATAACATTAATAATAATAATGATAATAATAATACTGAATAATAAAAATAATTTCCCATAGGCCTACTATGCTCTCAGCTGGTTTATCATTCCTCTGAACAGACAGATTACACCACTGCACTTGAATCAAACTCAGAATGAGAGTGCTATAATCTTTTTAAAACATAATCCAATAAACTTTCTTCAAATCTGCAGTTTGGATTTGATAATTCGATAACAGTTTGATCTGGCTAGGTTATCATTCAAAACCTCTTCATACGTTTATCTCTGACGAAATCGCTCTCATTATATCTAACAATTTACCTCTGCCATTTTTACCTCTGCCATTTTTACCTCTGCCATTTCTACCCCTGCCATTTTTACCTCTACCATTTTTACCCCTGCCATTTTTACCTCTGCCATTTTTACCTCTGCCATTTTTACCTCTGCCATTTTTACCTCTGCCATTTTTACCTCTGCCATTTTTACCTCTGCCATTTTTACCTCTGCCATTTTTACTTCTGCCATTTTTACCTCTGCCATTTTTACCCCTGCCATTTTTACCTCTGCCATTTTTACCCTTGCCATTTTTACCTCTGCCATTTTTACCTCTGCCATTTTTACCCCTGCCATTTTTACCTCTGCCATTTTTACCTGGCACCTTTATTTCACATGTGTAACCCAGTGCCGTATATAAAGAGAGTCTGGCCAACTCATGAATTGGACGCCATGTCGTTACCCAGCGGATAATGCGCTTAAGGTTTTAGCGCGTGCGCTTGGGGGACTAGCGTGTACGCGCAGGCGTCCCAAATAGTCCAGGCTAGGCTCCATAGAAAGTGCACTTAACCTTGTTTTTCGATATATACAATGTTTTTTGATGGTTTCTTGTCAATTCGAGTGTGCAGATTCCAAATCCGATTGATGCCACTCACGTAACCTTGAGCATTTTCGGCAAAATGCAAAAATCCAAAATGGCCGCCAGATATGCTGATTTGGCCATGATAATCCCATTTATGTCAATTTTATGACCGATTGGTCCATCAAACTTTTTAAAACTTTTGTTCCTTGAGTAATTCTATTTGCACATTCAAGAAAAAATTCATTTAATGTAGGTACATTCAGTATTTTAAGCTTATTTTCAATTCAAAATGGCCGCCATTTCTATACTCCTGTACTTTATGAATGGCAAAAAATATGCATAGAAATAGAAGACCAATTTGCTGTTATTCCAGTCACATGCCTACGCTGTTATCAAGTTTTGCATGTGCAATGCAAATCTGATGAGTGCCACTTGCAACACAAGCAAACAAACAAACAAACAAACAAACAGAAAATATATTCTTTGTAATCTTATATGTTCTTCTTGATACAAAAATTCAAAATGAATGCCACTCATACACCCCTGTTCAATATGAACGATAAAATGTGCATGGAAATAAACGAATTTTCTCTTTTTTCTGTCATGCAGCAACACTGTTTATCAATTTGGGCGCTGATTAGAAATCAGAAGAAATCAGAAGGTTGTTTAGGGCTGTTTTATTTGTGATGCAATCATCCAAATCTGGTTCCTCAATCTGGATTTTTCACAAGGAATTTGGGAAAAAGCCCAACAAAACTTGAATTGATGCCAACATCACAATCGTTTATCAGGAATTATTAGACATGAACATTTGATACTTACTTGCCTTGAGATGTTCAACATCATAAAATTTACTCTGATTTACTGAAGCTACATAATATCAGATGATAACAGAAATGAAATTTCCAAATAACTGTCTAAAATATCGAACTACCTAAAATAACTCTATCTAATCTAAAAATGATACTATAACAACTGTTCAATCCCCTCTTCCGAGAAAGAACATGAGGTAGGGGAAAGTTGAAAAAAGGGACCACCCCACTTCTTTCCCTCAAATCTCTGATATTTTTTTAAAAAAAAAGTTTTTCATGTTCACCCAGAGTATATGATTTGCTTGAAAATACAAATGACAAATGACCTTCTGTCTGATCTGTATACAGTAGATCAGATTTACCACTGGTTCTGTGATGGCGTGATTTTTCACCCTATTTGCTCAAGGTTGGTTAAAATGTAATAGCATGAACTTGTGTTCTTGCCACTGTAAAATTGGTTACAGCTTGTTATTCCGAAGGTTCGTTATTCCGAAGGCTCTTTAATCCGAAGATTCGTTAGTCCGAAGGTTAATTTTTCCGAATTTCATTTTCGGATTAATGAATATTCGGAATGACAAACCTTCGGGATAACGCCACAAATGTTCGGATTAACGAACCCTTTTTCATTTTCGAATCAACGAACCTCTAGGTATAGGGAATTTGTGTGTTTCGGATTGACGACCCTTCGGATTAACGAACCCTTTTTCATTTTCGGATTAACGAACCTCTAGGTATAGGGAATTTGTGTGTTTTGGATTGACGACCCTTCGGAATAACAAATCCTCGAAATAGCGAACCTTCGCAATAACGAACAGCACCCGTAAAATTGACACATTTCTGTGTCTGGAGATGAGGACACTGCTCTTACCTTTCTTTCAGTGATGAATTGTGGAATTATTGAATATTTACCAATGTTAGTACATTGCAGGTAATTCATGATGAATATAATGGGATGAGTCCATAGTCAAGGGGCTTGTTTTACACCTGTTTGCCCCCACCTCTGCTGCTGCCCAGCCCTGCCCAACCGCGACCCCTGCAATCCTGCAATTGCCTTACAAGGTCCTTAGGGGTCACTGGGTGATCTTGCCATAGAAAGAAGGTAAAGACGTGGGGACTTGCTTGAGCACTCCTTTACAGAAGATCCAAAGCCCAACCTTACCAGCAACCAACCACTGAGCTATCTGACAATAGACATGCTGACATTGTTGCCTACATGTAGCCATGATAGGTGAAAGGCTTCACTGTACTCGCGATAAATGGATTTTACCACCAGTTTTCTCGGAGTGAATGTCTTTGCGTATGATGTCTAGGGAGGCTCTAAGATTTCTAAAGTGCTGCCTCATTCTGAAAGCAGTGCTATAACAACTTCACACTGCTTGTCCTTAAATTCCAGCACTTGCAGCTTCAGGATGTCGCAGACCAACTGACTTAGGACTCTGAATGATGGCCTCCTCCAGGGTGGCTATAAACTAACTCCACTCCTTTTAACATGGTGACATGATAATCACTTCATGAAGGAAGTTTGCTCGTGCAGACGATCTTACCCTTACGTCTTATAGAAGGTCCTTGGATGACATTAGCCGAGTACTTACCCATTTCAAGACAATAGAGGAGTAATTTTCCTTCTGGAGACTTTGCCTCAACCTTTACAAGATTACCATTAGGTCCATGCCTTCCATCTTAGCAACCATATTGCCAACGCTATACGTTCAAGGTAGCCTTCTGAGGCAGGCATAGGCTAAGGAAGTCTGCCCTCCTTAACTGGTGCTCAATCACTCTCCCTCCTTACGCTGGAAGGAAAGGATGGCAAGTGTCCCCAGCGCCGTCTACGCAGACCCTGATCTTGGCTTCCAATCATGATAACCTGATAACCTGACCTGGGGGCATTTCATGAAGCGTTTTGTCTGACAGATTTGTTCTCAGCCAATCAGATGCAATGGTTTTTAGGCTTATAACAGTTTGTCCAATATATATATATATATATATATATATATATCTGACAAAACGCTTCATGAAGTGCCTCCCCCCACCCGAACCTGCCATCAATGTGTCTGAAATCCCACAAGCCAATCTAGATCTCCCCCCCCCCCTCTCCCCATCACTGACAGCTTTGACCCCAAAACCGGATGGTGCAGATGCTGGTCTGAGGCCATGGACCATCCAAGTTACCTACAATACTGTCTCTGGCATGGCAACAAAGCCAGACGGCTTCAACGAGCTTTCATCCTGGTCCTACGGCAAATAATCACCCTCTGACCCTTGAGGAAGTCATGGAAGTGCTGAACACCATCAGATGTAGTTGCAACTAAGGCAATTGCAGGACTGATTTGCATCTTTAGCCCTAGAATCCTGCAAATTTGGGCTGATGTCGACTGCTGCCAAACATCAAATTAAAGAAATCTTTGAAGACAATAAAAAAGAACAGTTTTGGTTTTAAGACAAGAATGAATGACCTCATGATGTCAAAGTATATATAATAAACACATGGGAAGTGTGACAGAACTGAAAGAGGTACTTCACATTGTTCCTTGGTTTTGAATAGTTTGAAAGGTATTGCGTTTGGACAGTTTTGTTTATACCTTCACCAGTGTTTGTTGCTGTTTTAATTCAAGAAGAAAATCAAGTTTGCTCGATAACATCAAGGCGGTACTCTTAAATCATATCATAATATAAAAGTGACGGAAGTTATGATCCATTTCAAACTCACCACAGGACCCCCCCCCCCCCCATTCCTTGCACTTTTTCTGTACCCTATTAATAATGGTTTCAGTGAGATACATGTTAGAAGCCTTGCTTTCTAGCTTCCCCTCCATTTTCAACATCATTTGATAAATACCATGTATCTAGGTTGTTAATATAGTGTTGGTATTACATTTTTATATGCAACCTGCATGCAGAAGAGGATGGTATATTGATTTTTTTTTTTGCGTGATGTGTAGTGCACTTTTATTCTTTGATGAAACAAAATAAAAGATAAGAAATTGTGTTAAACATCGTAAGGGTTGCCATTCATAATTTCTATGGTAATAATCCTAATTTATTTGGTAAATAAGGACTTTTGCATCACTAAAGAATAACTTTTTGTTAAGAAAATCCTTCAGATATATGATCAGCACTAGATCTTAATAAACAATGTAGCTGGATGTCAGAAAAAAAGAAACACCCAGCAAATTGGCTTTCTATTTCCACATATATTTTTGCCATTAAATTGTACAGAATAAGAATGACGACCATTTTGAAGAATAAAAATACATGTAGGCCCTATATATTGTAGGGCGCACCCAATATATTTGCGTTGCACACGCAACACTTTATAACAGCGTAGGTACGGGACTGGAAATACAGTAAATTTGTTCTATATTTCCATGCATTTTTTTACCATTCATATTGTACATACGCATAGGAATGGCGGCCATTTTGAATTGAAAATGAGCTTTAAATACCAAATAAACCTATATGAAATGAAAATTCTCTTGCAAATACAGATGGACTAACTCTAGGAAAGGAAATGTACAAAGTTTGGCGGAATAATTGGTAATAGAATGCGCCTCATTCTGATTATCACGGCCAAATTAGCATATTTGGTGGCCATCTTGGATTTTTGCATTTTGCCGAAAATGCTCAAGGTTACACAAGTGGCATCAATCGGATTTGGAATCAGCACCCTCGAATTGACAAGAAACCATCAAAAAACATTGTATATATCGAAAAACAAGGTTAGGTGCCTTCTAGCCTGGACTAAAAGGCGCAAGGGACATCCTGTCTGCAATGCTTGACTTTTTTTTTCTCAGAGAGGGAGAGAGAGAAAGGGGGTAGGTTGGGGGAGGGACATTCTTTCATTCCAACCATGTTGAACAAAGCCAACTATCATGGCAATCATTCTTACACATTCAAGTAGACACAAACACAGGGGTACATAAACATGATAAATAATAGGCATAATTCCTTTATAGGAATATTATGATAAATTGCTGTAAAAAAAGAAGTTACAGTGAGCCGTGTCATTAACTGTCACCAGACTGTATGCTATACATTGTATTTAGCAAGTTGTCCAGGTAACAAGATTGTTGTATAACAAAATGATATATAAATTTACAATTCTAGCTGTGCACAGACGATAGACGAATTCCACAATTGTTAATGATTCGCACGTACATAACCATCAATTACCATCCTAATTACTCCTATATGTATAAAACTGGCATGAAGGCCTACTAGTAATTCAAAATGAATACACCTATGTACAATGTACAACATGACAACGTCATCGATAAGGACGTATTAAGGTATGTAAAATCATCTCAAATTGTTTAAAAATAATTTAAAGAGAAAGATCTGAAATTGAGCTAAGCACAAGACAGTACCTGGATTACGTTATGAGGGATATCCTCGGTGGCATCCGCACCAAATTAGAACTATATTGCCATGATCATTGAATAGATATTAAGTAAGTTCTCTTAACAGGTCTGGAGTACGTCTTTCCAATGTTGCACGACAGTTTCACATACTTGGTAGAAAAAAAATGGCGTGTTTGTCACAAAATTTAATGCGTCGAGTGTTTAATTCCTTAAACTAGGTGTGAATGGATGGACTTTTATTGTTAAAGACTCGCAGACTGAGCAAGTATTAAGGAATTTGAGCATTTTCACTTCGACTAATCTATTTTTATAACAATTCAAATACTTTGAGCGGTCATTTTAAAAATATGGGGAAAATCCTGTCATGTTAGTATTTCACTTGACCTTTGACCATCATAGCCAAAATCTTTCCGTACGTGTCATTGTGGAGTGATGGTGGCTTGCAAATACTGTTTTTTTTTATGCATTGGGTAATCCCAAGGTATGGAGGAACTGTGTAATAATATTTCAACAATAGATCACACCTGCAGATAGTAGAATTTCAACATTTTCCTGACATTGATCCTTTGACCTGTAAAATGAATCTCGCCTGGAACAGAAACGAGTTGCTACTCGATGACCAGTTTTCTGGCCGCACTCTCATTTCCCACTTTTTCCTTCCTTTTGGATCTGCTTTCTCGTCGCACTCCGATTTCCCACTTTTTCCTTCCTTTTGGATCTGTCGGAAAGCGGTGTGCCATTACACTTGTTCCAGGTCGTTTCATGCAACGCCATGCTGCGCAGGAAGGCATGACGAATCTTCAGTTTATCGCGGTAAGATAATAATATCAAAATATATTTCGTGTATACCTTCTACTTTAAGAAAGTAGGCAACGGCAATGACAATTCCCCGCTGCACCGTGACCAATATTGGGGACGTCCTAAAGGCAAACAATATTAGCGCGTAGCTGCGCGAAATGAACAATGGGCACTGCGTGTGAGCTATGCTCGCGCCCGCGTAATTGACTTTGGTAACGACATGGCGCCTGTAGATCATGGGATCAGCTTTTGACCAATCACATGCTTCAAATCTCATAAGCCGAAAACCGAGTTGGCCAAACTCTCTTTATATACGGCACTGGCCAGGTGTAACCCATATAGACATTTACTTATTTTACCCAGATGGGTTTCCCCAGCTTATTCCCATATGAAACTCATATAGATATTTACATATCTCACCCAGATGGGTTTGCCCATTTTACTCCCACACGAAACCCACATGGGCATTCACTTATTTTACCCAGATGGGTATGCCCAGCTCATTCCCATAATTATGAAGCCCATGTGGATATTTACATTTATTACCCAGATGGGTTCACCCAGTAGATTCCCATATGGTATGCATATGGGCTTTGCATATTCTACCCAGATAGCTTTGCCCAATTTATACCCATATGAAACCCATATGGGCATTTATATATATCTCACCCAGATGGGTTTACCCATTTTGTTCACATGTGTAACCCATTATGCACATTTACTTATTTTACGCAGATGGGTTTGCCCAGCTTATTCCCATATGAAACCCATGTAAATATTTACATATCTCACCCAGATAGGTTTGCCCATTTATTTCCCACACGAAACCCACATGGGCATTCACTTATTTTACCCAGATGGGTATGCCCAGCTCATTCCCATATGAAGCCCATATGGATATTTACATTTATTACCCAGATGGGTCTACCCATTTTATTCACATGTGTAACCCATATGGGCATTTAACAATCTTGCCCAGATGGGTTTGCGCAGTTCATTTCCATTATGATACCCACATGGGCAGTCCCATTAAAAAACCCATATGGGTTATCCCATATGGGTCTGATGCTAAATACATATGGGATTCACCCTAACCCAGATGGCCCACGTGGCCCGGAGTATGCCCATATGGGTCCCATATGGGCATGTTACCTGGGATGGTCAACGATCTTTTCAATATTCAATGCCTCATCTTTGGAATCAGCTCCCTAATGATATCAGAGAATGTTCATCACTAGATCACTTCGAGTCTTTATTGAAGTCTCATTTGTTTGTAAAGTAATTGTCATTATTTTGTAAGTTGGTTAATGATGTATATTAAGTTGATATATTTGAAATTTTCTTCTTTTTGCTTGTGTGTGTTCTTATACGCGTATCTGTCTTTTCTCGTTTCTAAAAAAAAAAGGGCTTAGAAACTTAAATGTAATTTGCGCTCTATATAAATGGTCTATTATTATTATTCATTAATTTCATTTATTTATCTCCATATCCAAAAATACACAATTATAGCAAAGGAGCATTAAATACATTGTAAAAAGAAGGTGAAATGTCAAGGAAATATAAATGCAAACAATAGTATAACAAAAGTATAATACATATTATACAGCTGCACCTACACGCATGAATACACGTAATTTACATACTTTGATCTTCATGAAATCACTAGGAGTGGAAATAGCACTAGCAGGCTAGAAAAATGAAGGAAACCTGCCAAAAAGCAGAACTTGTACAATTACTAAGTTCCCTAGGTATTTACAAAATAAAAGTTTTTTGATGTGCGTATATGGTATACATCCAAATAAAGGAATGATCATTCCGATTCAGAAGAGATAAGAGGAATAAAGGAGTACAAGTAAAGCAACGCTACAAGATGACACACACAAACACACACACACACACATACATTCAAACAAACAAACAAACAAACCAAAAACACATACAGTCACAGACACGGAAAAATCCATGCTAACTTGAGTAAATAAAAACACTGGACAAAATGGTCAAGAGACGAGGAAACCAACGTGCATTCAGCATGTCAGTACATCTTGTCTATTAATACAAGATCTGCACATGAGGAATGAAAGTAATCACATAATCGTTTCACAAAATTAGCCACCACCTATGAAATAATGGTAGACTTACTGGGATTCGTGATGTTGAGAATGACCCTACTGGTACCGATGCCAGCGCTGGTGGTTACGAGGCAGGTGTACGCATTTTCGTCGTCTTCGGTAAGTCGCTTTATGGTAATACTCCCACAACACAGGCCATTAGCGGTAAATGAGTACTTTGAACTGTCTTCCGTCTTTGAGTCACACCGTGGTTTATTCGAAGCTGCATCAAATTTGCAACTTACCAGCTCCGTTTGATTAACAAACCACCTCAGGTTATCGTTCATTGCATCATGGCTGGACGGTGGATCATACTTGCAGTTAATAACCAGAGCGAACCCCACGACCCCTTGACCTTGAATGGAAGTTGACACTGTGAGAGCGTCTGTTTCTGCCGACGAAGATTGTGATTACCGAGTCAATATCGTCATAATGGTTTATAGTGACCTCGTCTACAGCCACTCTGTCTATTTTCCCCTTGGTCTACTGGCAATTCGTCTATTGCCGATTCGTCTAATACCCATTTGGTCTACAACTTGTTTTGTCTAGTACACATATTGTCGAATAGTCACTTTGCCCACTACCCGTACTGTCTACTACCCAACTCATCTAAGGAGCATTTCGTCTACTGAGCAATTGATCTAATAGCCAAGTGTCTTTACTCACAATGTCTTCTTGTCATGTCGTCTAATATCCATTTCGCCTACTGCCACTTTGTCTACTCCCACCTCGTCTACAAGTCATCTCGTCTACATTCACTTTGTCTAGTTATCATATCGTCCAACCCTTAGTTCGTCTATACCCAACATGGTCTATACCCATCTGGTCTACACCCAACTGGTCTACACCCAACTGGTCTACTCCCAACTGGTCTACACCCAACTAGTCTATACCCAATTGGTTTACTCCCAACTGGTCTACTCCCATCTGGTCTACTCCCAACTCGTCTACTCCCAACTCGTCTATACCCAATATTGGTCTACTCCCAACTGGCATACTCTCAACAATTTACCCAAACTGATCACTCCCATCTGGTCATGCTAATAATGAATAAATTTATACTTCTTTGTCTAGTGTCCAGTCCGTCTCACTGTCACGAACTATTTATAACCCTGCCCTGGTACAAAAATCAATAATAGTCTATTCTTTAAAGTTGTTAATTATTCCGCACATGCTGAATATAAAGACATATTAATGGTGAGACACGACTATCCAGTCAACATTCTGGTAGTATGATAACTAAATAATAATAATCTAGCTCATGGAGTTACAATCCTGCATCACAAACGAATATTATAAAAAGTAATAAAATTGTCATAATTAGAACAACACATTTAAACCAACTAAACGGAGCACCAAGAGTGTTCAACCTATTTCAGTGGGAAAGGAAACTGGATGAAGTAGACTTACGTAAGGAGTTTGGAGTAGACAAAAAAACAAAACAAAACTATATAACAAGTAGACCAGTTGGGAGTAGACCATATGGGTGTAGACCAGTTGGGAGTAGACCAGTTGGGAGTAGACGAGTTGGGTGTAGACCAGTTGGGAGTAGACTAACTGGTTATTATACTAATTGAGTATTAGACAAGGTGGATGTAGACCAATTGGCTATTAGACAAAATGAGCTGTAGACTATTTCATTCATAGACCTAATGATTAATAGACGAAATGGCCAGTAGACATATGGGTATTAGACGAAATGTGACTTAGACAAATTAGAGATTAGATTAAATGGTTAATAGACGAAATGGCAATTACACTAATTGGCATTTAGACAAAATGGTAGGTAGACGAGTTGGTAGTAGACGAAGCGAGTTTAGACGAGATGGCATTAGACTAGGTGAACAGTGGACAGTGTGGTTGTAGACGAGGTGCCAGTTTACCGTCATGATGCTTTTAAAAACTCTTAAGACGTAACATCTTAAATCATTATCGTTATTTTTGACGTCTTAAACATCAATACTCATAATTTTAATCATAATCATTATCAACATTATCATTTTATCCTTAGCATTATAATAACTATTTTCTTCATTTTGCTTAGTTTTGTTTTCTGTTGATATTTCATTGCGTAAGATATTGAGGGTTCTCGTGTATTCAGTTCGGGGTTTCAGCTTGTACCTGCTAGTTTTGCCGATATTGAATTTGGTCCTCCAAGGTCAACTCCACCCTGAAATCAGTGGGTGTGAATGATAAGAGAAAAATTAGAGGAACGGCCAGTGAAAACTGCATGGACAGACGGAGTTGCCAGTGGTGCTTGATTGATTACTATCATAACAGCTTGATAAAGAAACTTGACTTTTTTCGTCTTGATGAGAATTATTAGCTCAAATATTTACCGTCCTGTTCCTCTAATCTTTCAGAATCATATTAAAGAAATATAATTTGATAATTTTAAGTTGAATCCCTCCTCCCCTGAAAAAGAAGTCACGAAGCAACCAAAGTATGCCGTAATAAGGTAGACCTATAATGCCTATAATAAGTGGCCCTATACACACATATTGCTGCCTTGTAATCCGTGAGAAATTCAACGGAGGCAGCAAGGACATCAGTTTACTTCATGTACGACACAGCTAAAACAAAACAAAAACCTATGTTACTTTGTTATAAAATCATTTACCAAACATATCAGATGATTAACCACGCAGACCCACTTGCTACATATCCCAAAGCCCATTATTTTTTTTTATCTTCACCTATTTTCATGAGCTACAAATCATTCTTTTTTTTTCTTTTTTGCATCGTCATTATTTGACTGATTATGGTCACTCTTTCATGTTATTGGAACATTTTGTTTGATGTAAGTAATTTTCAAAATACTGAATCACTTGTTAAGAATCCAACATTAAGATCAACGGATTGAAAAAGAAGTTTGACAAAAATATTATCTACCGCTGATATATGCGATGGCTAATGAACTCTTATTGGCGCTTACCTTCTAGAAAACGGCATATTAGATCAAAAAGACGAAGGAATGAAATGCTACAATATCGACCTTCATGGTTTGAGCTCCACGGTATCTTCGCTCAGTCTTCATTTACTTTGTTGTCTAAAATGACAAGCGCAAAATAGGTTGGTTGTATAATAGCTGTCTTTTCTTTTCTCTCGCAGCGACCACTTACATTGTGCTACTCTCAATGACCTATAAATGTCTTCCCACTGAAAATGAGCGAATTCATTGTGGCGACATAGGCCTAAGTAATGGAAGCACTACAACACGTTCTTTAGCACAGTCAATATTGTGTCATGGTTTGAAAGATGGTCAATTGTGTGTCGTGCAGCTGTACTTGCTAAAAGGTTTCGCAGTCCTCTTGAACAAATTACGGTCGTTTCTATCTGACAGGAGGGTGCGCTGTTTCAGATACTTTGTATTTGTATGTAATGACTACAGGAATAACAACAAACTAATTGGAATCTCCCTCATGTGCTCCTACAAATAACTGATCATTATTATTTAGATGACAATACTACAGAGAATTCTTTAAAAAGGGAATCCGCTCTTTATGCAAAGCATTTTGGCATGTATGAATGATGCTTAAAACAAAAATAGATTAAAATACATTATTCAAAATTAAGTAAGTGTTAATATCAAAGGTTTCCTTTTTTTTTTACAACACAGTGCTGTCAACGCCATTGTGTGTCTGTATTCACCATGTTATAAACTATTGACCCCGCATGGCTGCAATAAGTGGCTGTTTAAATGGAGAATTTCCCCTTTGTACAAATCGCTTATGACATAAATGAATGAAATAAGAATAAGTATAAAATGCGAAAAGTTTCAAAGGCTTGTAATTATTAATTCTGCATATTTATCTCATACAAAGCCTTTATTTCATCGCTAAAATGCCTTGAAGCTTCAAGACATTCACATTCTATACAAACAGACATATGAATGTTATACGAGTACACCTCAAATCAACTTTCCTCCTCATTCCACGGTGTTTCACAATTTATTTCACTTTACACTCGAATGTCACACATATCAAAGTCGCCGTTGGACAGATTATCACCTTGTGAGCCCCAAAGCTGTCTTGGCCCAGAAATCAATCAATGTTCACATTGGTGTTATTTGCAATAAGATTGCAAAGTGTTTGGGTGTCTTGAATAGGATGAAAAATTTCCCATAATAAATTTTATTAATAGTATATAATTCTTTAATTGTAGCACATTTAAATTATTGTTTATCTGCTTGGGGAAATTAAAGTGAGAAAAAATATGAACAGGCTTTTAAACTCCAAAAAAGGGCTGTCAGAATTATTTGTCATTCACCTTATCGTGTACACACAAGACCTTTGTTTTTACAGTTGAAGTTTCTTGATATTTATGATAAGTATAAATTTCAAGTTGCAATTTTTATGTATTCTTGCCAAAATAATCTATTACCAAAGTTTCTTCTAGAGTGTTTAAACTGAATAAAAGTGTTCATAGTTATAATACAAGAAATTTATATCATTTTCATTTGTCACAAATTAGAACATCTGTGTATAAAAGATTTGTATTTTTCTCAGGACCGCTTATTTGGAATCATTTGCCAGAAATTATCCAGAAAAGTCAAAGTTTAACTGTTTTAAAAGGAGATATAAACGATATTTGTTGAATAATGTGTAATAATCTTCATAGGAAATTATATCATTTATAAAATTGGAACATTGTTTGGGTGTATGATCAGGAATTCTGTACATTGTAATTCAATACAGGTATAGTGTTATGTGATTACTGCGTGTGTGTGTGTGTGTATGTATGTGTATTGTGTTTAGTGTATAATTGTTATGATTATCTCAGGGTCTCAGCTTTTATATAAGGCCTCGGCCTTTCTGCTAATTCCTTACACTTGCATAATTTCTCCTTCATTGTACAAGTGTCATGATCTTTGTATTGCTTTATTTTGCGATGTATCTTTGTATGTTTTGTGCCAAGTGTTAGATAAAAGAACTTGAACTTGAACCTGAACATTCCAAAACCGATTTTTACCAAATAAATGTTGAATTCCTTTAAAAAAAAATCAGACATTACAGATCCGACGTCTTGAACAACCTCCCTGTCAACTAAAACAGTGCATTTTACTTGTTTTTTCTTCTAAGGCCCATCTAAGAAAATATCTGTTATCGAAATATGTACCCGGTTAACATACTTGTTCGTTATACAATTATATACCTTTTTTCAGGTCTTGGTCTACCACAACAAAATGCCATTTTATTTTCAGTTCAGTTTTTTCAGTTTCAGTAAGTTTTATTTCTCCACCTGTATAAAAGAAAATTATGTATGACAATTTAGAACATATTCACAAGCGGGTTCACAAGTCACGAAAATAATAATGAAGCTATACAATAGAAGCATATGATCATGTGAATATATACATATATTTCATCCCAAATCTGTAAAGGGGCATTCCAGACGATTTTCATGATTCCACATAATGAGGCAACTCTATGTATTTATTTGTGGAACTTATTGTGGTTCTTGAGCAGAGAAACAATACTTTGAAAAACCTTAAAGCAAATTACACTGAACAAGGTTGATGACAAAGGAGGTTCATATATTTCAGAAATGTAGCAGTGTAATTCCATTACAATACCGCTTGCTTGCGAGTTCACCTGTGTATAATATATTAATATGCATGCCTTCTTCTTTTATTCTGCTTCCTTGAGCCCCAACTCATGCATTCTTATGGTGACTCTGCCATGTCGACATCTTTGTTCATTCCAGTTTGTTCTAAATTTTGAAAATATGCTTATTCTTCATCCCAGTTATCATGTTTTGAAACTCTTTACTCAGTATAACTAAGTTATAGTGGTGTTCAAATGTAAAAATCTGAAAATCATCCGGAGGTCTCTTTTAAGTATACAGGTTTCACTCAATCTCGTCCGTCCTCCTCTTTGCCAGTGATTACTAATTGCATATTGTATCATCCACTCATGCATATACTTTATACACTCAAAATATCACATTAAAATTCACGCTGTCTTGCACTGTCAATTACACACAAATGCACTTTTGATGATGCTGTGTCTTTCTTTTAAAGGGGATGGCTAATAACTGATCAGTGGGATTCAGTGGGAATGCTGGGGGTGATTGTTCCAATTCTTGTGGGATTCATTTAAGAGTACATTATATATCTATTGTTGTGTGAAAAGTATTCAAGTAATGTGCAGTTTAATGCCTAATCACTGTACAGGCATGCTAACCTGAAAACACTAAACTGCACATTACTTGAATGTGAGACCATTCTGAAGCAAACAATTTTCACACAACAATAGATATATAATGTACTCTTAAATTGATCCCACAAGGATGGAAATAATTATCCCCCAGCGTTCCCACTGATCAGTTACAGCCTCTATTTTATATATGTGTACTGAATCGTTTTTAAAGTTCTCTTGTGTACAAAGAACTGATTGAGCACTGTCCAAGCTATCAAGTGACATCATTCTTCTTTCTTACAGAGCCATGCAGCTTTCATTCTCGTAATCTGATGGCCTCAAGTAATGATGAATGACTTTTGAAAGTTCCCTCTTGAAGAACACAGGCTAAACTAGGTGACAGGTAAATTATATGTCCAGTGTACAGCTCCAGTGCTCTGGAATTCACTTCCATTAGTTAAAAGACGAGCTTAATCATTGAAGATATCCACGGCAAATTAATGAAGTCCCATTTGTTTGTTTTGTATAGTGCTACAATTTGGAGAATTACATATGAATAAATTTATGTAATTCTCCAAATTATAGCACTATATTATATCTATCATGTAGATAGATATATTATATCTATCATGTACCTCTCTGTTCTATGCTCTAGCTGTCTCTCTTTTTTCGTCTCTGAAGGTCCCCCTACCAGTTCAATGATTATTCTCATTCTGTATAGGTAGGGAAGATCATGACTTCACGTTGACATGGGGCATTGCTCACACACGCAAATCTCCGTGTTGACGGATCAGACATAGGCCTATATCCCAGCACTGTGGTTCTATACGGGCGGGGGTGGGGGGTCCTGCTTTCTTTATCTTCATGGTGTTAAATGTTTATATATCTGTTTCATTCTAATAATGTGCAAATGTCAAAGGGATGGTAAAGTTTTGGTTGTGATGGGGATTCCCATTTTAACTTTCTGCGGGACAATTAGAAACCACTTCTAGGAAATATCAAAGAGCATATAATTCTAAGAAAAATCAAGTTTATTTGATGGAAATCAGTTTTGAAATTGATGAGATATCCAAAAACAAAGTGTGACCATATACTGTGTAAAATCATTTCATGTAGGCCCTATATATTTTCAATTCATGCATGTGATTTCTGTTTTCACTTATCCTTGTTTGTTTTTGCCCCTAATCGCCTAATGTGGCGTGTCACATTTTGAAGACACAGTTTGTTTATGCATTAACGAAGGGGGCATATTTAAATCTCAAAAGTATATTTAGCCCCTCATTCTTGGGTGCTAGGAAAGGGAAGGGGCTCGGTGTCCTCCACCACTTTTTTTTTTGTCCCAAAAGTGCCCATCCTTAGGAAAATACGTGATTGTTTTCATGATTTTCTTTTATCAGAGGTCTTGCTTCATTCATACTCAAGGGCGAAAGGAAGAGTTGCCAGAATATGGTAGTCATCATGAGAATGACAATTCATAGGAGCTCGCTTGAAAAAAAGAAAAAGAAAATGTATCCACTTAACAATATAATCAGGAAATATCGAAACTGACAATTTTCATTAAGTAATGTTCGACTGCTATTTTTACAAATCACAAAGTACCATTGAAACATATATCATTCTGGATATTAAAAGGAAAACAGACATCCTCGTAATTCATATTCTTAAAGCCCAAACAAAGTTCTGGTACGCCTGCAAAAGTTGTCAAATTTCGCTCCCAAATGTGAACGTATGCTTAGGAAATGTGCAGGATAACGATGTTATTACAAGATATTCGATGGGTAACGACGAAAATGCGAAATATTAAGCAAAAAGGTTCAGTCTCAGAACTTACCCGAACGGGGTCAGGCTAAACTCGGACTCGGGGATAACTCGGCTTCGCTTTGACGGCGGGATGAGTTGTTAATGGTTGTCCCTCTGGTTGTACAGTGTTGTCCTATGGGAGCGGCCTGTATAAACTAGCGCTTCGTGTTCTGGCTACTCGCAGTAATGGTCCGAGTTGTTACAACGCGCGTATCAAAAACCTCTTTTGCGCGCATGCAAAATTAGTGTGCGCCTATCAAGCTTGATAAACAACAACAAAAACTCCAAAGACCGCGCGTCTCAGCAACCGAGGACCGCGCGCTGTCATTTTTGTTTTGTTTTGTACAGGATTACGTTAGCACGCACTTTCCTGTCCATTCAGTTAGGCCTCATTTGGTATTATGCAGTGGCCAGTAGAATGTGGCGATCACTTACTGCGTGTGAGTTGTCTGAAGTAGGGTCGAATTTTTCCCGAGACCGAGTTAGTCTGGAGCCTTCTGGAATAAAAGTCGGTTTTCCTACTATTATTATTTTTCTCAAAATACTCCTAACCGACTCATCATTCCGGCAAACCGCGTCAGCCAGGTAAGTTTCTTAGTGGACTCTTTCGATATATTGCAAGCAAAAATGAAATGTTGCTAGACGGGTTCTCGAGCACTTACCGAAACTTAGTTTTCACTTTAACTGTTATTGCAATAGAAAATTATTAGATTTTTTCACGCGCCATAACAAAATGAAATCAATATGAATAAAGTATCTAACATACGCAGGGGCGGATCTAGGAATTCTGTAAAGGGGGGGGGGGAACTAATATTTCTGGTGCCACTTCCGGGTTTCATTTCATTTTTTTTTCTTTTTATTTCTTTTGTTTTCAACGAAAAATAAAGGGGGGCGTGCGTCGGTTGCATGTTTATTCACATGTCTGTATTTATGTCTTGGTATGCTTGTTACATTGCTCACAATGTTTTACATTTCTTACATTAAGAGCGCTATGTGAATCATACAACATAACATACACAAGTGCATATAATTTCATGAATTATTCTTTTCGATACACAAACTTATTTTGATTCAATTCTCAATATAACAATTACCACTTACGTCTTCACCCTTTTAGGGATAGGTGATCATAGGCAAATACGTTAAGGGTACTTGAGGAAAAGAAAAAGAAATCCCTCGAATCTGTCTGAAGCTACATTAACAATATATTCTTACTTGGTAATTCAAGCATCGCCTCCCACGTAGCTGGCGCTATTTCCTTACTGTTTATGATGATGATAGTACAGTTTTGTCCGTGGATTACAGAGATAAATTCCATATTCTGCAATCGTCGGATGTGGGCGGATGGCTCTGAAGACATTACCTCGCCCCTTCCATCCATCTTCTCTCTCCCGCCATCTGTTCGTCGTGGGAAGCATGAAAGCAACGCATGTAGAAACTATAAAACTGTGCTGGGACCCTGTGCAAATTTTCTAAGCTCATTCGATATGTACTCTCGCATTCTGATCAGATCTCTGGCATTCTACAGTCATAATGACATTCTATTTATGCACATAAATGAGCAAGGAAATGTTATATCGTTCTACAGTATAACACAGCACAAAATTTTACTATTCAACTCCTGTAGTGCAAGTACTTTAAGTTTACAGCTGCCAACCGTTAATACACCCCACCCTTGGCACATATAGAGTTCTCTCACCAGATCGAGAGGAAAAATAATGACGGAGATGGAACCCAGTATAGAGGATTTTCTTTACTGAAAAGTACAAATCGAATGTCGACGACCTTATTTAGATGTATTTTAGGAGTAATACTCCTCAAACATTTCTCTATCGTTTCGGACATTTGACCTCTGTCATTCAAATCATTCAATTGAAAAAATCATATGCCTCCTTCCCCCTAAAAAATAAGAACAACACCAAAATATACGATTATATTACAAATTTATAGACAGATTTACACTAGAAATACATTTTCCTTATGTGGTATATTATGTATTTTGCATATCTCTATATATATATCATATACATACATAGTATATATATAAATTATATGTTTTATATGATTACATACCCAACATTGATCATAGCATGATAGTGCCCCTTTTTTCTCTGCTCTCCCTACCGAAAATAATTATGTTCTGCCACCTTGGCTTGTATGAGTACAGGCGAATCAAGCTAAGAGAATCAATGACCTGCTTATTACAATCTGATGAAAATAAAAAATATGGATATTTATTGTTTCACCAGACTCTCTTATTAGCCGCTGAATATGTTAAGATGGATCGGTTTCCTACTCAAGTTACTTTGGTCTACACTTAAACACTAGCCTGAGGTCCAAACAGATGATTTTTCATTTAGATTCCATTTTGCACGTTACTTACTTCCATTGTTGAACTATTTTTTCCCAATAGCAATGATAAATATTACCATAACCACGACATAGAAAACTAGTAACTATAGTCCAAAATTAGCATAAAAAGTTAACTTATTTGTTTTACTCTCTACTTTTTTGGTGATAGATCCCCACACAGCAACAGTAGAACATCTGAGATGTAGGAGATGTGAACACTCGATTGATGGTGTCCTTGGCCCTGTCTTATAAAACTTGTGATAGAAATCAATCAATCACAAATCTCTTGAAAGCTGCAATCAATCGCAACCTGTGATTGATTGATTGCAGTTCTCCGTCTTAATTTCAATTATAACTTTTTTTTATAAGATGGATTTGCATTCAATCGTAAAGTTGCGATTGATTTCAATCAATCGCAAGTCTTTATAAGACGGTCGGGCCCTGGATTCCTAGAATTGCTTCTGCTTTGAACTGGTGGCGTAGAGGGGCATGGCCGATGCATCCTCACGAGCCTCCGCTTCAATCACCTGACTGTTGGTGTAGTCATAGGAGGAGTAGATCGTTGTCTCTTCCGGTTGGATGTGTTCTTGAGATTCAGATGAATCCGGTTGTAGCGGGTGCGACACACTGAAGTAGACCAGGCCGTCCTCATCAACCTGTATTGTCAGTCATTACGAAAAAATTGGTTTGGAATTATAAAAAGCATCGAAGTTGGGTACCCCAAATAAAGGGGAGGTGTGAAGAGTTTTTAGTACAAAGAGATTCAATTATGAATTCTTCAACTGATCCTTGAGTTTTGTTTAAGATTTTTTTCCTGTGTTTTTTTGTGCAGATTTGAATACATCTTGTAATGATTTGTAACCCGTTCCATCTACTACTTTTTTAAACATTGCAAATCGATGTGAACAAGATGATAATTTCTACAGTAGAATTACCCCCAGAAGATGATTTGGTAAGTGAGCCTGGAGAGCCTGGTAGGGAATGTATAGAAAAATGTCGGGTGCCTGGCTCCTTGCATTATACTTACTCGGATACCATTACCCTCTGTTCTGACCGCGGAGTAGATGGTTTCTTCTTCAGTTCGGATGGGCGAGGTTTGCTGGGTAGAGGGTCTTTCCTCGCTTGACACTGCAACATATATCAAACCATCCTCGTCCACCTTATAGTGATAAAAGTAAAGATGATGATGGTAGTGGTGTGTGATGATGGTATCCGAGATGATAGTGATATTGATTCACTTCAATACCGTCCATCAATTGACGTCATGGCATTAAAAAAAAATGCATACTGTCAAGCAAGTGATTGCGAGCAGAGGCAAATGCATAAGTAGATTGGGCCTATTTACTCAAATCTGCAGTTGACACTGCTTATGTTCATTTCTGTTTGTGTTTACAAAGCGTAGATATCGTTAGATCAAAGTTTGCGCAGTCTAATTTGGCTGGATGATCATGAAAAAGGGAGAGAAAACAATGTTTAAGAAGATGGTTGAAAGAAACATGACAATAAAGCAGTCCAAATTGTTATATCGATGTAGATTTTGATTCATCCAGGTAGTATGATAAAAGCGTGTAAATCAAATCTGCACATGTTCGACCGGACTTGCTTGTGAAAAATCACGGAGGGGACAGTTTCGCGACTTGTGACTTGCGAGTCACTTCTTGCGTGTCTTGTTTGGTTCGTGAAAGGTTGTGTCGGAGTCCTCCTCCCCTACCCGGTGAAGGATTTTCCGCGCTCACATACACAACTTCACGGACTTCTCTTTCACGAAACTGTTTCTTCATGATTTTCAAAAGTAAGTTCAGTCAAACAGATTGAATTTACGCGCCTTTATGATAAGGTGTTGCAAAACAAATGTGCCGTGTCTGTAATACTTACTATTCTTCCACTATTTTGTTCCACTCCGTCAACAAGATGATGATCAACGCTTCGATAACTTGATCGGGTTTCATGTTTAGCATCTGTTAAAAAAGATGAAAAACTTGCAAAATGACCAATAGCAGCAATTCTAACCCTCTCTGATCACTATGAATTTCCTTAATGGTAAGGAATGAGATGCCATTGATGAAAAACAAATTTAACATAATTCCATTGTACACGTGTATATCACTTCATTGGTTACTTATTTTCTGAATCAAGAATAGTCAGAAGAAATGGGATATGAAAAGTAATTGTGATGGGATGGTGAATAAGTAGGAGGACAAGGAAAAAGTCAGAGAAGAAATATAAGAAAATTACATTGAAATTGAAAGAGGGAGAGAGAGAGAGAGAGAGAGAGAAAGGTCAGGACCGGGTAATGTCGTTATGTTTATTATAATATAGACGTAGCAATTAAAAGGAGCTGATAGACTGTCAATATCAAAATGTAATATGTTACTTATGCTTAGTTCTAAATTACCTCAGAGTTTTCATTGAAATCACCTACCTTTCTTTTTACGGCACAGCCTGGCTGTCATCAAGACACCAAACACTAAAACGAGAATCACAACAGTTCCTCCCACTGTCACACCCGTCACCGTCAGTATAAAACTGTATGAGGCTGATGAGGTTGGCATTGCATCTAGCGTGGATATACAAATTCGTTTGATTATTATATATATTCATACGTGTATATTTCATCTATCTATCTATCTATCTATCTATCTATACAGCTGGTTAGCTAACCATCTTTATATACAGTATGTGTATAAGGTGCGTTCTGTAGATACACACATACATACACACATACATATCATACAGAAACTGATAAACGGCATTTCAGTTCTTTTAAAGTATCGTCATTATGAAATTGAGAGAATAAAATCTTTTCAATAATTGCAGCGCATTTATCAAAGCAAGATATTCAGATTTTAATATACAATATTCTGATAATTCCCTGGGCTTCTTTAGGAGCTTTAATGTAAAATATATCAAATTAAAAATGGTATATTTTCATTTGTATTTAAATTCTTATGTATGAACTATTATACATATATAAGCATACACATACATATAAATATATATTCATAATTTCATATAGATATATCATATTTATGTAAACATGCATTAATGATGTTAATAATAACGGCATAAAGTATATAATTTCCATAATAGTCATCAAGGCTATCACCATAGTTATCCCTTTAAGCAACGATAAAGTTTGATCGGACATTTACTGGAATGAATATGAACATTTTGAACATCATGTTTGTAAATAGTGTAAATAGTTATAAATAGCAACATTCATAAGGAATTTGGGACCCCATAACTGTGTGAAAAAATGGAGTTGCTGTAGAAAACTGGACTTTCTAACTGCATTGTGATTCAGTGTGAATATTGGATAGACGCTACTGAGTTAGCACAATGAAAGCGAAACCATAATGATACACAAAGGTCCCTTAAACATAATCTCAAGACGGAACAAAGAAAATGTACCATAGCTGGCTATTTTGTATTTAATCTATATACGCTGACAGAACCTTGAAGCCTCTTTGTACAGTGTTACAGATTCAAGGATATTGTGAACTTCATACGATATTAATATGTTTTGGTGGAGTTCAAGGTTATTCATGGGCATTACTACAAAACAATGCATATGTCCCTGAACACAAAAATAATTGCTCACGGAAATCATAATACATTGCCTGTTGCATGGGTCTTGTTTATACAACTTTAATTGGATTTTGAAAATCTCTCATGAAGAGGCTGTTGAAAATAGTTTTATCAAAAGATACAATCGATTATAAGTATCCTTACCACACAGGCTGCCATAGACTTATGATAGATATCAACTTTATAATCAATTATAACTCTTCATAAAACAGGGCCCTGGTCTGTCATTTCAAAACGATAGAACAGATTAGTATAAGATCCACTCCGAGAATGAATAATTTTTTCGCATCCAAATTGCATGTCTATCACTTCCATTGAAATAGGTGATGTTATTTTCCACGCAGTGATTTCTGATGATTTTTACAACTTCTGCAAACTATTGCAGATATCATCTTTCAAGCGATTTTTTTTAATGAAACTAAACAAAAGTGTGTGGATTTTATGGAAGTAATCATCAAGTCACCATCCACAGATATCCAGTGCTCCTCCACATGGTACTCCCTATATTCCATGATCCTGTCTGCGATATCTATTCTGCTACCTCTACTGATTTGTGTTATGGCTCATCTATGGGTCCAATTTGTTTAACTGGACCAGGTGTTAGACTGGTTGTGATGCTGTTTCAATGATGAACAACGAACCTTCTTTGAATCTTACGAAAGATGGGACGCTGCAAGTTTGCCGACCGTAGCTGACGACACCTACAAGCCCACTCTTCAGGGGAACCACATTGTGCAGAGTGGAGCCAACCGAAACGCATTGGTCATTGTTTCTCAAACAGTAGTCTGTAGGATCTAAAGTCTCGACAGGCTTGAAGCAAATCTCGTCGGGCACGGTGAGATTATACCAAGATTTTGATAATTTCAGAGTTTCATTTGGCAGGTCGTACTCAAGCTTGATGCCTTGAAAAGAAAAAGAAAATAACACAAAAGAAGAAGTTTTGAATGTTTTCCGCAATTGATCCGACTGACTGCATATAATGGAATTTTCGGGTTTGGGAAACAAGCTAGATGTATCTAATATCACAAGGGCAACTTGTCTGCAGGTCTTTCTTCTTTAAGATATAAGAGGTACATGCTCTGTAAATTTGAAGTTTGAAAAAAAAAAGTTTTAAAAAATTGTGCAGCTATGTATTAAGTGCATATAGGTTGTTTCTAATTAGTAAGGAAGTTTTTGTATGGTGTCGTGTTTTTCCTACATAGATACAGGAAAAATGTATACAAGCAGACTGAAAAAAAAAGATATTCTATCTTTCACGTACGCATGCACACACACGCAAGACATACACAAACCGGTGCATGTGCATATAAAACATTCATTTTAGCATAAAAATTATGTACTGCGTGTATGTGTCGTGTAATTGCATGTGCTAGTATGCATGTGAGAATGCATGTGGGTTTTTTGTGTCCTTTCAAACTAACAGAGATCAGGGCATTCGGTCACGATACCTCTCAACTCTCCCACTTCTGCATTCAATCGATTTCATTCATTCTTATCACGCAATGTGTAAACAAGAGAGTCGAAACTGTGAGTCTTCAATACACGTGCTTCATAATCTTTCTTCACGATACATTATCTTTCTTTCGTCTCAAGTGGTCAAGAGAGTTTCCGCAAATCACAGCGGATTGTGATTTATCGAAGCGGAAATGTTTCTATGTCTGACGGAACCATTATCACGACATCTGCTATAGACTATTAAATGCAGACGAACTGAGGTGTAGTCTCGGATTGTGCTTGTGTCTATTGTGTAACTGTCAACGATGATATTGTAATATTGAGTTGCCATCAACATAAAACGAAGGGGAATAAAAAAAGAAGAAGAAAAGGCAATATGCTTGGCCGGAAGTCATGCATTAGATGAGAAGAATTATGAACAGACCCTATGTATACCAGAGTAAGAAATAACCAGAAACTGCACCATTCTCCAATGTTCTCTGGCAGTGTTACTGTAAGGAGGAAATACAACCGCGGCTCATGCTCCTGTAAGCCTGGCAATGAATATTTTCACGCATTTTGCTGGGTTTTATTTAGACAATCATGCTTGCAGTTGCATTGCAATCAAATCATTTAGTCACGAGGGTATAAGAATGCATTACTATCATCACTGTACTTTTCTTTGGAATGAAATATCATACTGCAAAAATGCTAATCTCATATTTCAAAGGAATGCTCGGATGGATTGTCCCCCTCCCCCCCCCCCCAATAAAAAAAGATTGTCCTTTAAAAGCGATGAAATCACTTACCATAGTCAAAAGGTGGCAAGGCTTGATCACGATCAAGAAACAAATGGGAAAAAGCGGGAAGAGAAGAAATTAGTTCGAACATCTTTTTGACATGCTTGTCATGAAATAGTCCTAGTGGCCATGTTGACCATGTTGACCACAGAAGTGGCCATAATGACCACATGCATAAAAAAGTAAAACTTGATGGTCTCATCGCCTCATAACACTTACAATGACTAACACACGTTTGCTTTGTATGAAATCGTTTTGAGAATGGTTGTTTTATAAACAATCCATGCGTTGATAATCCTCAACACAGTCATCACTTTCAAGTGGTTACCTTTTTTTACACTGACTTCATTCATTTTGAGATTTAATTTTCTTTCGTTTTCAGTTCCTATCAAACATGTCAAAGTATAAACCGTTTAGTAAACTGCAAACGATGCTACTCTCATGAAATACTATTACATATATTAAGTATTACTGATTTGATTTGGATCATCTATTTCCTCCTGATAATTGATATACAAATGGACATTTACAAAACGTTCACTGAAATACTTACAAAATGTTATTACAACACTTTTTTTTAAAAGTGACAGAAATTTATCATTGTGTTTCAGTGAGATATATTATACAGCAAATAATCATGGAGGCATAGCTGGTAAAGTATAGGTATTTACCCAAGACTCTCGTAATTGCCAGAGGTACAGAAAATCTAATTAATAATGTTTTTCTGTTAATGTTTATCTTCTCATAGTTATCACATGATTCTGCATGTGCCACATTCTGCATATACATGAATAAACTGGATTAGAATATTAAAACTGTATACAGCAATAGATTTATGAAGATCGCAGCTACCATATCATAATCATGTATATTGAGTACTGAGAATAAAGATAGAACACTGACATACAAGGGACAGAGAGGGAGAAAGAGCTATCCATATATGATTATCAAATGACCTTAATAAATTATGCTCTTAGAAACGAAAAGGCTTGGGGCTTGTTTTAAATGAAATAGGTGTTAATATATGATATATCAAAGTAACAGAGAGTGACCTATACGGTTTAGAATAAAAAAAAAAATTATATCTCATACTAAGACATAAGTATTCTTTGATTCTCAATGTGTGGTAACCAAAACTTAAATATCACCCTTACGAGCTGTCGATGCCAGTAGGGATTGACTGCTGAGGGAACCAGCGCAGCTTGAACAGTTAAGACTCAGTCGATACCAGGTGAACGACTGGAGCCCTGTCAAGGTGGTATTTGCACCTGATGCACTGGTGGAGGTCTTGCAGTCCTCCTCTGACGTATTAACATGGCAATATTCTACTCTACAAGTACCATCCACGCTGTCATTATGGTTTGGTTGCCAGGCAACGTAGATGGATGACGGTGACGCTTTGTTCGGATAGGCCGTGATGTTTGGTGGGTATGACTGGCCTTGTACAAGGGAAATCACGTAACAAACATAGTAATTATTAATATATTCGTATATACTCCACAGAAATACAACGATTGGTGCAAAGACTTAATTGTGATATATTATTATTGCTGATGTGAGGAATAACAAAGATGATTACAATATTCTATAATAACTGCTGATCACTATTGTATTGTGACAAGCACGAAATCCCAGAAATTCCCCGTGTGTACTATACCGTACATCTTCCCTTATAGATAATACCAGCAACGGGGAATACTTTTTTCCCATTATTGATTTATAATTTCCCTTTCAGGACTAAAGAACAGTTAGTCCTACAGTCATCTATTTCTATACAAAATACGCTTCAAATTACTTAATTCAATTCATGGAGTGCAGTATCCATGCATTAGCTATCGCTTTAATCGTCACGCTGGGCGATACTCGGGCAAGCATTGCTGTCTGTGACGACCCTGATTACTTTAGTTAAGAATACAATCTTAACCTCATGTTACTAAATGGGCCTACTCCAGTCTATTATTTCATCGATCAAAAAAGAAAAGAAAAAAATGAATGGACATGATTAGAATAAGGCAGTAACAGCAGCATCAGTATGCACAGGGAAAAATGTGTAGAAACTCGAGTTGGACAATTTCTCATGATCCCTCCCCTTTCACCCCCCCCCCCCCCAACTCACTCTACTTATACGCTTACTGGGTCTAATAAGAGATAGCGTTGCACTCGTCAAATTTCTCTCTCTGTTCTCATCATACGCTATGCACTGATACGAGCCGTAGTCGGAGGCCTGGACGTCTTCGATGAGAAGTGTTCCGATTCTCTCGTTGTCACCCAGTCCTCCAGGAGCATGAATGAAGTGACGAGTCCGACTAGAGTTGAAGACGCGTTCTGCTCCAAGCTTTACCCAGCGGAAGTGATTAACTGGTGGGTTAGAGACCGACGAGCACGACAGAGAGGCGGTGCAGCTCTCACCGTTCCAGTTGGTCGAGGCTTGTCGGTCATATATTAATGGTGGATCTACAAGAAGGGAGGATAGAGTCATAATGCTAGCACTCACACATAGAGGTAAAACCTGCAACAACAACAGCAACAACAACAGTCTAGAAAAAAAGAAGAGATCAGTATGTTTGATTTCAGACACACAGTGGATTTGAATTGAATTGCTGAATTACTGAAACTGCACCGGTCTGACACTCGAGACTCAGTGGACAGTCCCAGCACATTTATGTCCATATTTCACTTGACTTTGATGTAATACATACAAACAAGCAAGATAGAAAATATTTAATATGCAGTGGATCATGATGAGAAAGTGTGTCAGCGTATATGATATCAACAGAAAAGACTATACTTAATAAGATGTGAAATATGAAGGAACCGGAAAAGCAAATCTTGTATAACCGCGGGTTCCAGGAACCAGGAACAAGAATTTCGAGGATGATAAGATTGATGTTTTGATGGTACTAATACTTATAGTCTATGTTGAGACAAGTATTATTATCAAGCATCTTGACAGATATTTCAGCATGTCCTACACTTTATTCATAACTTTCATGACCAGTAAATTAAGAAAGGACACACCAATCACTGCAAGGCCTTCATCCAGATCAAGAAGTCACATTGTACAAAAGTTTCTTTTTTTCATTGCAGCTTTATTTTTTTCCATTTTTTTATTTATGTTCATCCATGTTTTCATTTTTCTCTATTTCTTCTTTCTTTAAAACACAACATTGCAGTTTTATCAAACTATACTGTTTTTTCCCTCTCAAGTAAAGTATACGGAAAAAAGTGGTTCACAAATTTAATGATAAATGCTGTACTATAGGTCTACTTTGTAATAGGTGTTACAAAAAAAAAAAACAATTCCCACTTTTGATCCTTTATAGTTCAAAAACTATATATCAGATAACACTAACATTGATATGAGCAATAGCTGAATAGTGTAAAATTTTGTTGAAGCTAATTTGAAAATTAAAGCATGGTTCAGTTTCGTTAACATTGTTTTTTCAGTTAGGTTTCAGATTTTGCTCTATGTTCAACCCTCTGTCCAAAACTTCACCAGAGTCCTTTGCACAGGGGGTTATTGGTGTGTATAGGAGTGTGTTGTTGATACCCAGACAATGGCCCTGGACAATGGCCAGGATTGAAATGCTCTATTACATATTTATGAGGAATTCAACTTTCACAGCAAGTCTTTATTCATTCTGAAACGCGGTGTATGCAAGCACGTGGAAACATGTGCTCTTTTTTTCATGTGCATGCATTTCACCCTGTGTCATGAATTGAAAAAATGAAAATGAAAAAAATATATATATTCTTTGTATATTCATAATATCTGCTTATGTATTCAAATGAAATATTTTAATGAATATCCGAGTGTGTGCTTTCTTCATTATGACGACCTGGTTGTCACCAAATATATGTTACATTTAACTAACTGAACTTTGTTTATGGTATGCGTAATCACATAATTATGTTTGTTGTGTTTTTCTTCTTTTTTTGACAGTGACCTGAGATAAACGTTGGTCACGGGTATCTGAAACTTTGCTGTCTGTCCTAAATGGCTTCAGTTGGGCGTTTATTGGTGAATTTGATAGTATAACATGCTGTCTCACGTAACTTATGATTCGCAATATCTGTGGGATGAACTTCTGAATTCTGATGTTTATTGGATCGCGCAACCAATTTGTTTTTTTTTCTTTGCTATTTGTATTCAGAAAATTACGTAACTTTGAATAGGTACAGTTATTCAGTGAACTGCGCACACATGTTTTTTCTCTCTCTCTTTTCAGTGTTACAGCTGTATGCTAGATAAGGGTTAACGCTTAATCATAGACGTTGTTCATTTGTATGTATTGAATACACTGAAACTCCATTATTTGCTGTCTGAATGATCAAACTTTGCTGTCATGCCAATGCATACGTGTATTTTTGCTTGCAGAATGGTCTGACTACGGTTTTTTTTCGTACAACTGTTATTATGGTATACAAGAATATTAATGAATGCATATGAAAATGCATGGAAACGTGTTAAGTTTTGGTGTTTTTTACATGCATGCATGCATAATTGGTACATCTGGTTAAATTATTGTTCAATTGATTCATTATTAGGAAAACTTTGTACGTAGATCTCGGTCAGCTTACTTTATTCATTTTCATATCTTCTATCCCCTTTCCTTATCTCCTCCTCCTCCTCCCCCCCCCCCCCGATGTGCTTAGTATATACGCTGATCAGTACTTTTTTATATCTCATTGCATTTGGTAAATTGCAACGTATTTCCTTTTCAAATAATAAAGACCCAGAGAGGGAGCTCACCATTGCTAGATGCTGGATATACTCATCGTTTGGTGACAGAATGAAGATATTCACTGGCCAACTCGTTTCACTCCTGTTATTATTGTGCATTCTATCGGGGGGAGAGCCTACTGAGACATTAGACACGTTCTACATGTTATCTGTTCATTGTTTCTTATATCTTTTTATTCTCTCTGACAATATCAGCACTTCATTTCTCGTTAACAGCCAACTAGCCTTGTTATACAGCTCGCATGAATACAAAGAGCACGTACCTTTCACAGTCACGCATGATCGCTGCCTACTATTCTACCTTGCACTTGCTTTTATTCCACAGTATCCCGTTTGGTTTCGGTCGTGCCAATTTCTATGTTGTGCTAACGTTAATCACGATTGCCTTTTCTCATCAATGGCGCGGATGATACACCTAGTCAGTAATGTCTCAATCCAGAATGAATGACGGAATATATGTACCTTTTCACTCTATGTTGGACGATGATTTCTTTGATTTATTCAGACCAACTACGCCTGAATCTGATCCCTTAGAAAAAGAAGTTTCTAACAATCGTGCATTTTTTTTTATGAGGACTTAGTCGCTGACAACATTAATTCAGCAGCGGAAGAAATACAGTATGATTTTAATGACTTGACTCAAGCTCCATTGTGTGATTATGTCACTTTGAATCAATTTCAAGATATTAATAAGGGTTTTATGAAAGATACATTTTCTTTAGTACATTTGAATATAAGAAGTATTAATAAGCATTTTGAAGAATTACAGTTATTGTTAGACAATCCAAACAAATCTTTATTTTCAGTGATCGGACTCACCGAAACATGGTTATACTCATGTCCAAAACAATCTTTTTCGCTTGATGGGTATAATATTTTTGCGAATAATAGACCGGATCGCTCTGGTGGTGGAGTCGCTTTATATGTTTCAAATTGTTATGAATGCACTGTTCATGAATAGCTTAGCAAAATGAATGACATTGTTGAGTCACTTTTCATTGAGATTACTGTTCCTGGTAGTAAAAAAATTGTGATAGGTATTATTTAAAAACCTCCTAATTCCAACAACAAATCTTTTTTTTTCGTATCTCACTGAGCTGCTTACCAACCCTTTATTTATATACTCTGATTCCTTCATATTTGGTGATTTCAATATTGATTTGTTAAAACACACAACGGATAATATCTCTGGAGAATTTCTTGAGACATTCTTATCCTCTTCCTTCTTACCTCTTATTTCGAAAGAAGGTATATTATTTCGAAAGAAGGTATATTAGAAGGTATATCTATGTTGAAATGCCAAACGCAAGCTCCACAAAGATTTTTAATTTCTTTTATATGTGTGCCAAGCGTGCACTTTTAAATGCCTATGATAATAGCACAAAATGTATCGACACAATTCTTATTTGTGACCACATGAACTTGTCCCTTCTTTTTCTGGTATGCAGATACTCCAGTAGCCAGATTCACACCCCCTGTCATTATTCCACACCCAGTGAACACAAGCTGTTAACATGTTTCAAGTGTTTCTTATTTTCTGGTTGTAACCGTACAACCGACATTTTTGCTGTCAATGTCTGTACGTACGTAGCTACTCAAACGGGTCACATTTCTTCAAAGGGGAAAATATTCATTCCAGTGTCTCTCCCTGCTTTTTATACAGTTTTCTTGCTGCTTGTACTGACAAACACAGGTATTTTTCTTTGTAAATCATCCCGTGAAATCCCTACCTCAAGACAAAAATTGTACTCGTACTTCAAGCTTGGTTTACGCATAATGCTTGCTCATGTTTTGTTTACAGACATTCCTTTGCCAGCTACTCAAGCATCTTATATAACTCAGCCAGGTGAATGTCGTCTTCTCTCTAAACAGCAAGCAGCAAACAAGTTCAAAAGCAGAGTTTTGTGTCAACAAGTTTATGTAATACCCACTGTTCTGAAACTTTTTCACAATGGCTGAGTCAAATAGTGTGAATGATATGAATAATGGAATTGTTGTTATGTCTGCTTATGCACAAGACAAAGAGGATGTACCCGTACATGCCACAAATAGCGAAGAGGGTAATAACCCTGATATAATTAGTTTTTTGAACTCACAAGCTCACGAACTGATACTTGATTCTGATGTAAACGACACCAGTCCTCAAATACCACCCGCAGAATACCACATTGAAGACGACATAATTTCATTATCTCATTCTAATCCAAACCAATTTTTTATTTCGCACTTTAACATAAGGAGTATAAACAAAAACTTTGATCAATTCAATATGTTCGTGAATCAAGTTAAATTTGATAGTCAGGTTATCGGAATCAGTGAAACCTGGTTAAATGAAACATCACCTTCTTCGCTATTTACCATTGATGGCTTCACTCTTTTGACAAAAAACAGGGCAGGTAAAAAAGGCGGCGGAGTTGGGCTTTACGTCACTCAGAATTTGAATTATGAACTCTTAGACGAATTCAGTTTAATGTCTGAAGTTATTGAGAGTATTTTCATTGAAATTAGGGTTCCAAATAGAAAAAGTATTGTTGTCGGTGAAATATACAGACCTCCAAATACAAGCCCCACTGAATTTATTGAATCTTTATCCGTACTTTTAGCTGATAAATATTTGGAGAATAAAAGTTGTTTTATCATGGGTGACTTCAACTTAAACCTTTTAGACTGTCATACCAACTCCGCATGCCAAGATTTCCTCAATGTGATGTTATCCGAGTCCTTTTCACCTCTTATAAAGAAGCCCACTCAAATTTCAGATGTCACAGCAACTCTAATTGACAACATCTTTGTTAATAGTTCTCTTTCCAATATCACGTTTGGTGTAATAGTGTCTGATGTATCCGATCATTTTCCGATTTTCGCTGTTCTGCCCAATGTTAACATAAGTAATGCCTCTTTTTATTCGCCCAATTCTGGTTTTCGAGAAATGTCAGAAACTAATCTTAATAGACTTAGGGAGAGACTAGGATCCGTTAATTGGTCAATTGTTAATAACCAAAGCGATGCAAATTTAGCTTTTGAACACTTTTCACAAATATTATCATCCGCATTCAATTCCATTATACCCGTTAAGCCATTTACTCGTTCAAACCGTAAAAAGGTTCCAAAGAAACCATGAATTACGAAATCTCTCCTGAGGTCTATTAACCGTAAAAATGCTCTTTTCTACAAATACCGAAGTGAACCTAACAGTCGAACTCGGTCTCGGTATGTGCATTATCGCAACGTTCTAACATCATCCATACGTTTAGCCAAACGAATGTATTTTTCAAAGCAATTTATCAAGCATAAAAATGACATCAAGAGTACGTGGAAGGTGATAAATGAAGCGCTGAACACTGAAAATAACATCGAACCACCTAGGCATATTATTAATAATGATAAGTACATTGAAGATGAAGCTGATGTGGCAGAAGTATTCAATGAATACTTTGTAAGCATAGGACCTAATCTTGCCAGCAGTATTCCGCATTCAAATACTGATTTTTATTACTTTCTAAAAGATCAGAATCAGCAGTCTCTTTTTTTTGAACCTGTCATTGAAGAAGAAATCAAAGATATCGTGCAAAACTTGAACACTAAGAAAAGCTCTGGATGTGATGGAATCACCAATTTTCTCCTTAAAAACATCATTAATGAAATAGTTATACCATTAACACACATTTTTAATCTATCGTTATCTACTGGCATAGTTCCACAAAAAATGAAAATAGCTAAAGTAGTACCAATTTTTAAAAAAGGACAAAAAGAATCTGTGACAAATTATCGCCCTATATCTTTGTTAACTTCATTCTCAAAACTTCTTGAAAGGTTGGTATATACGCGCACACACAAATTTCTCGAAAAGTGTGAAGTTTTCTGTAACTACCAGTTTGGTTTTAGGAAAAACCACAGTACGACCCATGCCTTACTCACTTTTATCCATAAAGTTGCTCATGCTATAGATGATGTCTCCCACACTATTGGAGTTTTTCTTGATTTTTCGAAGGCCTTCGACACAATTGACCACGATATTTTGATTTACAAGCTACGACATTATGGTATACGTGGGAAGGCTTTGGACTGGTTTCGAGATTATTTATCAAACAGAAAACAATTTGTGAGTATAAATGGCCGTGATTCTCAGTTAAAGTTAATTTCATGTGGTGTTCCACAGGGCTCCTTACTAGGCCCACTATTGTTCATTTTGTATATTAACGATCTTCCTAGTTCCTCGCCAATTCTTTCCTTTATATGTTTTGCTGACGACTCCAATCTGTTTTTTACACACAGAGATCCTTATACTCTTGTTAACACAGTGAATAAAGAACTTAAATCTGTGCAATCTTGGATATACGCCAACAAATTGTCACTTAATATTGATAAAACTCATTGTATGCTTTTTAGCAATAGTCTTAAAACCCTTCCTTTTCATATTAAGTTTAATGAAACTGAATTAAATCAAGTCAGTAGTATAAAATTTTTAGGGCTTTTTATTGATAGTGATTTATCTTGGAAATCCCACGTTAGTTATTTAAGTAATATTCTTTCTAAAAATACGGGTGTTCTTAAGAAACTTAAGAGTGTTTTTCCAAGTCAAATTCTGCTTAATCTTTATTCTACTTTGATTACTCCGTACCTTAATTATGGTATTCTTGTGTGGAGGAATGCAACTAGAAATCTTCTTGATATACTGTTCCGTATTCAAAAACGTGCCATCAGAAATATCAACCATGTCGGATATTTGTCCCACACGAATGATTTATTTTTGAAAAATAAAATACTGAAAATATCAGATCTGTTCAGTTACAACGTCGGCATATTTATGTACAAATTTTCTGCCAACGAGTTACCGGGTGTTTTTACTAGCATGTTCAGAAAAAAACTATTTGATTCATAATTATCCTACCCGCCAAAGTGACGCATTTCACCTTCCACGTACTCGAACAATTTTCGCTAAAAAAACGATAATGTATACGGGCCCTAGATACTGGAATGACCTCTCCCCCGAAATAACAAGCTGCTCGTCCTTATATTCCTTTAAACGTAAATTAGAGTAAAAAAAAGAGTTTTTATTGAGTGCATATTTTGCAGACACTGAACAGTCGTAATGTCTTATGTAATACTGTGGTATGTTATTGTCCAATCAAACATTTTGTCAACACGTTGCAGATTCCATTTAGGGTCTTGCCATCGGGCTCTCTGAATTCATCATTAGCAATTCCACATTCTACTTCGTTTCCCTCTCTTCCTCTTTCCCTCTACCCCTCTCTAACCTTCTATGCAGAGCTTGACGGCAGGCACCAAATGGCTTAATAGTTGTACATGTTACTTTTTGTGTCTTACTGATCATATCCTGGTGAAAGTTTTAATGCAACAATAGTTCATAGTATATATACCAAAGTAGGCTGTATAATAATGATGGCTCGGTCACAGTAAGTTCATATTAATGTATAGTTTGTTTGTTTTTCTTCTTCTTCTTTTTCTTCTTCTTTTTTATTACATAAAATTTTGGCAACCTTACATCATCATTCTGGTCTTATCTTCTATCCGTTCTCCGTTTCTTTTTCACAAACACTGATTACTCGGGGCTTACAGCCAAACAAGCTAGCTTTCATGGTCCCGTCATACTTCTCTTTGATCAACCCCATTTCGATTTCGATTTTGACCAGTTATCATTACATGTAATTACTGTGTTATCACCATGTATATTGTTTGTTTTCTGCACATTGTTCACAAGGTAAAAGAACTTGTCTGGTTTCTGTTGTAATGTTCATAAATGAGAAGTATGAAAATAATTGAATTGAATTGAATTGAATTGAAATTGAAATTGAAACCGACTCGCGTTTCCCGTCACAACATATTTAGTAATGTTATAACCCTTCCAGATTCGTCGATAATTTTATCAGATATCACTGATCATTTTCCAATAATGACGCATTTTAAATTTAACCATATTAGCAAAAGTTCATCCCAGCCATCTTTGAGGCGTAGGGTAACCCAAGAAAATTTGTCTTCATTTTGTGCTTCTTTAGATGATCTCAGTTGGGATAGTGTGTTTGATACTGATGACATCAATTTGGCTATGAATAATCTTTTGAATATTTTCAATAATCATTTGGATATTTGTATCCCTAAAAGAAAGGATAATCGAGGGAATTATAAAACAACACCAAAGCTTCCTTGGATTTCAAAGTCCATTTTGCGTTCGATAAATAGAAAAAATAAATTGTTTTATGTATTTAAAATGAAAAAAAAAAACTGAACAAGCACGATTGAAATATACCTCGTATAAGAATACCCTTATTAAGATGATACGTATTGAAGAGAAAAAATATTATCATAAGCAATTAGAAAGATATAGATGTGATATAAAAAGTACATGGAATGTATTAAAACAAGCAATGAATGTATCAAATGAAAAGTCTGGTATATCGAAAATAAGACATAATGATGAAATTATTGATAATTCTGTGTATATAGCAAATAATTTTTAACACATATTTTACAACAATTGGAGAAAACATTGCTCAAGAAATTCCTGATACTAATAAACATTTTTCTGATTTTTTAAATCAGTATAATATGCATTCAATATTTTTTACTCCTACCACTAGATATGAGGTTATTGATATTGTATCTGGTTTGAAAAACAAAAAAAGTTCAGGTTATGATGACATAAGCAATATGATTTTGACAGGTGTTATATCTTTTGTTGCGGATCCTCTGGCACATATCTTTAATTTGTCAACGGGTGTGTTTCCAGAGCAAATGAAAGTAGCTAAAGTTATTCCTATATATAAGAATGGAGATAAGTTAGATATAAGTAATTATAGGCCTATTTCTTTATTATCTTGTATTATCATATATAAAAGAACGTTGAATTTTTTGAATATGTATGGTGTTTTTACGAATTCGGAATTTGGGTTCCGAGAAAAGCATAGCACCTGTCACGCTTTGTTAAATTTTGTTGATAAAGTAGCACATGCTTTAGATAATCACTCTCATATGATTGGTATCTTCCTGGACTTCTCCAAGGCCTTCGACACTATAAATCATGATATTTTACTATACAAGATGTCTCATTATGGTATACGTGGGAAGGCCTTGGAGTGGTTCAGGAGTTATTTAACTGATCGCAAACAATATGTTTTTTTTGAATAATCATAACTCTGATATGAGAGAATTTAAGAGTGGCGTCCCACAAGGTAGTTTGTTGGGCCCGCTGTTGTTTATTGTTTACATTAATGATTTTTGTGTTTCTTCCGATGTTTTATCTTTCATACTTTTTGCCGACGATTCAAATGTATTTTATTCGCATGAAGACCCAAACACCCTTGTGCAGACAGTTAATTGTGAGTTAAAAAAGGTATGTGAGTGGATACGAGCAAATAAGTTGTCTTTAAATATAAAAAAAAACTAAATATATGCTTTTCAGTAATACTTTAGATAATTTGAATATGAATATTTGTTTTGGTGATGCTGTTTTAGAAAGTGTCTCGGAATTACAGTCGATAATAAACTCTCCTGGAAATTTCATATTGAAAATGTCTGTAAGAAAATTTCACGTAACATAGGTGTTATTAATAGACTAAAATTTTCTATTCCTCAACATTCGTTGTTAACATTGTATTCATCCTTGATATTACCCTATTTAAATTATGGAATTTTAGTATGGGGAAACACTCATCAAATATTATTGGATAGGGTTTTACTGCTACAAAAGAAGGCTCTTCGCATTATTTGTAACACCGTTCCATATTCTCATACAGATCCTTTGTTTTTTCATAATAAGATTCTGAAAATTAAAGATTTGTTTTTGTTTCAACTCGGGCAATTTATGTATACTTATAATAATAATTGTCTTCCGTCTATTTTTAACTCCATGTTCATGCGCAACCGGACATATCATGGATATCCAACCAGACATTCAAATGAATTTCATTTACCTTTATTAAGAACCGTGCTTGCTCAACAAACTTTCATTTATGTAGGTCCAAGATTCTGGAACTCCCTTCCCATGGACATAAAAAATGCACCATCATTGTTTTCTTTTAAAAAGAGATTGAAGAGTTTTCTTTTGAAGTCTTATAATGCAACCGAATAAATATAATTCTGTAATGTATCTTCTTTCACTATAGGCAGCGTTCTCTTGAGGCATCGACCATTTTTACCGCGTTTAGTATTTTTGTATTCCCCACATGCCCTCACGGTTACAGTCTGTTCCGCTGGAAAGCAGCTCAACACTGTTTCACTCTCGAAAACGCGTGGCTATTTGTCTCTGTGGGCTTCGCCCCGTGGTGTATGCATCAAAATAAGTTAGGTTTTCTCTCTCTCTTTCTCTCTCTCTCTTCCTCTTCTCCCCATTTTCTGTTCCCTATTTGCACACTTTTGCTTTCTTTTTCTTATTTATTTCTTTCTTTTTTTTATTCCCGACTTTCCCAGTTTCCCGCACTCTTTGTAGTTGTAAGTTTTTCACCCCCTTCCCCTCTTTCCCCCTTTTCCCTCAGAGGTACCCACATGTTACAAGCATAGTCTTTTGAGTGGGTACCTCCACTTTTTTCACAAAGTGTATAAATGTTTCTTTTTGTACTAAACATAAATACATGAACATGTTGTTATCCCTGTCTGACTATGTATATTATCAAAGACTCGCATGCCAAATGTATCATATTGTTTTTGTACATTCTGTTGGAAAAAGAGTGAAAATAAAGTTTGAATTGAATTGAATTGAATTCAGACTAGCAGTGCTCAGGGCAGCATTCATGTGCCTTGCAGCAGAGCTCCGAACGGGTCGTAGCCATGTCTATTTACTATTGTTCAGGGTCATTGTAAGCCCACACTCACATACACATAAGTGGTTCCTGTGTAAAGTTCTATTTTTGTACAGAGGATAAAAAATTGCTCAAAATCTGGAAGCTATCATTGAAATAAATTATTGATTTCATGAAACTAATATAGGCTTTCATATTCAAATCATGTTCAACTTTAATTGTACACTATTCAGCTATTACTCTTATCAATGACAGTTTTATCTGATACATAGTTTTTGAGCTATTAAGAATCAAAAGTGGGAAATGTTTTTGTAACACCCGGTATTAGTCCCATTTCGTATATTTCACCGTGCGCAACTGGTGTAAGTTTTCATGTTATACTGAAAGTGAAAGTTTAATCAAACAAACTAATATAGTTGAGGAGAATGCTTTGCAGACTTACCGTGAATTTCGAGGATTGCCGAAGAATTCACAAAAGTCACTTTGGAAGGCGAGATGGAAAGACTCAGCTCGCAAACCAGACTTCTCCCATGGTCCTTTCGAGACGGCCTGTAAGTGAGGATACTCGTTGCGTTGACGAGCTCTCCACGCCCACCCTGCCCATCGGTCTCATGTGGGAGGGTTACGACGTCAGCAGTGACTTCTCGTGTACCAATGTACCAGCGGAAGGTCGGCGCAGGGTAGCTGCGCGCAGAAGTGCATGAGATCTGCTGAGATAGGTTAACTTGGAGGTTGTCAGTACCAGTCAGTTTCACGGTACCTGGCAGTCTTGCTATTTTTAAGCAAAAACAATACAAAACAGTAAAAAACTCACAAAAACAGAAGAAGTACAATCAATGAAAGGGCAAAATCTGTAACTGGTTATTAAAGGGGATGGCTAGTAACTGAGCAGTGCGAATCAGTGGGAATGCTGGGGATGATTGTTCCAATCCTTGTGGCATTCATTTAAAAGTACATTATATATCTATATACTGTTGTGTGAAAATCATTTGCTTCAGAATGGTCTCATATTCCAGTAATGTGCAGTTTAATGTTTCCAGGTTAACACGTCTGTATGAGTGACTGGGCGATCGTTAACTGCCCGTTAACGTCACTGCACAGGCATGCTAACCTAAAGACATTGAACTGCACATTACTTGAATATGAGACCATTCTGAAGCAAACAATATTCACATAATAATAGATATAATGTACTCTTAAATGAATCCCACAAGGATTGGAACAATCATCCCCAGTATTTTCACTGATTCGCACTGATCAGTTACTATAGCCATCTCCTTTAAGCGCATTTTGCAATCAGGGGAAAGGGTATACAAAATATAGATCTCTAGTATGTCTATGTGCTCTTGAGGTAAATAGAAGAGACAAATAGAAACAGAGAGCTAGGAGGGAGAAAAAAACAACAACAACACACACCTCGGACTTCATGGATGCGCAGGAATATAGTTTCCTGAAAATGAAGTTATACTTTTCCCTGGGTACCTTTCACCTATTCCAAGACAACAGCATTACAGGAAATGTAAGTATCAAATCCTTTGAAAGAAAAAAAAAATGTTCTTCTTTGCATCTTGATTTCATGGCAGGTGTTGGTCCACGTTGTATGTCGAATAGATCTAGGAGAAACATTACTACATGCTCTACCTACTGTATAGTGTGAGGCGTTTACCTCAAAATTAATTCGCAATCCATGCAATAACTTTGGCGAATTTAGATCTTTCAACCTTTTTAATCTTTTTTTATGTCACATACAAAAGAGCTGCGCGAATTAAGTAATGTAAATGTGATGTTCACTATACAAAGAGTTTAAACAGAAGATCATGACACCTGTTGCCTCACACATCAATAACGTGAAGTTATTGTTCAATAACTATTCACTGGTAATAATCATCATGTGACTTTTAACACCCAAAATGAACCATGCCGACGTTGGACATTAACTGGAATCATCAGTCCCAAATAAAAAGAACTGTACCAGATCGAACAAGAGCAATCCAGATCTTGCCACATTAACAGTGAACTGAATCAGGCCGGTAGCTACACCGAAATATCAATCTGTATGAATTGTCGGGGAAATGTTCCGGAGAGATTATGTCTTGCTTTACAGAATGACTCGCAGACGTCAAAGTAAAGAAAAATAAAATGTATAAAACTCCTCCACACAGACAATGACAGACACATTTTCTGTCTCGCCGAATGTATGAAGTCTCATTTTTCTAAAATGTGCCAAAAGGGTACCTCAGAGTCACGCTTCGCTTACGTAAGCTTATATCTAATATAGCTTTGTAAAAGCTCTTCGAGTGGGAAATTCATGAAAAAATGGAGAAAATGTATACTTAGTGACTATTCCATACATTGAATTATATTAATGTTTTGTTTGATCCTATTGATGGGACATTATATTGTCAATTATGGTGCTCGTAGTTGAGAGCAGTACACTGGATACTCTAACGTATGTGTAGGTAGACCTACATGGAGACCTGCCAAGTCTCATGCATTTTCAGCAAATGAGACTCACGCTTCAGGGGACTTCCTCACGCTCACACGTACGACAACACCCCAAATTTACCAATATAATGAATCACATTATTAATCGGAATAAGTCAAAATACTTTCATTTACCATCCATGCGCCAGACGATGCGAGATGCAGCTTAGAAATACTCCTCAGATAAATCGTCTCACTACATTAATGGACCCTTACATCCTATCCCTAACTACTCTCTGGTCATGGCACCTCTGTACATGTGAAAAATAATTTGTGGTTTTTCTTTGTCTCATATGGGAAGATTGAACGATTCATATTATGTGTTTTAGTGTTAAATGTCTTGAATTATAGTGAAATATATAAGGAGATATTATTATTTTTATGTTAGGCAAGATTTATGTCGCCAGAAGTTGCAATGGTTCATTTTGTAATCTATATGCTTTTCCCCCTATACTCCTTAACAGGTGCATGTGGCAATAATGAAACAAACTCGATGCGGCGCGGTTATGTCTGACATGGTTCACTTTGAGCGCTCAACCCCAACTCGAGGTTCAGTTCGCTCGTGATTGCTTTCACACTTTCATATATTGACTGAAAGCACACATCGTTTTGCAAAATTAGCCACTACCTAATAATGGTAGACTTACTGGGATGTGTGATGTTGAGAATTACCCTACTGGTACCGATTCCAGTGCTGGTGGTTACGAGGCAGGTGTACGTATTTTCGTCGTCTTCGGTAAGTCGCTTTATGGTAATACTCCCACAGCACAAGCCATCAGCGGCAAATGAGTACTTTGAACTGTCTTCCGTCTTTGAATCACACCGTGGTTTATTCGAAGCGGCATCATATTTGCAACTTACCAGCTCCGTTTGTTTAACAAACCACCTCAGGTTATCGTGCATTGCACCTTTGCTGGACGGTGGATCATACTTGCATGTAATGACCACAGCAGACCCCACGACCCCTTGGTCTTGAATGGAAGTTGTCACATTAAGGGCGTCTGTTCCTGCTGACGAATATTTTAAGAACTTCATGTGACATAAGATTCAATTGAAGAGTTTGTTCGCAAAAAACTGATTAGTCCATATTTGCCAAATGGAGATATTTGCTATTAAAGGTCAAGAAAAATAAAGAGAATAATGAGAAAATGTACCTTTTATCTGTACTGACCAATATATCATCTAAAAGGTATCATTTTGTACTTTATGACAGAGACCGAACTTCAAAATCTTCAAAAAAGGACTTATAGGTTTTTGCAAACAAACTCTTCAATTACACTGCCCTGACCAGATGATGATACCCTTACTACAAACAAGAACTGTAATTGTAATGATTCCAGCACCACCTTTAATAATGGTTTTATTATTATTATTATTATTATTATCATCATCATCATCATCACCATCATTATGAGTAGTAATAGCAGTAGTAGTAGTATGATTATCATCATTGTTATCAATACGTATATGTATTTATATTATTATTTTAATCATTGTTATCATCATCGACATTATAATTCATCTTCATCATGTCGTGTTCTGACCAGGACAGAATAGGGAGAGGACCGTGAAAGCTTATACATGATACGTTACGGAGTTGTCAATTTGCTCTTGATTGATTATATTGAGAAGATTGAATAACTTCTTAGTTTAAGTTTGGATCAGATTTTGCTATAACATTCACTGCTCTGTTCCCCTTTAATTTCTCAGCTTTTTTTCAAGAGCTTAACATGTGCTTAAGGTCATGATAAACATCTTGGCCTCTTTAACGCCCCCCCCCTCCCCCATGAAAAAAAAACACCCATTGTCTTGAAAGCGTTCTAGCCAGACCTATATATATATATATATATATATATATATATATATATATATATATCACTGCCTTGCAAGTCATGAGTAATTCAGTGGAGGCATCAAGGAAATCGGTCATCAGTTTTCTTAATTTCTGACATTGTTTATAAAGACAAGCCAGGGAAAATAAAAAAGCGAACAACTAACTTTATATTGCTCTATTATAAACTTATCAGCAAAAAGCATCGGAAGATGAACCAGATATAATTATAATGATTATTTCCAGAGGCCTCGGATTATTCTTTTTCTTCACATTATGCGTTTGTTAGCTGGGAATGATTAATCATGAATTTTGACAATCACCAAAAGAAAGTCATGTTGACTATGCTAACTCTTTCTGTGTAAATGGAACACATTTTGTTTGATGCAATTAATTTTCAAAATACAGCAGCACGTGTCAACTTTCCCAAATTAATATTCTCTTTATCTTATAAGTTTGACAAAAATATTCATCTCTGCACGGTATATAGACGATGATCAACTCTCACTAACGCTTACCTTCCGGGAAGCCGCATAAGATCCAAGAGAGGAAAGACAGGAATACCAAGAACTTGGCCATCATAGTGATAGTTTCATAGTACAATTTGTATTTACTGGGTTGTCTCAAGTAAGTAGAACAAAACACGACTGCGTTGTATAGCTGCTTTCTCTTGTCTATTGGCCGTGAAGACTTCCTTCTCTCGGTGAGCTAAGATTCTTCCCATGCACTGAAATTATCGAATGCATTGTTAGGATGCATCGATAATGGAAGTACTATGAAGTTACACATGACCAGCCAATAGTATATAGCCGTTGATAATGATGGCATACTAGTAAGTGGATTACGATTTATGTCGCTCGAACATGCGAACAGGTTTCGCTGCCCACTGACATTCTGTGCTTTCAACAATGTTCCATAGATATTCAGCAGCCATTCGAATAAAGGGTTATCCGGTTCTTTTTCTCTAGCGTCTCATTGGAGCGAAGGTCACAGCGGCAGACCTGACAACGCACTTACGCAAGTTATGTAATCATTCCTGTGAGGAATTTCTTTCTCCTGATAGCGTGATGGAAAGTTAGCATTGATGCTATCTTATGTTACAGCGCAAGTACTTTCCGTAAGACTGTTGTGAGTCGCCTTTCTACCTTCATAAATATCATGCACATAAAAGTTCCTAATTGTTCCTTCCCATATACCCGCTTCCGATAGAACTGTTATTAACATCCTGTCAGCGATCATCATATTTCACTCTCATAAGCGCTCTTGTGTGCATGCATTGTAGTATCGGTTATGGTGATTATGTCACATAATAATCACACGTATACAGCTCTTTAAAGGGATAACATAGCTTCTACATTATGTGTAGATTAATTTCGACTTAGCTGAATGAAACCTAGCAAGAGAAGAGTGAAAAATTATCATGAATTATTTGTAATGGATCATTCACATGACACACTGTTGGTGTATTTCATTAACACAACATTTAAACGATCAATGACATGTATTGTTTACGTTTAGGGCATTTTTTTAGAAACTTGCCAACCAGCCTTTCCCTCTTTTATTCAAGTCAATGTTCGTTAAAAGGGAAAACTATATTCACTCATAGCATATTTGGCATTGTAATGAATTTCACTTACCTTTGACTAGGATAATTTTTTCCTCGAATCTGTTGTGTCCTTTTCTGCCCCTTAGATTTTGGAATTCTCTTGAGAACAGTGTAAGTGAAGCTTTAAGTTTTATTCTTTTAACTTTTCAATTAGAGGATTAATCATATAGAGAAACTCCCATAACAGAATGAGTTATAACTCTTGCAAGCGTTTGCCTTTATTGCATCCTGTGAGACCGTTACAAAAATCATGAATCGTTTATCGTCTCTTAATACGTTCTCCTCTGTAAACCTTAGTCATTATAGTGAGCCCAATAATCCGTCTCATGCCTCGTACAATGTATGTGTGTGTTTGTTTTACCCTTCAACCCCCTTTTCTTCGCCCCTTCCCCTGTTCTCTTTAATCTCTTCCAGCTTTTCCAGAATGATTTCCCACAGCTTTCTCATGTAAGACTAATATGTTTATCCTACTCATTTCGATTGTTTTTGTTATATCTGTCATTTTAATGAAGTGAATGGTATGTAACGGGATTGAATTTCGCTCACCTCCCTATTGATTTACAGCCAAGTGAGTTCACAATGAACTTTCATTATTCAAATTAATGATTATAATATGGCATCAAGATGTCATTACTGCAACTCTTTGACAAAGTGCCCTTCAACGACGATAATAATTACATGTATCGATTATCAATTTCTTCTTAATGACATCTATGATAAAAACTATTGACTTACATCTCACCGGAGTATATGTCCATGATTTTTTTTTTAATGATTGCCATTACTCAAAACGACTGAATAATGTTGACGTGTGTTAACATTGGTGCAGGTTAATTTGTCATTCGTTGCAATGACATTTTATTATCAGTGTTTATGTTGGTATAAACTTGCAAGGAAAAGAGAACGGATAAATAAATCCCCCCAAAATACTGTTTTTCTATAACGTATAGCTATAGGCCCTAAATATACTACGTATTTTCCTCGCATGATTAAGATGATAGAGATTCCCAGATTGGTCGACAGAGGCGCTAATGATGCGAAAGGTTATTAGAAGCCTTTTTATTTTTGTTTTGAAAGACCAAAATTTCCTCATTAACTCAATACTTTATAGTAAAAATCTTTCATGAACTAAGTACTCACTCAGGTAGAAACAAATTTGAACTAATGTGAGCTTTGAGTTTTCTTCAGTTTGTCTGTCCTCTCTACGAATGGAATTTGTAAGATCGCAACTGCTGATCTAGGACGCTATATTTTCAACGGACACGTCGGGAAAAGGAACCAGTGGGAATCGAACCTGTAAGAGATTAGTCACAGCGACACGTTAGAAAGCTTGGGTCATGGACCTGCATCAATGTCCAGCTTTGACCATCCTTCTTTCTCACTTGTTCCGCATCAAACAAGAAATATATGTGGCCCATTCAGTATAGCAACCGGAAAGAAAAAAAATATAGCGAAAAGTGGGATCGGGAGTAAAATTTGAGTAACTCTGGTTGAGAATAGAAAAAAAAAATATGCAGGGCCTCTGTCCTGTTTATCCAAAATCATTACACGCTATATTGTGTATTTTGTATTTTGTATTTTGTATTTTGTATTTTGTATTTTGTATTTTGTATTTTGTATTTTGTATTTTGTATTTTGTATTTTGTATTTTGTATTTTGCATTTTGTATTTTGTATTTTGTATTTTGTATTTTGTATTTTGTATTTTGTATTTTGTATTTTGTATTTTTTTTTTTTTGTGCTTTGAGCTGTTTGATCTCTTCTGTACGGGAGCACAGTTCCTTACGAAAACTTGGCCTAAGGAGCCATTCTACTTTGCCGTGGCGCCCTTAGGATTCTCCGTCTTGGAGAATGGCATGCGGGTGGCGCCTCCTCCTACCAAACCATCTTCGGTTGGTGTTTCAGAGCGTGCATAACGCAGAACAAGTGGTAGAGAAAAGCAGTCTATTGAAGCCAGATGGCGTACTGTACTTCAGTAAAATCAATGCAGAAGCGCACAGGGAGTCATTTCGGGTGGGCTGTGTGGGTATCGTCATGTGTGCTCGTGTGTGCGTGTGTGTATGTTTGATTTACTGTATTGTATTGGATGCGAGAAGAAAAATCCACACGTACACTGATCACCACCACTGCACGAGAGCCCGGCCCTGCAACACAGGCCGTAGCGTAGTAGGTTGGTCGGCATCTGCACGGCTGGCTGGTGAATGTGTGTCACAGTCGCGTAGGAGATCCGTGCGCACTTGTACTTCAAGATCGATCGCGTCGAGCGTCGAGAGAAAATTCAACAGAAATACCAGATGGAGACTGACGGTGAAACAGCCATTACAGAAGATGAAAGGAAAATTGTGCAGGAATTCAACTACTTGCACGAGAAATCCAAACAGCTCTTCAATGGTCTTAGGTAGGTGCCCAAATTCGTAAACAAAATACATGATGCTACGTGCGTGGGATACACAATGAATGTACGGTAAAGTTTACAGCTACAGTGCAGAGACTGAGATGCATGTTCACAGTCCCAGAGCATGGAAATCGTGATGTTGAGATGTTGTCGGCAATAAGGTTGTGTAGAATCTGGATAGGTACTTTTATTCGTCTAGTCTAGATCTAGTTCTATTAAACCCTGTCTACTCAAGGGAAAACTGCCAGGTAGTGCCAGATGCGGTGGATGCTAACGTGTTAGATGTTAACACACCTCAGCTAGTGACAGTGCCAGTGTTTATCTGAGCCGAATTTGATTGTAGGATTAGGACTCATAGGAGATTTTATTCCAGTCATTCATTACCTCTGGCTCCGCCAAGGGCATAAAGGGAGGAGGAGGTTATGTTTATGCTTAGTACCGGGTACAGTTTGTTTGTTTGTTTGTCCGTGTGCAAAATAACTCAAAAAGCAGTTAACAGCCCAGATTTGGGAAAGAATTCCCTATGTCCCCCCACTAATTTGCACAAAATAGATAAATTACTATTTTTTTGATACTACATTGTAATGTTAAATAATAAACTAAATAAAGGTCTATGGCATAACCTTTATTTAGTGTATTATTAGTAAAAAAAATTGTAATTTATCTATTTTGTGCAAATTATTGGGGGGGGGGGGCATAAGGAACTCTTTCCCGGATATGGATGAAACTTACAGGAAAAGTTGAGAATGATGCGAGTATTAAACAGATGATTGAATTTTGGTAGTGATCTTGAACCTTGAACCTTGAAGTACTAGTAATCCCTTTCAGCAGTTCCTTGAAACTATCCCGGGATGGTAGAAATGTCGTGCGTCAGTGAGAGGTGACATGGTGATGTTGTAGTTACGCTCCCACCCTACGCCAGGTGAGAGTACTACAAGACGCTAGCGCTGCTGTACGCGCTAATGTTGTGGCAGAGCGGGTCAACAGCTGCACTCCTTACTAAAATTACACCTAAAATACCCTACGAAACTACTAGTTACTTATACAAAACTACTTAGTAACCCTGCAAGCTCACCTGCTGACCTACAGCACAGGATCTCGCCTAACAGTACAACACAGATGGAGACCGATTCAGACCAAGCTTTGACCATACGTGTTCAAACCAGTTCAGTCCTTGTCTCAGTCTCTGCAGCGATCCTTCTTTGGCCAATCATGGACCGGAACGATGGACCCCCCCAATTTGCATTTAAACCTGCCCCGATTGATCCATTATTCTAACAAGGGGTGTTCTTTATCCTTGCACTGAGAGGTAACCCAATTGACTGCTACAGTGAACAGGATGATGTTAAATGTCACTAATGTACAATAAAACTGATGGTGCATAGTGCTAGTAAAAAAAACCACATGCCTCTTTGCTTAGAGCGTGTGTGACCCAACAGGAGGTTGCATCACTCGGATGACTGGAAGAGCAGCCTCTCTGAATGTTAATGGGTTGGTAATTGCGACCACAGGTCCTGACAGATGGTTCCAGGTTCTAACAGCTGGGGGAAAAAAGGAAAATTTGAACGCATCTATGGTCGCGGTTGGGATTATGTACTTGAGCTTATGGTCATGCCTTCCTGTGTAGGTAGCTGGGAAAATCACATGTGGTAAACATAGAAGTTAACAGAAGTGTATCTTATGGATATGATCCGATGGGAATTTATGAAGGATTAAAAAAAAAAAAAAAATTGGCGGGTAGAACCTAGAATCAATAAACTTTGGAGTTCAAGCTGCACATTTTTTAGGTTTTCATACGCGCACTAAAGTTTCATACGCGTAACAAAGGCTTCTGTATTGGGAAATCGGGCGATTTTTCAGCATGTACATACCTACGTATAATTGGTGGAAATCACTGATCTCTATAGAAGAGCCCAAAGAGCTTTTCCCCAGTGGTGGAAAGGAGAAAAATCTCTTTGGGAAGAGCTCATTGGTGGAAAGTAGCTGCTTGGCAGAGGTCTACGCTCTCAGAGTGCTTTTCTAGTTTTCGTGACTCAACATACATACAACAGCAGGGACTGTACTGATAGTAGATGTGTAGTCTCCTGTGATAAATCGGATTAGGATTAGGAATATCTGGTTGAATGCAATGCATGTGTAGACTCTGTGGTCTGTTGTGCAATCTTGAAATGGTAATTTGTTGTTCCATTTTGTATGGTAATTTTGTATAATAATTTATATTCCATTTTTTATGGCCATTTTATATTATGGTAATTTCTTGTTCCAGGGACTTGCCTCAGTATGGACATAAACAGTGGCAATCATATTTTGCAAGGACATTTGATGTCTACACAAAGTTGTGGAAATTTCAGCAGCAAAACAGGTACGTAGTATGCCTACTTGTACATTGTAAAGCTTGTCTTCATGTCAGTTTCATGCAGAGTTTCCAAGTTTTGAATCATTTCCATGCTGACTTGTGTCAGATATTTGCTTTTTGTAAGGCTGCTTTGGAAGCTTAAATAGCAGATGAAGACAAACTTCTATTGCAATTTTCTTTGAACTTGGTCACTCCTGTTAAAAAGCTACGGGTACATTGCTTTCTTCTACAATGTAGATGAGATTGTGAACGCGTGGTGGTCAGTGTGACAGATGTTGGAATGTAGCTGCAAGGAAATTTGCTAAGTTATGAAATGAAACTTCGTGTTTCAAAAAGTACAAATTGCCTACTTCTGTTGTTCAGGATTTGCTCAATAGCTACACTAAACCACAGGAATTTTTTCCCACTCATAGTGCTAAGGTTTTTCTTTTAAACTGTAAAAACCAGATATGTATCAAGACAATTCATATTAAGTATAAATTGTGCAGTGATGCACATGCCTGTTAAATCTTGTTCATAGTTTTTTTCAATTAAAATTGTGGAGCCTTTTTTTTTAAGAATTGAAGTTGTTCATTTAACCCATTCCTCCCATACAATTCTTAGAGAGGCCCTCAATGCCCCCAAATGAGATTCTGTTACCCGTTGAAAGCTACCGGACAGTTGGTAATCCACCTGTGCGAAGGTAGTCAAGTAGTACAATGTCTACTGCATGGATACGGTATCGAACAATGCGAAATATTGACCGTGCGAGCCTGAATAGTGTGCTCTAGACTCTTGATCATACTTTTGTACACTGTTATGTGTGTACAGTTATTGATATTGAAGCAAACTTTTAGATGGAAAAGTGAATTACCTGTGTATTTTGCATCAAAAGAATGAAAGTGTACTTGCACAGTGAAGTTGTGTGTCATTTATGTAATATAAAATTGGCCTTTGCCATAAAGATGAGAAAATACTCAATACTGGGTATTGCTTACAATGCGATGTACACCCACACACAAGCCTGTGTTCTTTGCAAGTTGTAAGTTGTCCTTCTCTATTAGACTCTGATGCCCATTTAACAAGAGAGAGAGAGAGAGAGAGAGAGAGAAAAAAAAAAGGGGGGGGGGGATGCACCATTTACAACCTTGTTTGTGAATTTCCTCGTTGATAGCAAAGGCAATGTTTAATTTTTCTTCCAGACTTTAGAACACTTTTTGAGATACAGTGATGAGCACGCTGCCCTGAGTTTTTATTTTTCTCTTGTTACTGACGAGGTGAGGGAATTTTAACCATGACATTTGTGATAAAAAGGTGATAATTGGAGTGTAATGCAATGATGAAGAGGATGTGATCCTTAGGAAGTGGCAATGTTCCTGTAAAGGTTAATGGAAATTGATATGAATGCCAACCCACTTCCTTCACAAACCTGATTGCTCTTTTCAATATGTACAAAGTCTTGGGTTTCCCAGCTGATTCTAGAATGGATGGGGTTGAATCGATGGTATCTTGTCCTTTCTTGCAGGCAAGTCCTTGATCTGAGGTATGGACTGAAGCGGTGGCAGATTGGTGAAATAGCCTCCAAGATTGGTCAGCTGTACTACCACTACTAGTGAGTTGTCAGTGACAATGTGATCAATTGCAGTAAATAATAGCTTTTGTTATTGCTGAAAGCATGAATACACAATGCAGCTGTTCTTTAAAGCTGTGAAAAAAAACAACAAAACAAACCATGCATGTAGTTATTTTGACAAACGTGCAAGGAAAGGTGAAGTTTGTTAAAAAATAGGAAGGGAAAGTGAAGACCAGCATTTTGATGGTCCATTATCAGTTATTTTTTTTCAGATTTGGATTAAACAGATTGTACAAAGCCCAAACAGCATACCCACATTCAGTTTAAGACCATTTTATTCTATTCTTTTGATAGATAACATTGCCTACCCCACTTTTTTTAGTTACTAATTTTGTTAATTTCGAGTGCTGCTGGTTCCACTAACAATCATAAGTTCTTACAATTCTGAAGCTATTTGTTAATTGATTATCCTGAAGTAATTTGTTCATTAATATCTATGTATTTTATTGTTTATTTCAGTTTATTAAATGCACACACAAAACAAACAGACTAACAAAAACAATACATAAAAACAAACAAATTATGAATAGCTTTCTAGGGCCCATGTATATATTCACTTTTCTGAGACTATTTAAGCCATTATGGGAGCAATGATTTGAAATTTGATGTAAGAGCACAGAACAGCATCTTTTTGATAACAATATCTTGATACAGTAACAGAGACATAAATGTGTGTTAACTTGAGTAAAGTTATGTCATATTCTATAGAATTACACAAATGATGAAAGAATAAAAAGGATGCCTTCTACAATCTAAGTCAAAGGAATTTAAAATCTGTAGCTCAATGTTTTGGTTGTCAGGAATGCCCTTACTCATCTCAGATCTGTGTTCTTATGTGTACATTGGGTCAGAAAACCACTCCTCTTTTACATTTTGGCAAAAAGAAAATAATAAATGTTGAATATTTGTGGGAAAGTCAAATTTGTTTGGCAGATCTGATTTTGAAACCGTAATATCATAGATTTTGTAATCATGGTATAGTGACTTTTTTTTCTGTATTTATCATCCGTGAATCGTTTTCGTAAAACTGTTTACTTGGAAACAAAAGGAAAAAAATATTTTTGGCAGGTTATGAATGGTGATTGTAATGTAAGATGTGTTAAGGCAAGCAATGCTACACAGCTGTACTCTGTTGGTCACAGAACCCAGACAGCTTTTGCCTTCTTCCAGTTGGACATTATATCTCAGCTGATGATATACTTGTCTGTATGTATATGAATGACTACAGTTGTACAATGTACATGTACATGTACAAAATAGTATATATTTATCATAGCTTGTTTTTTAACCGTAACTAGGCCGGGCTACTGTATTTAGGTAGATGATAGAGCAGGGGCCTCCCAGGCCCCCCCCCCCCCCCCCCCTCCAGATCTTGGCCGTCGACAGCGCGATCGCAACAAAAATTGGCACACACACTGCTGTACATGTACCTAATAAAGTACCGGTACCGTGAAGTATTAATAATTTTTAACAAAAATTATCATTTATGCTAAATTATGCTAATTTATGCATAATGATGCATGAAATCAGATAATTTGGTATAAATCACGAAGTAAAGCTCAAAACAGGCACATTTTTTGTGTAAATTCTTTTTCGTGTCCTTAGCAAATGTAAGAGAAAAAAATTGTGCCATCAGAAAAAAATTTTGAAAGTATTTTTATTAAATTGTTTTTTGAATTTCTTATGTATTTTTTGTTCTTTTGACTTAATGTTTTTTTTTTTGTTGTTGTTGTTGTTTTTTCGATAAAATTTGTCCCCGACATTGTTCCGAACAAGAAAATATGTTATTGATTGATTTTAATCGATAAAACCCCCAAATAATCATGCTTTTATGAAATTTGCCTGTAACTTGTAAGCACAGTTTGCATTGAAATTGTACAGAAATTCTCGTTTTTGAGCAATTCTTTTATCTGACATGCACCCAATGTACATATTTATGCGCAACTTCGGAACCGCGCGCCCGGGCATCACAAATTTGGTGTCAAAAGATGCGGGAGACTCGAAAGAAAAAAGTCATGAAACATTGTGGCGATAGCTTTTTGCGATAGCGATACACATTGCGTGGAACGTCGAGGGGGTTGGGCCTCAGAAGCCCTCCCCCCGGCCTAGTTAGGGTTAAACCCTTTATGTGCCTAATATGTGACCCGCTACAACAAAATGGTCCTAAAGTCGCGCACGGTCGAAGCCGTGCAAATCGACTTTGAAGTTAGAGCATCAAAATTGGTCAAAACTTAGGATTTTCTGAATTTGACATATTATTAGAGTCTGACATGTCTTCTATCATCTGTCGAAATTTTGAAGCAAAATGATGAAAGGAAAGACCAAAAAATAGCGTTTTTCTAGGCCATGTTTTTTTGGCGTTTCAACGAAGCAGAAACTGGTTCGAACATTTGGATTGAGCGCCACACATAGGCTCCGCCCCTAACAACGACCAGAGTGCTCTCATTGGTCAGTTTGCTGCTTGCCGCTAACCGAAGCGTGAAGCTCGCACTCTGCCCAGTCGACTGGTGCGTGCGGGCGGGTTGAGCTATGCCTAGCCGCTTCTCCTGACATCCTGGTCACTGATTGGTCGGTGAGGAGACCGCCGACGCTGTGTTTGAATGAGCATTTCGGGGGTTGCTAGGGCTTAACTTCTATTGTCCGGAGGTGAATACTGACTTGCGTGTCTCTTGATTGTGATTGCGTCGCAAGGAGAACTTTTAGGGCGCTTTTCTCGAAACAGTGATTTCCCACAAGTCTTGACATGCTCTCTTTTAAACATCGATATCTCCGCAGCCGATTATTTTTATAAGACGTGTTGTATATCAATTTAAAGCAGAAAGATTAGGGAATTGTGTCATGCAATTTTCAAATAATCGACCTCGCCCGACTTTAGGATCATTTTGTTGTAGCGGGTCACATATATTTGCAGTCCCACATATGTGTCGTAATATATCTCAGTCCAATAGGAAGGTCATGATAATGCAATATAGAGATCAGAGATTTTGGGTAGTTTCTGTTTATTTGTAATTAAGTTGTAGTTTTGGGACAGCTGTGTCAAATGGTGAAGAAAGCTCGCCACCATGCATATGATGCTAATCGCAGAGCAAACCACGGTTAAATTTTCAGTTATTTGTTAAATGACATTCACCTATAGAGATGAAAAATTGATGAATGCCATTGATGCAGGAAGAGATTGCATTTTACAGAATGATACATCACATGTCAGTATTAAGTCACCAGTAGCTATATAAATAAGAAAAGAAATGCCAAGGTTGGAGAGACCATTGTGGAGTACATTCTATTGTGGGGTGAACACCTGCGCACAATATGTTCTAAACATGGAAGGCTTCGACCATCAACCTTTGTTAGACTGTCCTTGTATTGAAAGTTTTTGTTTTTTTTTTCCTAATTAAGAGAGGAAAGAGGGTGGTGATAGTGTATGCTGTGTATCAGGTTGCACTACCAAATTCATTACATAAATGTGTTTTCAATTTTGTTTAATGGAAATAAAACATAACAACCTTTACATTCTCATGTAAAATGGTACTTAACATTCCGTATTCCATCTGGTCTGTAGCAAGGTTTTATAATCAAAGTGTGGTGTTTCACAAAACCAAATGAATTTGAGTAAACCTACAGTATGAATTCAAATGGCGCTTTGCCAGTTATTTCAAAATGTACTTCAGTAACCAAATTTATCTGTAGCTCTGGATCACCTCCAAAATCACTCTGAAGACAAAAAGAAGTCATGTACTCTGCCCTCTATTAAAGAACCAGTGATGTAGCTTTCCGAGTGTGGATGATGAAGCCAGATCACCATGGCAACGCTGTTTCATGAGATGCAAGGTTGTTTATGAAATGAGATGCACTTAGTGCCAGTGTTGGATGTGCAGTAGGAGATGTGCAGAGTGATTTATTGATCAGGAGGAAGTGACTACCACCTGGCAGGGGAGGATGTGGCTGAGGTGACATGGAGCAGTGTTGCACTCATGTTGCTAGGCAACAGATGGGGATTCCTTTTCATACCAAGAGACAGACTGTCAGTCACACCAAAAGCACTATAAATTTTGCAACATGACATCAAAAGTGATGATGTAGCCCCATAGTGCAGCACAGTTGCTCCTGTTTTCTTATTGTTTCCCTCTGGAGAGAATGCTACTTTGGAGTTTTTGCTCGCCTACACACAGTAGCATGCCCGTCACTAGGACGATTTTATGAGAATAATTGTATAGTGCTGCTTGTGATGATGAGAACAGTGAAGATGCTATAGTCACAATAATGGCTGATAAAGAAGGAAGATTGATGATTATGTAATGAAATTGATATTAAATGTAATAGTGATGGTAATGATAACATTGATGAGTATAGCAATAAAAACAACCGTGGCAACATTGATAGGTACAGTAAATCTTTGCATGATATTAAAGCACTGTGCAGATGTATACAAGTGTAGTATTGTGGTGTACTTTCCACAGCTTTAATATTGTATGACCACCAAATGTTTACCAAAAGTACTTTGCCTGAAGATGCCAGTCAAGTTCATATACAATGTACCTATCAATTAGTAATCTCTGACAAGGTCAAAGGTCAAAGGTTTGTGAACTAACACTGAAAAACACTGTAATCACAACTTATGATATGTGGGCAAGACATTGCATGGTGTTTGCCTTGTTTCCTCCCTTTTTTGTGTGTGTTTTCAGCTCAGGAGTATGGTTTGTCAATTTTTAGAGTCATCATTGGGAAATCCACATGTGATGCAGTTGCTTGTGGTCTTTGGATATACATAATGTAGCTTTCAAAAATATTTTAAATGCAGATTTTGTCTTACCATTCAAAACTTGTACTATGTGGAATTCCTTTGAAATGTTTCACTAACAGGTCCAAATTCATGCTTTTATTTTGCAGTTTAAGAACCAGTGAGACCAATTACCTCCATGAAGCGTACTCATTCTACTCTGCCATCAGGGCGAGGGCATACTTCTCCAAAGTTAATAGAGAGAAAAGGTAAGTGTAGCTAGTTTTTTTTTTTGCACAATTAATTGATTAAATCTTTCTGTTTTCTTCTTTCAACAGTGGTAATGAATATTTATGCTTGAAAGATAGAACTTCTCAAGTATGTGTGAATAATGCACGAGACTATTCTAGCAACAGGTTCCGACTAATGTGGGCCTGAAAGAATAACTTGTGCAAAGGAAAGTAGGGCCTGACTTCACAAAGGCAATTTGAATCAAATCCATGGTTCAAGATCAAATCTATCAGCTAAAAAAACACTTAAAGTGTACTGTCATCCACCAAATATGCACATGACAGCACATGTTGATTATTATATCTTGTTAGTACCTTTATGTCATTATAAGTGGAACATGTTCATATAATGCAACTGAAATTTGCATAGTCCATTTGCAACATACGTTGTATAGATTTGGACTACGTGTACCTTTGTGAATTTCAGCATACAAATTGCATCTTTTATAATGCTGGCATTTAGTTGAGCTTGAAAGTCTTAGTTCTACAACTGAACCAATAGACAAGATCCAAAACAATGCGACATAGTCCATCTGAAATGGCTTAAAAATGTACTTTGTGATAAAATGTTGTTTCATGTTGTTCCCAATGCTGTGCATATTTAGTCCTGAACTTATGGTCAAAAAATTGCGGTACTACGCACGAGTGATTGTGGTCGGGCTTTTACTACGCAAGATGGATCTAGTCAAGGACTTGGTAAAGGTTGGTGTCAAGTTTGTCTTCTTTAATGAGTGTGACCATTGTACAGATAGCTTCTGTTGTGTTAACGTGACTCTTATACATTTTATCAACTTTGAAACATAACAGTATTGATAGTATTTGCAGAACCGTTCGTATTATGACTTCAGCATGCAATGAAAGTATTACTGTCATCCATTGCAAGTATTACTTCCATCCATTGCATTGTGAAATCATCTCTATATTTGCCTGGAACAAAATAACGGAGAATCCATTTGTGTCTGTGTGTGAATGTGTGTGTGTGTTTGTGCTTTGTTCAGGAGAAAATGGCAAGTCCTCCATAGATCTGTGTCAATTGGTTGTGGTGCTTTCCTAGTCTGGCAGAAAAAAATAAAAAGTTTCTTGTCTTCCTTTTGCCGAAGAGTTAAGTTCTGATGGTCAGCCGAAGTTGGCAGAATGCTTTTTTTTCTTCTTGCATGAATGTGACAGGTCCAATTTGATTGAATGCATGTATGTTATATTTTTTGCTGCTTCTTATGTCCAACAGGAATTGAGCAGGAATTTGGAAGAATATCGATCCAACTACAATGCGGAGGATCAGCCGGAGTGGGACCTAGTGCTGGGTGAAATCGAGGCCTTTATAGATGTGAGCTGTCATGCTTGTATCATCTACGACCATTTATTCCACTGATCAAGTACAGTGCACTCCCGCTATAATGAACACAATTATAACAAAATTCCGGCTACAACAAAATTAAAATTAGGGCTGCAACATTATCTGCTCAATGTTTTTTATTGTTTATTTGTTCGGTTATAACCAAATTTTGATGTAATGAAAGAACACTGCCAGTCCTGAGGACTTTGGGGTGTCCACTGTATAGTGCATTAGCATAGAAGGTTAACATTTTAGTGTGTGAAGTGGAACCCCATTTCATTTTAAGGTTGATTTTAATGACTGCACAAAGTGAAATCCAAAATGCAAAACAGTGATGAGAGATTCAGAGCAGTAGGACCAATTATAGATCTAGAAGACTAAAGAGTATGAAACAGGAAAAGCATAAGGCAAGAGCTACATCTGTATGTTGTTTTTACTGAGGTCTCTGATGCAGATGATTGGGTTTAGCAGCACTTTTTTCTGCTCACAATGTGACTGTTTGGGTCAATGTCTATTAGGTCATTCCACAATATCTCAGAAGGCAAAGTTTATTGAGCGTGCCACAGTTTCATCCTATCTCCATTCAGGCGTATTTAATGCTATTGACTCTGCTGCTAGTGAAACTCTTTCGCACAAAGTGGCCATGGAAAAATCTTTAAGCAGGAAATGTTGACCCAATTAGTAAAACAGTACCTGTAATTTTCATGAATCTTGATATTATGAAAAGAGAGAAAAACATTATACACCCGTCCTCTTTATTCTTCTGAACGAGCATGGACATTTTTGTGTATATTCTACTTTCAAAATGTTGAGATCTGAAGGCAAGGTAGAAGTTATACAATTCATGTAGCCCGTTGAGGATGAGTCCCGAGTATATTCAGGCAGGGGTCTATGGGAAATAAGTGTTGTAGCAAAATCAAATCGTCCTTTACGGTTTAGTCAATCGATGCCAAGCAGATTTCCTGGCTAGGAGAGGCACAATGTATAAGATCTGTAATATCAACCATGGCCCTGTTATTACCTCCCACCACCCACCCAGGCTGATGAGGGCATACGGGTACTGGACGAGCAGGCTTCGCCCCAGGTCCAAACCCACCGGCTCACCGAGGAGATTGTCCCCGCCAAAGACCCGTCCATCACCAGCGAGCTTACTCTGCAGGAGGCCATTATTGTGGGCAACTCAGCCCACCAGGTCAGCTGTTCTTATTTTCTTGTTGGTTACCTTCTACCTTCTGCATACTGTAGGTCCTATAAGCTGTTTTTTTTTTGTGAGGGTTTAACCCTATTCTAACTGGGCTATTTGAGACCAAGTTTTTACTGGGTGGGGGGTCAATTTGACCCCCCTTTAGATCTCGGTCACTGATGGCGTGATCGCCGCAAAATTTTTTCCTGAACATAGAGCAGGATGTCAACTACGAGATTACATGGTCACATATTAGAAAAATACTGATTTTCTATTTTTAGTAAATTAATTATGTAAATTTATGCGTGGAATTTATATTTTCACCTGTAACTCCATTAAAAAGACTGAATGATTGCTAAATTTTTGTGTCAGAATTCCTTAACCCTAATTCCCACCGGGTTTTTTGAGGGACTTGAAACCACCGGGGGGTGGGGGGCCTTTTTGGCCCCCCCTTCAGATCTTGGTCATTGATCGCGCGATCCTTGCGAAATGCGCTCTAAGGTAGAGGCCAATGTAATCTACAAGACTGTATAGTTAGATTTTTCAAATTTTAAATAATGTATTTTATATTCATTAATTCATGCTAATTTATGCAAAAATATTTTTTTTGCCTTTAGATAAAAGAATAAAGCTCCAAGACTTCTAATTTTTGGTGAACATATTCTTTTCAATATCCTCAACAATAATATTCAAGCAAAATTTCAGCTTCATGATTATTTCTTATTTATTTTGTTGTTTATTGAATTTCTTATGTATTTCTTTGTTTTTTACTCTTTTTTTTGTTTTTTTTTTGTCAAAATTTGTCGCAGAAACTTTCTAAAGCATAATCAGGCTAAAATGAATCATCAGCCATTGAAAGTAGAAATATTTATTTTCATATGAATTTATTGCAAAAACACAATTTACATTGGATTTGTACACAAAATCATATTTTTGAGCAATTTTTGGGTCGACAAATTTTTTTCAAAGGGGCGTGGCTTCAAAACGGTATGCCTGGGAGCGACAAATTTGGTCTCAAAAGTTGCGTGATACTTGACAGAAAAAAGTCATAAACTGTCGCGGCAAGAGCATCACGCGTTGCGGGATAATCACGCAAAACGTCGAGGGGGGCCAAAATGCCCCCCCCCCCCCCCCCCCCCCCCCCCCCCCCCCCCCGGTGGGAATAGGGTTAATTTTTGCAAATTTCGCAAATAACTACTGGATCACGAATTTAACAACATGCAAAAATATCTCAGACTGACAGGCGCTAGCGCACCAGTGATAGCCGAGGTGTCAAAATCATGAAAATAACATCTCGCGAAAATATCCTTGACCTTGTCATTCGCCCAAAAAAAATATCTGTGTGCGAGAACAACAGCTTATGCAGTAGTTTGAGTGCTGATTGGGACAGTAATAATAGTGGCATCATAAATTTGTTCATTTGATCAACTGGGATGGGATGGGGGCGGGCTGAGATGTTCAGCGGTAGAAGAATGCCCCATCATGTTAAAGGCCTTGGTAAACAAGATACCTCATAAGTGAGATTCGTTTCACTGATTGGTCAAAAGTATGTCACGTGACAAGGTGTAGTCCCGTCTTTCTTGCCTTAGGGTTTTCATGTAAGTGATAGAAAGGCAAAACCCTCGTGATAGTAAGTCAAAATCCTCGTGATAGAATTCGTAAACCCTCCGCGACTATTGTACACATAACAAGTACACTAGACTTCGCGCACGGTGTCCGCAACCCCTCCAAGGACGTTCACTATGCGCATCGTATACAACACATGCACAATCATCGCACTAGCGCACAGCAGGCATGTTTCAACATGGCATGATGATCGAGCGCTCCTCCGTGATTTGAAATGAGCTGAATCAAAGATCGTACACTTTGTCTTTAGGATTTCTTAGGTTCCCGAAGCAGAGACAAATCTCAGCATGTTGGAAATATCGAATTAAAACACGAGCGACGGGAAACTGGATGTATAACTCTAATCTTCTGCCAAGATTTTATGCAGGAGCTCGCCGAAGGCCATGTGACTTACTGTGAGTGATTACCGTGCATTTTGGGTAGTCTACGAAATGCACGAAAACCATGCAAGCGAGTACTGTGGCCGGATTTTAGGGCTAGCGTTAGGCCTAACAGTTGAGTTAGAATTTGCTTCATGTTTGCCTAGCCCTAGATTTTGTTTAAGTCTTAAACGATGAGGTATATAAAACAAATATTAACTGCTCTGATAACGCCTCGGGTGATAGAAGGGTCGGTATGAAAAGCACCTTGGAAATGATAATTTCCACCATCATCCTCATGATTTGCATACTACCCTCCTGTTGCCTTGATGTTGCAGGTGAAGTTCAGCGAGCTGACCCTGGACATGTACAGAATGCTGCAGACTCTGGAGAGGGAACCTACGCTGAGAGACGAAAACAGCGTCAAGGTAGCGAAGCCATTCTCTTGTGTGTCCTACCCACCACAGGATGTAAAAAGACTTGTGATCCATCAAGAGGGGGAGGGGAGAGAAAACAAACTGTCAGGGAGAGACAGAAGAGGAGACTGAATAAGAAGAAGGAGAGAAGGGAGGAGGATAGGGGAAGAAAGAAACTACAGTTCAACTCAGAATCTGTCATATGTTGCCATGTTACCCTCATAAACAGAGACTTTGAATCTGAGAAGTCAGAAAGATATTCAGCTGAAAAGTGAACAATTTCCATATAGATGTCTTTAACCCGTTTAGGACGAATCCCGAGTATACTCGGGCAGATGTTTATGGGAAATGCGTGTTGTAGCAAAATCAGTGCATCCTCAACGTATTAATTACAGTGCTGTATCTTCTATCCACATTTGAAATTCTATTTAAATATCAGGGGTAATGTGTGTATGATTGAATTCACTATTTTTCCCTTTTAATGAAACATGGTTCATTGTTAGTAGAACTGTTTTATTTGAAAGTTTGATCATGACTGTATTTTAACCTTGGATTTGATATTCAATATTTAAATATGTTGTCATCAGGTTGCCAGCTTTTTTCCTGTTTCTGATGAAGATTTGCAGTATAGTCGGGCAAAGCCAAGCAAACAAATCGTAGAACTCTGAAATCAAGGAAATCATTGTTTGGTGACTTTGTCAGGTGTCAATCTGGGGGGTATTTCATGAAGCATTTTGTCCGACAAAGTTGTCGGACAAATTTGCTCTCAGCCAATCAGATGCAAGGATTTCAGTAGCTTGTAACAGTTTGTTGAAGAAATATCTGACCAAAATGCTTCATGAAATGCTCCCTCTGGATGTATCTTATTTTCAAGTAAACATAATGTGGCAATGCTTTCATCGGTCCAGTACTGCACTATTTTAGGCCTTAGTTGTAAATACATCCATCCAGATTGTGGAAAGCATACCGGTAATTGAAATTTCATATGTCTGATCATCAGCCTTCCTTTCCTTTTGTTTTGTTCTGTTTTTTCCTGCTGCTGGCAGGACCAGACACAAATCAAGCGGCAGAACCCTCACAAGTATCTCCTGTACAAGCCATCATTTGACCAGTTCTACACATTCATGTCTGCAGGAGTGAAGGTAGGCGTTCTGAATAACTTGAAGGATGGCTTGGTTGGGACTGTGTCTGCCTGGTTATCAAAATATCTCAGGCTTGAGACTGATGAGTCACTGAACTATGTTGTGTATGGACAGAGGTTAGCTGCAATGAAGTTGTTGTACGTGTAGCTCAGTGGATAAGACCACTGATTATCACTTGTAATGTCCCCGGTTTGAGTCCCCTGGCTGCAGCAGTTCTGCCAGAAGGCAAAGCTCTTTATCTACATAGATTAGTCCTCCCGAGGGAACTCAAAGCTGTCCTTCCACTGGTTGCTTAAAGCGTTCAATGCGTCTTTAAGCCCCAGTCACATGGACATGCCGGATCACCCCGGATCTGATCTAGGGTGATTTGGGGAGAGATCGGTGTTGACGCCTCAGGCATCCTTGGACATCTGGAAGGCCAACACGGCAACTTTTAGAGGTCAAAAACATCCGGCATCAGCCGGGGACTGCCGTGTTGGCAGAGCTATCTGGAATGATCCGTGTGGCCACCACGTAGCTGCCGAGTTGGTGCGTGTGAGTGCTGTGTAGATGCCGTGTAGATGCCATGCTGTTCTGGCCTTATCCGAGTAGCTGCCATGTTGATACCGTGTGTACAGCCATCAACGCTCGTCGACGCTCCATCCAGGGCAAAGCTGTCCCGGAACTCCCCGGATCATCATGTAGATCCTTGAGGATCCATGTTTATATTTGACTGGGGCTTTAGTTGTCACCTGAAACAAAGATAAATTCTAATCAAATTTTCATATTCAATTAAACATAAAATTCTAATTCTAATTCTAATCAGTAGTGACTGTTGTTACTGCAAGTTTAAAGTGTGAGATCATACCAGAATGTACCAGTGATGTATTTAAAACATAGGTTCTTTTGCTGTTGTGTCATGATAGTTTGATATAATGATGATGACGACGATGATGATGATGGTGATGGTGATGGTGATGAGGATGATTGTAATAATAGTCCTTCGTTTTGAACTGACGCACATTGCTGCACCTGAATGGGCTTTGTCAGTCTGCAATCTAGTCAAATTTGGGAAACTTTTTAGATGCTCATGGAAGTGCTTGGCAAGTTTAATACTTGGGCACATAAAATGATTAACCAGACTTCAAATGTCCACGATGTCACTGTGCACGTTCCAGGAGCTACCACCAAACTCTGTGCTCTTGGTGTACCTGGCTGCCAGCGCCTCTGCCCCTGGGAAGCCAGACAGCGACGGGGCCTATGACATGGGCGGGGTAGCCACCAACCCAAAGAAGGAGAATGGAGAGAACCATGTGAAACGCTCTGCCCAGCTCAAGGACATCCACTGGTGAGTATCCTAGCATCAGAATGTAATCAATTTTGTGAGGAATATGTGATTGAAGTATGTGAGAGAAATATTGTCAGCCATGCTTTCAAGGTGTGGAGTTCTTCCCCAGCCTGTTAAAATGGAAGCGGATACTCCTGGTCATGTTTCCTTTCTTTCTTTTTTTTTTATTGGGGGGGGGGGGTGTCTCTTGTCCTGTTATTTTGTCTTTCTTCTTCCTCAGACTAGGAATGCATTGTTACTTGAAGAATTACTCAATAAAACATAATTGCAGAGACTGTCCACCAAATTCTATGGCAGCTTATACTCATGCAAGGCATACTTTTTTTTTTTGTTGGGGGGGGGGGGGTAGGTAGTCCACCAATATGTGGAAATTATAGCAATTCACAATTGTGTCATTTGTGTTTATTCCATATGTGCTTTGATGCATGTACAGTAGGCAGCCATATAAGATGACTTCACATGGATGAACACTATTTGTGTGCTAACTTTTGATTGCACCGAGCAGTTGATTTTAATATCTTCTGAAATTCTAGAATTCAACAGTGTGGTTAATAAATGATTGCTTTTGTCTTGTTTGGTTAAGTTGTTAGAGAATTTCAATCACAGTCTAAATGCAGCAGAGTTTATTAAATATCTTTATCTGAGATCTTAACACAAGATGCTCTCGGCATTTGTACCAGCAGGAATTCAAATGATGCTGTCATACCTAACCACCACACCTTTCATATATACCATCTATTATGTCCCCAAAAAAATTACAACGGGACCCTCCGCAACAATAACTTTGGAAATAGTGAGTCAATCCAAATACAATTTCAGGGCATAAAACTATAATGTACACGTATTACCCACATCTTACAGAAAATCCCATCGGATTTGCTTCAGTGGTCAAAGAGAAATGAGGATTTTTCTAGAGAATGTTAGGAATCCCTTCCCTCCAAGTTTTGTCCATTGTGTTCACATATTGACATGCAGCTCCAAGAGCATCCAAGTGCTAAACTTGGAAGAAACAGATCCATGACATGCTTTACAAAGATCCACATTTCTCTGTGACCACTTGACCGAACTGAATGGGGTTTTCTGCAAAATGTAGCTAAGATGTTGTATTTCAAGGCCCTGAAATAGCATTCAGACAGTTTAATCATATGAGAAGTTATCAATGCCAAAATCCAGTTGTAATTTTTTTGGGGACATACTGTACTTACAGGCAAAATATGGCATTCATTCCACTAGGGTGCCTAACAACGAAATGTGTGCAGAAATTTCCTTTTTATGTTCAATGGGGTATTGATACTTCTCCATGTGTCTGAGGGCAGCTGTTTATATGTGTGTTTGTTTATTAGTGTCTGTTGCTCCATCTTTATATATTTCTCATGCGGATTGTTTTGATTCTTCGCAGTATTCATCCAGGGGATCTGTACCCATTTACCAGGAAACCGCTCTTCATTATTGTGGACAGCCCCAATGCTCACGCCTTCACGGTATGTTCTTTACATCTCTCAACCCACTGAAATCTGGACTACTGTAAAAATGGAAATTGTCACATGAGTAATGTTTTGAGATCAACCTCATGAAATGAATTTTGCATGTTTTTGATTTCACAGAAAAACAAAGTGATGAAATGTTATTACATATATTAGAAGCACAGATATTGGCGCACTTTTATTTTCACGTTGACTTTATGTCACGATAAATACGCAAAATTTCCACACCGCTAAAATTTCCACATTTGCAGTTACAAATAGTCCAGTATTCTTCATTTATTCTCATAAGATTGTGCAGACCAATTAACTAGAGGACCTCATAAAAAGGTTGAAAACTTGCATCATATTATGTACATAGGTGTCATATCCAGTTAGGAGTACTGGTACCCTATGAATTAACACCCATTTTGTAGAGACTTCTGCACTAGGTTTTTCATTATACTATGAGTTACTTAGCTGTACAATGTAAGTACAGTATCTGTATCTGTCAAGAAAGCAAGTTGCATTTGCCAGTTAACTGGGAATCAACATATCAGTGGCGTTCCTGTTCACATTATGAAATAACATACCACGATGAGAACATAAAAGTGCAAGAAAATATGTACCCGTTCAATTGCTCTTTCCATACATAGGACATGTCTCTTATTTTGTTCTTTTGAGTGTAATAAGGGGACAAAATAAAGAGACAGTTTGAAAGCAACACCATATCTACATGCCCTCTAATTCAACCTTGTTCAACACACAATCTTCTGCTGTCCATAATAAGGGAGAAGGGAAAGGGATTGTGGGAGATGTAGTGATATTAAATTGTACATATTTTGGAATGTGATTTGCACCGAAGTGATTTTTGAAACGATATTATACTTAATGTCTGTCGCTCCATGCCCTTCCTTTGCTCACACATGCTAGAGCATTCCCAACTTGTTTGGTCAGCCCAACATCTGCCTGATGTCGCCTGTCCAGCTGCCGGTCACCATCCAGGACAACGCGGCCAACAAGGGCAACCTCTTCACCCACTTCCTCCATGCCCCGCTGGCCGCCTTCTGCTACGTCTGCGACATCACCGACGTGCCCCGCCTCCTCTGGGACAACTGCCAGGCCATGGTGCAGAAGATTATCCTGGAGGGCCACATGCAGATTGTCAAGTCCAAGACAATAGGTACAACAGCAGTATGAATTCCCTAGATGGGGGCTAGGGCAATTATCCCCTGGGCAACTACCCTAGACCCTTCTTCTAACCCTAACGGTAATCCTAATCCTGAAGCCAATCCTAACCCTGACTCAAACTCTAACCCTAAACCTAATCCTAACCCTAATCTTTACTCTAATCTTATCACTAACCAGTATTTAGCCGGGGGGGGGGGGTGGGGGGGGGGGGGGGGGTGGGGGGGGGTTATTGTCCTGATACGTCCTAGAAGTACAACAACAGCAACAAAAAAAGTGGGGAAAAAATTGATAATCACATAAAGGCAGAAGGGTGTAAAACTCAGTAGGACAAGGTGTGACATCATTTTTTTTCTTTCCCTTTGCCAGATGGGCAATTTTTGCTCGCCTGAAGGATATTAGTACTTGTCCCCAAACTAGTGTCAATGTATTAATTGATTTAACCCTATTTCAAGTGGGCTATTTCAGAGCAGTTTTAATTGGGGTGTGGGGGGGGGGTGGGGGGGAGGGGGATTGAGTCAAATTGACCCCACTCCCCAACTATTTCAAGTTGGCTATTTCAGAGCAGTTTTGATTGGGGTGTGGGGGTGGAGGGGAGGGGGATTGGGTCAAATTGACCCCCCCCCCCCCCACCCTGAGATCTCAGAGACCGATTGTCCGATTGTGTGGTGAGCTGTAATTCATTCAGCGTAAGCAATGTGTGGGTTTCTTTCCAAAGCAGTGCGTTCATATACTGAAGCTAGAAAAGCAGACAAGGAACACATTTTCTACAGTAGTCCGACGTAAAATGAAAGTACAAGTTGTTGGGCTTCTACTGAAGTTTATGAACCATTCCCCAGTTGTGTAATGAAATTTGATCGAACTCCTTTTAATTGTAAATGCATGTGTAGATTTGCTAGTGAAGAGAGCAAGTGTGCTGCATATTTTTGATGAAACAATTGTGTTTTTTGCAGACCATGTCTACAAGCAGTTCTTCAGTGACGAGTTCCTTCGGCTATTGGTTACTCGCTACATCTTCTGCTATGCCGTGCTGCGATACCACCGGGGATTCAAGGTAGGTGGCCCATGTGGAATTTTTGCGAGACCCTTCGGCTGCTTGCCAGAAAGCACAAGTGTAATCAGATTCAAGGTTATTTACTGTGCAATTTCTTGGTAATAATGAAACAGTGATGATATTTTTACTCCATCTGGTAGTAACAATTATGGTATAGTAATGAAAATAAAAGTAATTATTATATTAGATGATACTGTGTCATACTGCATAAAAAAAAGGCATTTCTCAACATACAGTCAACTGTGCTTGAATCGACCTTGCACAAGTCAAAGATTGTCTTAGTCAAAGAAAAATTTTACTGGGATGGATGCAATTGTGTGTTGATTCTGTCATGTGTTGAAATTTAAATAAATCACCATAAATGTTTATTAATACAATAAAATAAGAAAAGAAGCCTGTCTATACATTTTCTTGACGTGCTGTATTTGGCCAAGGTATGATGCATGAGACTTAGATTAGATTTGATTTTGGGCAGAGGTCTCTGCGCTTTGACTAATGATATCAAGTCTTGCTGTAACATTAGCCAGGAATGCCCAGTGGCTACACGATTGTTGACGATTGTTGGATTATGTTAGATTATTTATTGTCGTGAATGCAAGAGATGTTACACTTTGGTCCATCTCTTTCTCTCAGAAGGCTTTATTGTGTGCAATAGAATTTATCCAAAGTCTTATTTTATTAAGTTTTTTGAGGATTTCAATTGCTTCAGGATAATTTGGTGTGCATTTGCTATTCTTTGACTCCATCAGCGTGAAGAAAAACTGTTATAGACGGATTGTACCACATGAAAAATGTTGCAAGTACACAGCATCACATGTGATGGTTCTTCCAAATATACGATGGAAAGAGAAATATTGTTAAGAAATTCAACAACATCCATCACAATGGTATCCAAGCTAGGGTCGAGACCTTTGCTGTAGTATTAACCAAATGTGATGGCGATGAGAGGAACGTGTCCTTACTGTCAGCAGCCTCACGTACCTCTCAGCGGATAAGAAAGTTTCCATCAAGGGGAAAGCATCGTCAATTTTCACACACTCCATCATAATCTGCCTTTTCTGTTCACAGGACGAGAGCTACTACCCTCGCTGCCTCCCAAACCTTCTTGGGCACGAAATTCTGGAGAGCACCCTGCTGCACAAGCAAATCCTAGACCTGGCCTCCATGCTGGATGTGAGGGCGCTGTTCCTCGAGTTTGGGGAAATAGAGTGAAGACGCAGTAGCCCCACATCATAAACTTCCCACCAACTTGCCCTCATTCCACCTTTTCTCTCTTTTTTCCTCCCTTCTCCTTCATCATTACCTCTCACTTGTCGTCACCATAAGTGGAATGTTCCACAATGCCCAGTCCGGAGCAGAGTGGCATGCATGTGCGTCGGCATGTCCGAGGCATCTCCAGTGCTTCGTGTCCGCCAAGGTTGGTCCCTGCACTGTATTCATGTGAAAACTTTGGTGGTTTCGCTTTGTGCAGTATTCTCATTGAGCATGTCTGACTTACATAGAATTCAAGCCAGTCTGAGCACTTGTACCAGTCTGGTTTTACTCTTGCATTTGTTCTGGTTGGTTTTTTTTTTTTTCTAGCATTTTTTTTTTTTTTTTTTGGGGGGGGGGATAGGGTGGCAATACTCTCAAATTTTGTGAAATCATTAGTGCTTTATCCATTATCTATATTATCATGGTTTCCTCTGACTACACAGTAGTGCCTTCCTGTGGTCTTAACATGTGCTTGCTTGTTTGCCTGTAGGAATTGTATCAGGATCCAAGAAATGTCACTTCCTGACTTCTATTTAAAGCTGCACTGGGCATGCTTTTGTCCCCGTTCTCGATTGTCACTGTGTTTTGCAAGTGAGGATAACTGCCAACTTAATTGTCTAAATTCAGTAGCGGTAGAAGGCCCTTGCAGAATGTCAGCTGTGTGAGCTCTGACGATGTCACACTGAAATGTAATGAGCTGCCTGTAACCCTTGTAAGAAGCCAGTCACCATTAGAATATCATCTCCTTACTGTCAATCTGAATTACTGTAAAATTTGATGTAAGAGTATGTACATGTAAGCACATTGCCAAAGTTCAAAGTGACGTTAGTGGAAAGTGTTTAATGATTACATTTCCTTGTGTAATGATGGTGATATTTCAGAATGTCTTTTTATTGTATTATATATTTTGTGGACTGCAAGGAATCTTGCACAAACAATGTTGACCAAACTTTTAATTTCTACATTGATATTCTTGTCAGAGTGGAACTTCTTTGAGTTCTTTGAATTGAATTATTTGCAATGTTCAGAAAATGAATGCAGATTTTTTATCACAAATTGATTTCATTCTCTCTGGTTTCATTTCGTGGGAAATATCTAATATTGGTATATTCTTTGCATTTCAGTGGCTTAGCCAAAATGATGTAGTGATTAAGTGCATAAGAATTCCATTATCTCAGTGAGTGTCTATGGTGTGTCTGATAAATGACCTCTTCTTTTCATCATTGTGAGCACCGTCTTTTCCTCAATTTTGTTTGCTATTTACCCATTGCAGACTAGTCCCGAGTATATCCAAGTAAACATCTATGGGAAATGTGTGTTATAGCAAAAATTAGCTCGTCCTCAATGGGTTAGAGCTTGATACAAGGATCACAATTACTTGTAATAGTTATCACTGCTTGGGGCAGTATTTTTGTGATGACAATATCACTCTTCCCACCCTCAATCTCCCATTATAGGGTATGCCCATCTCTGACAAGAAAACCAAAGACAAGAAAAGAAGAAGAAGAAAACACTGTGAGAGCGCAGACCTCTGCCAAACAGCTCATTTCCACCCATACAAGCATGCTGAAAATTGCCCAATTCCACAATGATATGCCCAATTCCACAATGATAGCTAAAAAAGAAAGAAAGGAAAAAAAAAAAAGGTAAGAGTGTTTACCTCATCGGCTTCCAGCTAGCTATACAGCTCCTTGAGCAGAGCTCGCTCTTTGGTATGCATTTTATATGCAAACCGCAAATATGCGCCGCTTGAACTCATGACCCCGTTTGCTAAAATATAAATGATCCTTCCAAAATTCATGAAAATTCCAAGATCACTACGAAAATGCAATCATCTGTTATTTGTCATTATCATTTTTTCCTGTTACACTTTACTTTGACTGTTATATTGTGACAAATCATTGACTATATCAGAAATTATGATCCTGAAATAAGCAAGTGGATTTTGCAGGAAAGTAGCGGAGCACAATATCCACCAAAATTAGCCATTTCTTTCCAAGTGGTCAGTTCCTTGCATCATAGCCAGTGGGCGTAGCATTTCTTGCTTTGAACACAATTAGAAGAGTGGACATTGCAACAGATAAAAAAAAAAAGACCTAACTTCAACTTTTACGGCGCCATCAGCCAATCATGATCGAGGATTCATCCAGTGCCCTTCTGTGGACATTATTATGTGCATTTTCATTTTATGACTCACTCAAATGAAAGAGTGTAGGTAGAGTGAGTTCTCAAGATGTTCCCAGGATTGCACAGAGAAGCTTGGGGGGGGGGGGGGGGGGACCCGTCAGGTTCTCTCCATTGTACGTGCCAATTTTGCAAACATTTTTATGGTTGACTGGGCATAGCCACATAGCCACTCTCAAGTTGTGTTACCATGGTTTCATTTTTAATCTCAAAGTTTTCCGTCCCAAGGGTATGTAGTGTCTGTCACTGTTAAATGCAGCCTGGAGTGTGACAGAAACTCTAATTTTTGTTTGCTCAATATATTTAAATGTACTTCTTTCTCTTTTCTATGGTGAATAACAATGATAATGTATGCCCAATGAGGAGTGTAGGAATCTGCCATTGGTCAAAGGTAAAATGTGATGCATTATGTGCATTTCTGATATCATTCCAGAGAAGTCTACAGTGTAGATGAAGTTCTATGTTTCATATCATTCTAACCAAATGAGTATTTTTCATGATTTGCAAGCAAGATTATTACCACTTGTGTTAAAGTCTGATCTTGTGCATGCACAGATGGATGGTATGAACATTCATCACTTGGAAACTATATTCCTGCTCTTGCTGCACAGAGAGTGTGAGAGAGTAAAAGAGAAAAGGGAGGTGAGCAGTGAGGTTATTTTTGTGGAAATACTGCCCTCTGTAGTCCAGAAAGGGTGAGCTCCTTTTTGATGTGCACAGTGGGTGCTGACAGGAAATGGCAGAGTGGCCAGAGTTGCAGTACAGAAACATTCTTACCCTTGTTGAGATGATGATTCTTGGGCCAAACTTTTTTTTTAAGCATTCCGAGCGACAATTGCGAATGAACAATCATCCTGTTGACATTAATTCTTGTTTAATCCCATATCTCTTTATTATTCCAAGCCCTAAGGATTTCTATGATAGCTCAGCTACAATTGTCATTTGGTACAGACTTTTGTGTGTGGAATTTCAGTTAGAATTTCAGAATTAAAATGTCAGATAAAAGTGCCTTCACTTTGGCAAAGAAATAGAAACTGTTTTGGGTTTTACTTTATGTATTCCCATTGAAGGCAGACAGGCATCCTGCCATTAATTTCTCTCAGAAAAAAAAAAAAAAAAATGGATAATTAGTTTTGTAGAATTGCATTTTGGATTCTCTTCTGGGACCATGAGTCAATGTCGTGGCACAGCAAACCAAATTAAAGAAATCAGACGAAACATTGCCTTGTAGCACTATGATTTATGTTTGTCTTTGTGAAACCCACTTCCCCCTTCTGTTCACAGCAATTTGCAATGGATGCAGAGCAATTTGCAATGGATGCAGTCACTGAGGGATTTTTTTTTTTTTTAGAGACTGTTCGTTACTGACTTGTGTCCTTGAATTTTGTTGCTACTTTTGACCATGTTTAGAAAACTTGAAAGGTCGAAAATGAAATGACTTGAAAATGGCCAGCTTAAGAAGCTGGTAATGATATAGGGAAGAGAGTAGATACAGGAGAAGAGTGGCTGTTCGTGGTATTTTGCACTTGAGTTGGATGATGTCATTATGATGTGGCAAATTGCTCTCAAAAGGAAATTGAAGTGTAGTCATTTTCGCTTTCAAAATATCATATCACACCACTTTCCCAAATGTAGCTCATACAGTGTGAATCAAGAAGAAAAAAAAAATATCCAGCCTCGCTAGAACTGACTTTGTAGTTTAAGGGCATAATCTGTTTTTTTCCCCATTTACATGTACCTCTCTGTTTTTTTTTTTTGAACACCACATAAGTTACAAGACTGTATGCTACAGATCACCAACTACACGTCCGATTTGCAGAGTCTTGGCAAATTGTGACTTTGATTGCTGTGGTCTGTACTCCAGGTGGTAAATTGTAGAGCTTTACCCCAACAACTCATGTTTGTGTGTATATACATTTCCATAAATTATATTGTGACAAAAAGATAAATTTGTGTTTGTATATAGTGTGAATAAAGCACGGGTCCTTCAAAACGTGTTTCATTTGTCCACGCTTTGTGAAGTCCAGTTGCTTGTAACCAGGCAGCTGGATTTGTTTATTTGCATAATGTGTGTATTTGTGTACATATAAGAAATGTGTCTGTATGTATTTACATATGTGTACGTAATTATTATGAATTCAAAATGTCACACGGACACACACACGTACGGAGCCCGTTTCATAGTCCCCTGCTCGAACTCGTTCGGCGGGGACAACAACAGAAACGGAACTGAAGAGGAGAGGGACAGTTTACCAAACCTCTTCATATGCATTAACAGGACTCCTCAGCAGTATTGGTGACCATGGATCACAAAACCAAAACAAGGAAAAGTAGAAATTACGCGGTGCGTAATATATGTCCCCGCCGGAAGTAGCATTTAGTAGCAAAATGTACAATATAGGTAAAAAGATCAAGGTCAAAGGTCAAAGAAGTCAAAGGTCAAAATTCTATGTAGAAGTTTTGAAGCCCTCACCTAGTGCCATCACATAAAGCAAACGGAATCGAAATCGGGTTAGAAATGGCGAAGGAGTAGCATTTTGTAGCCAATGTACAATATAGGTCAAAAATCAAGGTCAAAGGTCAAAGAAGTCAAAGGTCAAAATTCTGTGTAGAAGTTTTGAAGCCCTCACCTAGTGCCATCACATAAAGCAAACGGAATCGAAATCGGGTTACAAATGGCGAAGGAGTAGCATTTGGTAGCAAAATGTACAATACAGGTCAAAAATCAAGGTCAGAGGTCAAAGCAGTCAAAGGTCAAAATTCTGTGTAGAAGTTTTGAAGCCCTCACCTAGTGCCATCACTTAAAGCAAACGGAATTGAAATCGGGTTACAAATGGCGAAGGAGTAGCATTTTGTAGCAAAATGTACAATACAGCGTGTCCCAGAAAAAACGAAACCGAGTTTCACTGCAATTCTTTGCGATCATAATCATAAATTTGCTTTACGAGATATGCATGAATGGAAAGATATACATCTCTTCTTTCATTTGATGCACAACTCATGGTTCATAATTCATGCATGACTGAGTTAGAACAATAGAAAATAATACTACTAAATTTTCATTTGCACGAGCAAATGGCAACTTTGATTGAGTTTTTCAGACTTTTTCAGCAATCCTTTGCAGAATATAAAATCATAGCCTTAATACCCATTCTTTTTCCTTTCATATGACATCTCATGCGTTAAAAATGATCTACGCCTGCTCGAGAAAACTTAATTTGAAAATATGCTTCCATTTTACCCAGAAAGATGGATAGTAAAATAAGGAGCCAGAAAGCTCTCCCGACGCCTGCCCGACTTGGCAGATAACAATGGCCTTCATGCTTCAATGAATTTACACAAACATGAAAGGAGGTGGGAAGGGAATGTTACGGATGATTCGTAATAGGGTCTTAAAGTAGCACATGATCGTGAGCTTGCCTGACCATGCAGCAAACCACAGAGCAAAGGGTGTTCATCAGCGGAATGTTGAAAGGGGGGGGGGGGGAGTTAACCGACCGAAAAAGCCTCCCGAGGCCCCCCCCCCCCCCACACACACACACACACACACAAAAAAAGGAAAGAAGACGACTTTCAGCCCTGCATTTCTACCTTAGAAATGTTAGAAGCGCAAGTTCAGTGATTAAAAAGTGATGTGCCCCCTCTTTCTGCTTCGCCTTCCCCTTCAAAAACTTCGAAACCCTGTCAGTAAAAGGATGACCCACTCGTGAGGGAAATGTAGAGAGGAATGAAAACAGTGAGATAAGTTTTAGGTATACAAAATTTCCCATAGCCATTGGACTGCATGCAACCTGAGAATACACACGATATGAGTCTTCAATTATTGGTTAAGTTTCACAGCTTATTCTAAATAAATGACAACAAAGGGCTTTCCGTCTCATTCAGCATACTCTGTAAATAACCCCCCCCCCCCCCCCCCCCCGAACAACATTCACTGTAGCACTGCCATTGTTTTGTGTGAATTGAATGGCGCAGGTGAGCCCATTGTCTAATGCTAAGTCGTGACAGCTGAATGCTTGTTTTTCGACTATCGGTAGAATCGGTAGAAATGAAGCATGTTTTCATGCATATTTTTCTCAAGCATGCGTTATTCATATTTGATGCATAAGGTATCATACGAAAGAAAGAAATATGGATGTTTAGGTTATGAACTTTGTTTTTCTAAAACGTAACGTTAAAAGTCTGAAAAATTCACTTAAAGTCACTATTTGCGCGTGCAAATGAAAATTTGATAGCACCACTGTTTGTTGTTCTAACTCAGTCATGCATGAACAATGAACATTAAGATGTACATCAAATGAAAGAAGAAAAGTTTATCTTTAAATTGATGTATATCTCAAAAAGAAAATTTATGATTTTGTTAGTAAAAAGTTGCAAGGAAACTCGGTTTCGTTTTTTTCTGGGACACGCTGTATAGGTCAAAAATCAAGGTCAAAGGTCAAAGAAGTCAAAGGTCAAAATTCTGTGTAGAAGTTTTGAAGCCCTCACCTAGTGCCATCATATAAAGCAAACAGATTCAAAATCGGGTTAGAAATGGCGAAGGAGTAGCATTTTGAAGCAAAATGTACAATATAGGTCAAAGGTCAAGGTCAAAGGTCACAACTGAAATTCTGTATACAAGTTTCAAAGCTCCCATGTAGTGCTATCATATGAAGCAAACAGAATCAAAATCGGGTTAGAAATGGCGAAGGAGTAGCATTTTGAACATTTTGATCATAGTCCAGGCTAGAAGGCACCCAACCTTGTTTTTTGATATATACAATGTTTTTTGATGGTTTCTTGTCAATTCGAGGGTGCTGATTCCAAATCCGATTGATGCCACTCGCGTAACCTTGAGCATTTTCGGCAAAATGCAAAAATCCAAAATGGCCGCCAGATATGCTAATTCGGCCGTGATAAAACACAATATTGTGCATTATATGACCAATTATTCCACCAAACTTTGTACATTTCTGTTCCTAGAGTTACTCCATCTGCATTTGCAAGCGAATTTTCATTTCATATAGGTTCATTTAACATTTAAAGCTCATTTTTTTATTCAAAATGGCCGCCATTCCTATGCTTATGTACTATATGAATGGCAAAACATATGCATGGAAATATAGAACAAATTTACTGTATTTCCAGTCCCGTACCTACGATATCATGAAGTGTTGCATGTGCAATATGTTGGGTGTCACTTACAATATACATGGGGCCTACATATATGAGCATTTGATATTCATAAACCTTACGATGTTGAACACAATTTCTTATATATTTCATTTTGTCTCAACAAAAGTCTTAACAATATAAGTTCAGTAAACGTCTCGCAAGGAATCAATATACCATCATATTCTACATGCCGGTTGAGTAAAAAAAATGTAATACTAACACAATATAATAAGGAGCCTAGATACATGGTATTTATCAAATAATGTTGAAAATGGAGGGGAAGCTAGAAAGCTTGTAATATATGCATTCCCCTAAAATCATATTAACAAAGTACAGAAAAATCCTATACAGTAAGTGCAGAGATACATGGTTGCAGACAAAAACACGTCGGACATTAATGACACAACTAAAAACCCTTTACATTGTAGATTTTTTTTTTTTCCAGCAAGGAGTTGGGGGGGGGGGGGGGGGGGGAGCAGTCCTGAGGCGAGTTCGAAATGGATCATAACCTCCATCATTTTGATATGATTTAATTTAGAAGTGCCGCCTTGATGTTATCGAGCAAACCTGATTTTCTCCTTGAATTAAAACAATAAAAACTGTTGAAGGCATAAACGGAACTGTCCTAATGCAATACCGTACAAACTGTTCATTAAACATCAACCAAGGAGCAATGTGAGATACCTCTTTTAGTTCTCTCACAGATCCCAAGTGTTGATAATATAAACTTTGAAATCATGATCTCATTCAGTCTTGTCTTAAAACTAAAACTGTTATTTTTTATTGTCTTTAAAGAACCCTTTAATTATATGTTTAGCAGCAGGCGACATTAGCCCCCAAATTTGCAGAATTCTCGATCTAAAGATGCGTATTAGTCCTGCAATTGTTTTAATTGCAACCACATCTGGTGGTGTTCAGCACTTCCTCAGGGTCAGAGGGCGATTACTTGTCATAGAAACAGGATGAAACATGAAGACTTGCTTGATCACCACCCGTTGAAGCCCTGTGGCTTTGTTGCCAGGCCAGAGACAGTGTTGTATAGGTAACTTGGGTGGTATCAGAGATGACATCAGACCAGCATCTGCCCCAATCTGTTTTAGGGTCAAAGCTTTCAAGTTACAGTAGGGAAATCTAGGCTTGTGGGATTTCAGGCGCATTGATGGTAGGTTCTTCAAGGGGGCATTTCATGAAGTGTTTTGTCAGATCTTTTCTTTTGGACAAACTGTTATAAGCTATTAAATCCTTGCATCTGATGGCTGAGAGCAAATTTGTCAGACAAATTTGTCAGACAAAACGCTTCATGAAATGCGGGTATGCGTTGACGGCACTGGTGGCACTGGCCATCCTTTCCTTCCAGTGTGAGGGAGAGTGATCGAGTGCCAGTGAAGGAGGGTGGACTTCCTTAGCCTAGTATGCTTGGAAGGCTTGCCAGAGAGGGCTACCTTGAACATAGCATTGGCAAGATGGTTACTAAGATGGAAGGCATGGGTCTGATGATAATCTAATAAAGGTTAGGGCAAAGTCTCCAGAAGATGAAGTACTCCACTATTGTCTTGAGATGGGTCAGTACTCGGCTCATGTCATCCAAGGACTTTCTATGAGACGTAAAGGCAAGATCATCTGCAAACTACCTACGTGAAGTGAATGTAATGTCACCACATACGTTAAAAAGACCTCTAGTGGAGTTAGTTTGCAGCCACCATTAAGGAGGCCATCATTCAGAGTCCTAACACAGCTGGTCTGGTTACCGAGAGCAATCCTGAATCTGCAAATGCTGAAGATTAAAGACAAGCAGTGTGAAGTTGTTAGAACACTGCTTTCAGAATGAGGAAGCACTGTCCAGATCTCAGAGTCTCCCTCGACATCATAGGCCTATACTCAAACACATTCACTCCGAAAAAAACGGTGGTAAAATTCATCGACCATATATAATTCATCTGGGTTAACATTAAAAATTTTGGGGCATTGTTTTTATTTCAGAGATTTGACAACAGGAAGTGAGGTGGTCCCTTTTTCCACTTTCCCCTGCCTCATGTTCTTTCTCGGATGAGGGGACTGAAAAATTTGTATAATATCGCTTTTAGATAATGTAGAACAGGGCAGTTAATTGGAAATTTCATTTTTGTCATCATCTAGGATTCAGCCTTTTAATTCAGTAAATCAGAATGAATATTTTGATGTTGAACATCTCAAGGCAAGTAAGTATCAAATTTTCATGTCTAATAATTCCTGATAAACGATCTTGATCTTGGCCTCAATTCAAGTTTTGGTGGATTTTTCCAAATACCTATAGGGAAAAATTCAGATTGAGGTAGAAAATTTGGATGTTTGCATCAAAAAAATAAAACAGCCTTTGTTAGTAACAACCTTCTGATTTATAATCAGCACACAAATTGGTAAACAGAGTACCTGAGTGACAGAAAAAAAAAATTATTTCACACGCTCTGCCGTTCATATTGTGCAGGGGTATATGAGTGGCATCCATTTTGAAGTTTTGTATTAAAAAGAATATAATAAGCCTAAAGACAATAAACTTTCAGTTTGTTTCCTTGTTTGCTTGCTTGTTTTGCTAGTGGCACTCATCAGATTTGTATTGCACATGCAAAACTTGATAAAAGCGTAGGTATGTGACTGAAAATTCGTCTTCTGTTTCTATGCATACTTTTTGCCATTAATATAGTACATGAGTATAGGAGTGGCGGCCATTTTGAATTGAAAATAAGCTTAAAATACTAAATGTACCCCTTCAAATGAAAAATTTCTTGTATGTGCAAGTAGAATTACTCACGGAACAAGAATTTAAAAAACTTTGATGGAATAATTTGTCATAAAATTGACATAACTGGGATCATCATGGCCAAATTAGCATATCTGGCGGCCATTTTGGATTTTTGCGTTTTGCCGAAAATGCTCAAGGTTACGCGAGTGGCATCAATCGGATTTGGAATCAGCACCCTCGAATTGACAAGAAACCATCAAAAAACATTGTATATATCAAAAAACAAGGTTAGGTGCACTTTCTATGGAGCCTAGCCTGGACTATCACACACGGACGCACGGACGGACAGACGGACAGACGGACAGACGGACAGACGGACACACACACGTACGGAGCCCGTTTCATAGTCCCCTGCTCGAACTCGTTCGGCGGGGACAAAAAGTCACACAACCTGATTTTACGTGAGGACTCAAAATACAATGTATGAAATATGCAACAGCCTATCTTTATTAATTTCTTATTGAGCATTTTCTGAAAGAGCAATTCTTCTACATAGTAATTTTAAAGTTTGGGATTTTAAAATGAATGGGAAATTAATGTTTGTGCAGTTTTTGGAACACTGTAACTAGAATTGTGTGATCAGGTATGCTTTGCTTACATAATAGGTATGTATTCCTACTTTTGTCAGAATCATTCGAATTGTATTTGCATGAAGCCATGTGTGCATTTCAATCTGGAAAAAAAAACACACAAAAAAAAAACACAACCCTCTTTTTGTATGGAAACAAATGGACTGATAGAACATGGGAATGTCAGAAGCTCAAATCTACATAACTTCAAACATTTTTTTTTTTTTTTTGGCTCAGCTCAGGCCCCCCCCTTTTTTTTTTTGCACCATACAGTCAATCCATCAATATATAATAGTGATATATACTGTACATGTTTGTGTTTGATGATTGTTCTTCTGGAGAAAGTACCAAATAAAGAGCAAATAAAAAGACCAAATTAATTTCTATCACAGTCTCAAATGCTATTAAAAACAGTCTCTTCTTAATCATTTAACAGTATCACTTCCTCTTTTTCATAAAAGTGACTGAAGAGACTCACCACAAATGACAACTAAAGAACTAATGGAGAAATTACGAGTCATTACAATCGCATCACAGCTTTGCACTAAACGAGCTCTTCCTCATACAGTCTCACAGCACGCACACTCTCATTGCAACCCAGTCTCACAGCATGCACACTCTCTTTGCAACCCTGTCAAATCATACAATACGGCGCACTGCTTCACAAGCTACATTCGTATTCCCCATGCGATGATGGTGATTTCATAGTGACTGAACAATTTAAGACATGACTTATTTCATTTTCCCCATCTCCTCTTTCCCCGTCACAGATACATGTGCAAAATTCACAGAAGAAAATGAACATTAACAAGTTGTCACACTGGTGCTCTTTGAAAAAATGATAGAAGTTCTAAACAATTGGATACAGTGGACTCCCATTATAACGAAGTCCTCGGGACCGGCAGTTTTCTTTCGTTATATCGAAATTTCGTTATAACTGAACAAATAAACAATAAGAAAAATAGAGCCAATAATTTTGCAACCTGGATTCTTATTTTGTCGTAACCGGAATTTCATTTTAACCGTGTTCGTTATAACAGGAGTGCACTGTACTACATGTATGAACCCACATACTTCTCATTACAACTGTATCCATCAGTCTCCAGACATTTCACTTCAAAAACAAAACATGCCATCGACAACACCAAGGCAAACAACACATACGCACTTCCACACTGAATCTATGTGGCACGGGGCATGACTAAAACTGGACTCCAAACATCCAGAAAAGACAGTACACGTGACACTTCATCATTAGTCTTTCAATACATTTTATTGGTTGCTATGAAAGCAGAAATGTGATTTTACAATCATGCCATAGGTCTTTGAAAACGGGTGTTTGAAGTTTCTGAAATAAAGTGACGAGGACCCTGGTCAACGATTAGGAGTCATGCCCTGGTCATCATGGGGGAGAAAAAGGCAAGATGAAGAACACCAACCCTGGAGAAGGGAAGGCTGTCTCAGTCTGTGGGTGTCTGTCAACAAATAGAGAGAAGATACAGGGTCTGTGTGTGGTGGTGTAATGTGTTGAGATCACACAAGTCTGATGCGGAGTTTGTGGAGGGGCATCTCACCCTAGGCCCTGGCTTCAAGTTCCTTGGCCTTGGCCTTCTCCAGCTTGGTGATGCGGGCCTGGCTCTTGCTGCCCACCTGACCTCCACCCCAGTGACGACGGATCTGGGAGTGACGAGTGGAGAACAACGTGAAGGGATTGAGAGGATAGGACAATCATTTTCAAGCAAGTGAGATTGCTCTTTGTACTGATGATTTCAGCCTGGTTGGTGACAACCGAGGGGCAAGTTACTTTCCTCAGAGCATACCCTTCAAAAGCACATTTTTTCACAAGTTTTTCATGGTAATACATTGATGAAAAATCTGAAGGAAGGCAACTTATGAATTTTGAGGACGAAACATGCACAGATTTCACACTCCATCATCTTTATTTTTTATTTTTTCATTTTCTGTTCCCTCTTTCCCATTAGAATTGCTTTCAGACCTATTTAACAAATATCAGTAATTTTTATTGGGACTCTTGCTTTGTGTGAAACATAAGGGGAAAAACAAGCAAACAAACAAGACACGATTCCGTGAAATGTTCGCACATACCTCCTCAAATCTGTCATTGTAGTTGGTCCTGACAGCGTCTACCAGCTTTGAGAGGGCGCTCTTGTCCTCTGGGTTGACCTGGGTGAAAGCGAGGCATGCCGCCGTCTTGCGGTGCACGACCTGGCCCAAGCGGGACTTGCCCTTGACGATGCAATATGGCACGCCCATCTTTCGGCACAGCGCAGGAAGAAACAGCACAATCTGAAGAGGGCAAACATTGGATTGGTGGGGGAAAAAGAACAAAACACAACTAAATCAGACAGGTTAGTTTCTTTGTCATGACATATGCTGAAATCAGCACTACAACCTGCACTGAGTAAGGCTTCCAAGCTACCTGGCTACATAGCGCACCAGGCCAAGAATTCTTGCCTCATCTTTCTGCTCAGTTTTAAAAAGCTCGATTTTGTAATCTACATGAAGCTTTTCAGGTGAAGAAATTCATCACATCACTGCAGAAAGAGTGCACTACCTGGAATGTCAGAACTTCCCATATTAAAGGGATGGCATAGTTTTGGCTAAGACCTAATTTCAGCTTTGTAACATTTTTTGGTGAGATAATGAGAAACCTCTTACGAAATATGAAAGAGCATGTAATTCCATGAGGAATTCAATGTTTATTTGATGAAAATTAGTTTTGAAATGGCTGAGATATCCAAAACAGAGCGATTCTAATAAAGTGTGGGACCCACCATTTATTACAATTGCTTTGATTTACTTTGTTTTTGTTTTTGGATGTTTACTTTGTTTTTGGATGTTTCAGTCATTCCAATCTCAGTCTCTTTATTCATTTAAGCATAAACTTAAACTAGTTTTTCTGAATTCATATCTATAGCTATTCTTCAATTCTCCTCGAAATTCTCTGTTCATACTTCACATTACTGACATTATCGATTATGTAACATGTGCCTCGCTCGTGATTTCTGTATTATCTCCTGAACTTCCTTTGTACACATTTGGTATCTCTGCTATTGTACACTGCATCTGACTTGTACCTCGCTCGGGTGATCACGCAACTCTCAAGAAGTCTGTGCCGTGGACATTGTTTTCTTTGTTTTTTCTTTTTACTTTTTGGCGTTTATATTTCTCCAATTCACAAATTGTCATTCCTTAAATTACATAACCAAGTAAGAAATAATCTCACATCCGCATCTGGGAATCTACACCCTACAAGCAATGCTTCTATGTAGATTCCTCATATTTCACATGTTTTATTGTCTTATAAGCTGTACTTGACAATTCATCCAGGCTTTTGTATTGTGATGTTTATGTTTTATATATTTGTTGAAATGTGGAATATGGAACAATAAAAAAAAAAAAAAAAAAAAAAAAAATTCCAAACCCGATTTTCATCAAATAAAAACTTTGAATTCCTCTTAAAATGGTATACTCTGTACTATTTCATAAGTGTTTTCTTGGCATCTCGCAAAAAGTTAAAAGCCCAATTCTCATCTCCACCAATACTGTACCATCCCTTTAACTTCCTGATTGGAAAGAAATACAGTACGTACAATGCAAGTAACCATCCATTTCAAGCCAATACCCCGTCTTATCATTTCTCATGCAATTTTAAACCAACTGAAAACCATACCAACGAAACAGTTACAAAGATGGTGATTACAACATTATCAGCAACGATTATAACTGCATCGAGATATTCCTCCATGATGTGTATTCAGATAGGCACATTGTTGTATGTACATGTAATTCGATCAGAATACAGTCCTCATTAGGATGCTACAATCACAGCAATCAGAAGTGAAACTAAATTATCTGATTAAACTGTGAAAAAGGCTTGATGGATCATCTTTCCCCAGCCGATGACACATTTCCCTTAGGAGAAGTCTTCAAATGTGTAAATACTTGTATAGACCTTTCTTACAGGCCCAGAAATCACAGCCATGTATTAGATACAGTGGACTCCCGTTATAACGAAGTCCTCAGGACCTGCAGTTTTCTTTCATTTTCCACTGATATCGAAATTTCGTCACAACCGAACAATTGAACAATAATAAACATGGCACAGATATTCTTGCGGCCTGAGTGTTTTCTTCGTTGTAACCGGAATTTTGTTATAACTGCGTTCATTTTAACGGGAGTGCACTGTACCTCATTGGCATGTCTTTCTAAGTCTAAACATACAAACAAGTCTTCCTTAGCCTTGTACAACTTGTACAACAGCATTCACTTTTTTTTTTTTCATTTTGAATGTATTACTTTTTTTTTTACATACATACTCACAAAGCATAATCACATAATATACATGTACAAATGTGTAAGATCTACAACATGTAGCTATGCAAAACCATGAAACTTTTGGCTTGCATGTGTGTTTCCACTTTTTCAATTCTCTGTGGAAACACTCAATTACAACTTAATGAAAAGGGTTAAAGGGTGTGTACAGTTCTGGTCGAGGTGAAGATTTAACTTTTAACGTTTTGTGAGATATTCAGAAACTACTCTATGAGATGTCAAAGAGCATGCAGTTCTAAGGGGTATCAAAAGTTTATTCGATGAAAATCGGTTTTAAATGGCCGAGATATCCAAAAACAAGGTGAAACAAAGATATCCTAATAAAGTTGTGGCATGTCGCCTTTTATTATTAGCACTTTTTTGGATATCTCAGCCATTTGAAAACCAATTTTCATCAAATAAACGTTGAATCCTTCTTAAAATTACATGCTCTTTCATATTTCATAAGAGGCTTTTCATTATCTCTCATAGGTATGTTCAAAACATGAATCCCTACCTCAACCAGTACTGTACAGTCCCTTTAAGTACAAAATTCAGAAAGTGATGGATGTCGAGTAGAGCATGAAAGTGTCATGCCACAGAAATTACCTCAATGGGCTCCACGTCGTGGGCAATGGCCACAAGCTGGGCTTTCTTGTTCTCCACCAGGCATGTGACGGTGTTGACGCCCGACATGATGCGGGGTGCCCGCTTTGTGGGGACCTCCTCGCGACCCTTGACCCTGTCTTCGGCACGGGCCCGAAGCCTGGCCTTCTTGTCTTGCTTGGTCTCCGGCCTGTACTTGTTCATCAGCCGGAAAAGTTGGGTGGCTGACAAAAAGAAAGAAAAAGAAACAACTATTGATAGCTGGGTCGGTAATTGTAAAATGAGTTAAATCTTGCATTTCTTTTCCTTTCATTTTTTTTTTTTTTTTTGGGGGGGGGGAGGGAGACAAGGGGATGTGAAATAAGCTTTTCAAAAGATTCAGAGTCTCAGGAGTGGTTTATGCTGAAATCACATTTCATATAGCAAATACTCAAGACAACATCATTGACTCTGTAAGCAAGATAATGACATTCTGCAGTATATGACCATGTATGCATAAATCTGACTCCTCAATTTAGGAGAAAATTATAGCCAACTGCTTGACAACAGATAGAAAAACAACAAAAACAAAATCAAGACAGAAAAACAAAGGTTGACCAAGAGCACATACCAGTCTGTCTGTCGAGAGCCTGGGTGAACTGGTTGATTGCAGGGGGGACCTTCAGGCGTTGGTAGAGTACAGCCCTCTGGCGCTGCAGGCGGACGTACTTCGGCCAGAGGACGAAGCGGGACAGGTCCCTCTTGGGCTGGATGTCATTTCCTGGCACACACGCAGACGTGGAGGAATGAGTGGGAGAGAAGCGGTGGGTCCATCAAAAACGTAGTAAAGCAAGGAAAAAATTGTTGCTCGCATTAATTTCCCATTTAGAAAAAGTGCTGCAACCATGTCATATTTTCAGTGCAGATATTTTCAGCTGTTTTGAAAATGTGGTGCAAAAAAAGAAGACATGGGAATATTTGCTCAGCCACATTTTGTTGGCTTATACTCATGGTAGGCCTTTTACTTTAATACAATCATATAGTAATGTGCCAACAAAGTAAAAGTATACATACAATGTATCCTCATCTCAATTGACTGGGCGCCATATCATTTACTAAACTTATTGATTACATTCAGTTCATAGAACACTGCATCAGTTATGCTTTCAGCTTATGCTTGGTTTACAACATTTTGGGCACCTGTCTGTTTCAGTTTGGTCTACCACTCGTTACACTAGGATCCTGCAGTCCACTCAGTTTTAAAAAGCTCGATTCTAAACATCACATTGTATCAGGTGAAGAAATTCAATTTAACATCACTGTAGAGCAGGAAAAGAGAATAAAATGAGTGGTAAGGACATTTCTAAGATCATAAGAGACAGACACACCTCATAAGTTATGGATTTAAGGTACACAAGTACTTGTGGTTGAGATGGGGGATTCAGATTTTAACCTCATATGGAATATGAAAGAACATACAATTTTAAAGGACAAGTTCACCTTCATAAACATAAGGATTGAGAGAATGCAACAATAATAGTAGAACACATCAGTGAAAGTTTGAGGAAAATTGGACAATCGATGCAAAAGTTATGAATTTTTAAAATTTTTGCGTTGGAACCGCTGGATGAGGAGACTACTACAGCTTGTGAGTCATATGCGTACAACAGTATAAAGAAAATGTAAAAGAAAATTCAACATATTTTCACTTTTTTCGCATAATAAAAGAGCACTTGACTTGCCTCTTTCTATAGGCGGGGGGAACAATATTACCCATAACATTTGTCGGTAACGAGTCAGGGGAATGTGTACTTTTTTCAAAAGATGGAATTTTGTGAAATTCTCTTTATATTTTCCTTGTATTGTTGTACGCATGTGACATCTAAGTTATTCACACACTGCAGTAGTCTTCTCATCCAGCGGTTACTGCACAAAACTTCAAAAATTCATAACTTTTGAACGGATTGTCTGATTTTCCTCAAACTTTCACTGATGTGTTCTACTAATATTGCTACATTCTCTCAATCCTTATGTTTATGAAGGTGAACTTGTCCTTTAAGAAGAATTCAAAGTTTATTCAATGAAAATATGTGTTAAAACGGCCGAGATATCCAAAAACAAAGCAAGACAAATGCTCCGACCTCTGTTTTTTTGATATGTCAGCCATTTCAAAACCAATTTTCATCAAATAAACTTTGAAATCCTCTTAGAATTGTATGTGCTTTAATATTTCACAGGTTTCTCATTATCTCACAAACAAGTATGAAACCTGAAGCCCCATCTCAACCAAAACTATACCATTCCATTTTCTCTTCATAACATGATGGTAAACACCAGTCATACTTTAGAGCACAAGGTGCAGTCTTCACTACACTGTGAACAGATCAGACACATTCACACATTTTGTGTCCTAATTGTATTGTCATTTATATGGATCTCGACTCTGTTCTTTCTCCTCGCTGTCACTTACCAATGCCAAAGTTCCTGGGCCTCTTCTCAAAGAGAGGGTTGACCACCTTCTTCGGCGCAGCTTTCTTGGCTGCATAAGGGGTCGGGGCGACCTTCTTCCCCTTGACTTTCTTTGCTTTGGGCTGAAATGCAAGAATACAAAACATGTGCTTCAAATTTTTAATATAAATTGTATAAAGCACTATGAACTGGCATCCTGACAGCCAAGCGGTGACACAAACAAATCTAGGGGGTATAGACCTAGTGTTCTGCAATCATTTTGCACAAGGAACCAGTGGGATGTAACACGATGTAAGGTTGTTACCTGCTTATTTTAAAAATGTTGCAGACTTCTCTATGATTCCAGAAAAACTAGCAGCAAAACATAAAAACACTTGCTTTTGATGTAAAGTTACTTGATCGCATTTCGAGTTTCTAGCAACGGGGCCCATACCAGAAGCGTTACAGTAGCAGAAGCAAGAACACTATGTCCAGCGCAGACAACACGCAAGCCATGCAATAAAACGCCTTGTTCAGAAATCTCCTCACGTGCGTAGGCAAGCTCGTTCTGAAAATCCCACCGCTCGCATAGTTTGCGCGCTGTCTGCGCTGGATACAGCAGGACGCTTGCACGAAAGACGCCCAAAGGCAAGTAAACAGCAGAATTCCCAGCAAAACACGCAGGCAATTGCCCATAGACAGCGATAGAAAGATAGCGGGGCCGCTGATTGGCTGATCGCCCGGCTGTCCGCTTCACTGCACGGCGTGGTGTGCAAGATTCACTACTCCGCGGTTTGGTGTGGTGTACACAATGCACTGCAATCAACATGCGTGCTTGCCATCGTGTTATGTAGCGGCTATGGCGGCGAGCTCGACTGAAGAGCTCGCATCAGTACACAACGCTACACCAACCACACAATATGGCGACTAATTTGCATCGTGGTGTTGAGCTTCTTATGTGTGTCGCTCCACACCCGTACATGTCGCTACCATACAAATCGCATGTATTGATACACACACACCAACGAACACATCGAACTACTTCACAAATTCATACCTTAAAATCATGTAAAAATATAACTCATCAAATTTCAAACACAAAGACAGCTTCGCTGAATACATGGTTACACCAAAGGAGGAAAATATTTTGCCAAAAATCGAAGACTTGATGTGAAAATGCCGAGTTTGGTATCAAACTATTCGGCCAATCGCGCTGGAAATCATCGCACACTCTGTTATAACGTTGTGGGAAAATATGTAAATGACGGGGGTAAAGAGCCAATGCAGGGTTTGAAATTGGCGATGGTCCGCTGGCCATTGGCCACCAAAAATCACGTCGGACTAGCTAAAAATCATAAAATTCTGAAGTTACTAGTCCCGTCTGGCTGGCCAAAATATTGCTTCAGTGTCAAAATTGATTCTAAGTAGTCCGCCTGGCTAGTTAAAAAAAAGTTAAGTGCGACCCCTGCAATGATGATGCAGCTTCGGTGTAGCTCCCGATTCATGAATGACAAATGACGTCATGCTACGCGAGCGAGGGCAGTAGCGAATCGCGCATGCGCAGCTTGCCTGTGCATATCTTCTTTGTGCAAAAGTGAACCCATAATACCTACAATGTGATTTCTTTGCCAACAATTTGGAGTATGGTAAGGGTACCACCTATCGGCAGGGTACCTTGACATCGGCACCCTGCGTATCATGGCTGTTTGCGTATAGAATGACAAGGTACGTGCGGGATTGAGTGCCATTAGCTATGAAAACAATAATAGCGAAGAAACGGAAATCAAACTCATAAACAAACTACACAAACCAAACTGAACAGTTTCAATTACACATCCGCTCAGTATGACGCATGACTGTGAAATTCACATGTATTACCTATGGAGGGAGGGGGTGCCGATCGTAAGGTACCCTTTTTAGCTGCGCAAAGAAAATGAATCACATCCACTAAAATTGCGTTATTTTCCCACGGAGATTCAGAATCAACAGGACGGTCACAATATTCAAAACTGCAGCATTTACAATGTATGGCATATTTGAGGTAAAAATTTGGTGACTTTGTTTAATACTTTTGGAATAAACTAGCTACAGATCCTTAGGGTGACGATAGGTGGTACCCTCAATCATACCTGGTACCGAGGTACCCACCGCACCACTGACCAGTGTGGAATAGCAATATGCACAAGATTACACTAGGTTAGAAATCTCTAGCGTACAACTGTATCTAGTTTTGATTTCATTTTTCTCTTTACGAATATTTGTAAAATCATGTCAGGGACTCAGATACTTTACTTTCATGGGGCCAAGTCATGCGTGGAGAGGCAGGAGCCGTGGAAAAAAAAAAATGCTGAAAATTTGGAGTGGGATCAGTGCGGCAGTCCTCCATTGTGAGCGAACCCGCGGGCACCCATGTTTTGGTGGGTTGCTGCACATCGGCCGATTAAAACTTGATTTTTGTCAAAAAGCGCACACAATCTTTTTCTTCTTCTTCTCAATGAGGAGAGTGGACAAGTGCGTGGGACAAAATATCACTGCCTGAACTTGCAACAATTTATGTATCAGATGTGCGATGGATACATGTTAAGAAGTGAACAGGGGGGTAGGCGAAGTGTTCTACGTGAGCAGCTCGCCCCAAGGCCAAGGCCCAGCCCAAGCCAGGGCCTCCCACCAATCATGTGAGCACCCCAGCCATGCTCATGAAGTGGAGGGATGCTTTTGAGCCAGATCCCGAACTAGTAATTTAGTGACAGTGTATCATTACAAGCTAGCAAGTCTGCAGAAGGGCTCCCTCGAGTCATGTTGTATAGAAATCTAACGATAACATTAGAAATCACGATCACACACACGCAGTCACACCTCTACTTAGTAGCACGCATGCATGGGCTGATGAACCACACTGCCCTGCCAACTAGGAAAATAAATGTTGGAAGGCTTACATCTATCTATGCCTTTTAAAATATGCCTTATAATACGCCTATGTCCTTTTGAAAGTCAATGAAAAGAACTACAGGGCCAAGGGGCTCTGAATATTACAGATACATGCTACAAATCGTACGTGCAGCTCGTCCCATTGCAAGGCATGCAAGTGCCAAGTATTCAGCGGGACATCAGTGGCTACGAGTGGTACTTCGCATAACATTTTGACCTGATGCGAGTAATCGGGTTTCATTTAACGATTAATGTCTGTATAACGTGAGAGTTACTGAGAACATGACTACGATGTAATGTCAGGCAATAATTTCTCATTACTAAGAGTTAAGGAAATTGTACATTAACGATGAGATGGTGGTGATATTGGGCGCTTTTTGATCATCTGTTTGTAATTCCTACGTACCATGATTTCTGCCTGTAGTAAGAGAACTTGTCTGAAAACTGTAACGTAAAATCTCGCATTGCCCGAGAGCTATTCAATTCGATAGATAGATGTAGTGTCCAGTCGTTTCGTGAGAATTGGTTAAGGGCAGTTTTTTGGGTTCGTGTAGGAGCACTATCAACCAGCTAGATCGAATAAATCCAAAATAAGAAAAGAGTAGACGAAGGCAAGTTGGAGCAAATAGAAGAAGAAAGAAAAGAAGGATATTAAAGGGTGAGTGTACAGTTCTGGTCGAGGTGAAGATTTAGCTTTTAAAGTTTTGCGAGATATTCAGAAACCACTCTATGAGATGTCAAAGAGCATGCAATTCTAAGGGGTATCAAAAGTTTATTCGATGAAAATCGGTTTTGAAATGGCTGAGAGGGCCAAAAACAAGGTGAAACAAAGAGATACTAATAAAGTTGGGGCATGTCGCCTTTTATTATTAGCACTTTTTTGGATATCTCAGCCATTTGAAAACAAATTTTCATCAAATAAACGTTGAATCCTTCTTAAAATTACATACTCTTTCATATTTCATAAGAGGCTTTTCATCATCTCACCACCTCCCTGATCTCACTTAGGAATGTTCAAAAGATGAATCCCCAGCTCAACCAGTACTGTACAGTCCCTTTAAATGTATAAGAGACCACCGAAAACATGGAAAGTATCACGTCGATGTCTATAATCTTACACTCATGTTACACGCAGAGACTCCAACTCTCCCGTTTTCGACGGGAGATCTCCCGCCGAAAGCCCATTTTTGCTAAATCTCCCGTTCTCCCGCTTGACAAATAATTTCTCCCCCCAGGCTCTGTGTCTCCAGCTTGAAATGATTTCTAACTTAGTGTCATCGTTTGTTGAAAAATAAAGCCTTATAGATAGCACGAAGAGAGCATTTGCATAAACAATCCTAGAACTTCGCGCACATCAAGTTAGAGTCTCCCGCTCGCTAGGGATTCCAGGCTGGAGAATCTCAAGAGGTGCTTGGGGTAGGCCCTACTGGAGTCTCTGTACACGCAACGGGGCGGGGGACAGTTGTAGCCTCGGGTGCCACTTGTTGAGGGTAAAAAACAAACAAACAAACAAACAAACAAACAAACAAACAAACAAACAAACAAACAAACAGAAGTAAGAAACAACAAAACCCTATGTGTTCCCATATTATGCATGGCCGACGGAACCGGGGGGCGCTGATCGGGCCCCCCAATTTTTGTTTGTATATACCATAGAAAGGAAGACATTAGGTGTCAACACTCTTTTTTTATTTACCCCGGAAGTGCGTACGTGGGACACTATAGAAAGATACATAGAAGATAGAGACCTTGAAGTGTGAGCGGGGTAAGGTTTATGTTTTTGCGCTGAAGACTTTTTTTTTTTCCTGCTTGTCAGATGAAGAAAACCGGAAGTGGGGCACCAGAAACGCTCCGCCAGCCTTGTTATGTAGCATACGAACAATTATTTATGTGTGTGTGCCGTAGGGGGTCCCCCACCCGTTCCGTATAAACTGGCATCATTTTTTTTTCTTTGTACACGTATAAGAACATAATATTTTCAAGCACTTTTTCTTTTGGTGCGAGTATGTGTGAGTAAACCAAAAAGAGGAAAACATGTCGACTGTGAGAAAATGCCATGCCTAAGGGGAAAACCAAAAGCTATTGAGTCCATGGGTCCGGGCTCTGATCGGGCTCTTCATTGGCCTACTGTTTTGTTGAGTTGTGTGTTGTGTGTGTGTGTGTGTGTGTGTGTGTTTGTTTGTTTGTTTGTTTGTTTGTTGTTGTTTTTTTTGGGGGGGAGGGGGGTTGGGAGATGGGGCTGAACCCAAGAACGATGTTGCCTACTGATGCGCAAACCTTTCTCCACTTGTATTTTCTCTGATTTCAAGCGGGACTGTGATGCTCTATGGTATCAGGGAGAGTCGTGGTTTTATTTTTTTATACTGTATCTTTACTTATTAATTAATTGATTAATCAATTAATTAATTAATTACTTTATATATATATATATATATATATATATATATATATTTATTTATTTATTTATTTATTCATTTATTTATTTATTTATTTGTTTATATATTTATTTTTCCTGTATACAGAACTGAATGAGTCATTCGTTTCTGGCTTAGTGACGATGAATATTGGTCCTCCGAAACCCGTTGCTTATCTTAGGCTGTCAGTCATTTGAAAGTGAAGATCTAAGGAAAAATAAATAGCTTATTTGGGTTGTGTAAATTATGTGTATTGAAGATGATTACTGTTAGCAATTGTGATGCACTGTATTCTGCATTATATCATATTAAATAGTAACATCTACATTCTAGCAGCAATACTTTACTAGATTTTGGATGACATACTCATTCTTGGATGATAAAATTACGTGTTTGAATATGATTCACATTTTACAAGCCCTGCTTTTTAGTAGACCGATCCTTATCATCGTTGTACTTACTTTTCTGTCAACATTGCAAAGTATGCATTGCTCTTCTTGTTGGTCTACTTTATTGCACATGATATACTTCTTAGAATACATAATGGTTCGTACTGCATGATGTATTTCTAAAATATGATGCGTTTTGTGTAATTCATGTTTTATATTCTGTTTCACTCTTGTTGGATGGAAATGAATAATTGAATGAAAAGGAAATCATATGATTAAAAATAAATTCATTCATAAGTTTGAACGTAATCGAAGAGATCATTAGAATGCAGACCCTCATCGATAGTCATGTTTCTGACTGCCTCATCGATATTGTTATTGTTGTCGATGTAATCGTGCTATAGTGTACGTGCTTTATATCCATAGAAGGAATAATCGTCTTGGAATTTTTGTGCAGTCTCTTTATATTTTCACGTACACTGCAAAAAGTCCGGTGTTAAATAGTGAACACCGAGCTGGTGTTAAATTTCGGTGCTCATTAATATTTTATGGTGTTAGATTAACACATCCCGGTGTCATTTCCAAATTTTAAACTGTTTTTTGAAGAGTTTCTTATAGTAACTGCACTTCTTGTTGATTTTTAATTTAAACAAGACGATCAAGAATTTTACATTGAAATACTAGATTTTTGAAAAAAAAAATGTGAAAATAAATTTACACCACAGTAACACCAGCTGGTGTGGTCTTTTATTGAAGCTGGACGGGTGTTAAACCATTGATGTTAACACCAACAAATATCAAATCAACACCATGTGGTGTCATTTTTGAATTAACACCAGTACATTGTCAAAATATCACCAGGTACAGTGTCAAATTAACACCATGAAGTGTCAGGTGAACACTTTTCAACACCATCACAGTGCATTTTCTACACCTGTGGGTGTGGTCCTCTATTAACACTTGATCGGTGCTAAATTTAACACCCATGGTGTTAAATCTAACACCGATGTTTTTACAGTGTACACACACACACGCGCGCGCGATCATACCAAACGTAATTTTGACTCAGTTCAACTTTAATAACATCTTCTGTAATGTTATGTTTTATCTGACATTGAAATTGACTTTACGTTGAATATTTCTTGTTTTCCTTTTTGTTTATGTTAAACATGTAACTCGTGCGTGTGCATTTTAATATGTACAACGTGTTCAATAATACATGCAAACAAAACAAAATTCCATAAGCGGACATTAAAATCGAAATGAATTGATTAACCCCATTCGCCTTATAGCCTAATTAAAGACAGCACATCTTTATTCACACGCTGATTTCAATCCTGCATGTTTTTGCCTTCTTCTTCTTCTCTCTCTCTCTCTTTTCGCTGTATTCCATTTGTGACCGTGCATCACAAAACAAACAAAAAGTCGCACCCCTTTACTTGATTTTATGTGAGGACTCAAAAAAGGTGAAACGGGTCAACCAAGTCAATATTGGGTTTTTCGTATTTTCCGAAAGAGCTACCCTTCTCCTACATTATTTTTAAGTTGGGAATCATAAAATAAATGGGAAAGTGCATTTTCAGCAGTTTTTCTACAACCCCTTTTTTGTAGAGTAGTGAGATCACGTATGTCTTTAGAGGCTCTTTTTCATTTCTTGATAACTCTTTACACACTCTTCACTTTCAAGTCTAGTAACTTTTGGAAGAACAATGCTACTGTTTTGAAAGTTGGCACTGAGCATGGGCAGAATGTTTTCATAAACCATGCTCAATTTCAGCTTAATTTGATAATCTTTTCATTGTTTAAATGCAAGTTTCTTCACTTTGTCTCCATCTACAAATTAAATTTGTTAAGATCGCAACTGCTGATCTGTAAATTAACAAACATGTCGGAAAAAAATCATTGTTGTTACTCCGGCGGTTTAAACCCTGCTTTTTGTCCCATTCATCGCACAGCTAACACGGTTTGAAGCATGTTAAGCGCTTGAATAAACCCTGTGCTTCAGAGCTTCTTTTCTCACTTCACACTTTTCCAGAGTGTGGGCTTACTTTCCAAGTTTTATTAAATATAGGTTAGGAGAGTCCATTTCAATTGAGCCGTACATCATCTTAAAGCTTAGAGTCTGCTTTTTCAGAATCTGCCCAAAACTAAAAATTCTTGTCAGACGACTTTTTGTTTGTTTAGTGATTCAGGGTCACATTTGCTTTTTTTTTTTTTTTTACTTTTGCAAAAGAAAACTAGGCGGTCTATCGTTTATGAACAGTTGCGGCTGTTTTGTAACGGCTACTGGGTTGAATGTCTATTATATTATCCACATAAGTGCACATACATTCGTGACAACGGAAGCCCCTCTTCATTCAATTTGAAAACTCGCCGCAGTCTGCTTGCGAGGACAAACTTTGAAAGAAACGTGACGTGTTTGTGAAACTGAAAGACATGTTTGCCTCGATTTTTTGAGGAATTGTTCACTAAAACACAGAAGGAGAATAGAATGATTGAGCGTGCATCTGTGAGTTCTTGCCTTAAACAGGATGGGGTAGCTATAAGATGTCGTGATAAGTTTATGATACGGAAACGCAAGAGAGGACACGGTGATCGAAAGTAATTGATTTATCTCGTGAGACGTAATTCTGCCACTTTGATATAAAAGTGGTTTTCTTTATCATAAACTCGTAGAGTATATTCGGTTTCTAATCGAGCTCTATATCAGTTCTGATGAAGGACGATTAAATTTTATTACTTCAGTCAGATCATAAAAAACCCTGTCCCACACATTGCATTCACATGACACAGACAAACATGTTATAATATATCGCATATTTCAATTAATCTTTTGGTATGTATATAGCGCAACAAAATTAACCCATTCTCATATCATGTCTTCAATTTAAGTTGTCCTTTTGTTGGTACAAAAAAAAAAGATATCTCAAAAACAATATTGATGTGCAACAAAGTTTATTCCTTTCTTGCTAAGAGAGTATATCTGTGAATTAATCAATACTTGCTCTCGTTTCTACATTTGCAAATCACTATAATCTCCCGCACCTGACCAGTTTGAGTTCAGATGCAAGTACCTTACCACAGATTGCACATAATAATTCACATCATGCGTTTTCGTCCAAATACAATACAAGCACGTTTTGTACGTTTGCCTTTGTTTTTCGCGCGAGAAAATGCTAGAACATTATAGCTTTTTACAAGAAAGACTAAAATAGTTTGAAGAACATAAACAACCCCCAACCAAAAACAAAAACAAAAAGAGAACGAAACAAAACAATACAAAACAAGACACAAAGTTGACTTTGGATTGTTTTACTCTGATACGCCAGGAACCATGCATGTTTGTATATCCGATTTACGTTTCCAACAGAACGCAGAACCAAAACAAATTCGCAAATTTAAGGAATACATGTACACTATTAAGTCACTTGTAAACTAGCATACATGTGTGAGTGTGGGGGGGGGGGGGGGAGGCTGCGAAAACATTTTACTTTTTGACCAAAAACAAAACCAAAAGAAGGCAAAATCGAAATCAGTTTCATGTTTGATTCCTTAAAAATACGACATACATGTATTCATAAATAGAACACAGTACCAATTATACACAATAACGCGAAAGTATACATGATTGTATAATACATAGTTCGGCGTGCCTTTGTTTTTGTGCGAGAATCTGCAAGAACATTCTACAACTGTTTACAAAAGTCTAACATCACTTGAAATACTGAAACTAAAGAAACCAAAAAAAAATGGAATAGACTTTTGATTGTTTTACCCTTGTACTACGACATGAACAGTGTTAAAGAATACAGAATGCAAAACCAAACATACATAAAATATACACACTTTTAAACTTGCATATTGTTTTACATCAGTACATTTGGGAGAAGTGGAAAGGGTGTACTCTACTTCTGGTTCGGGATATCTAGGAGCGTTTGGTTGTTTCCTATACCTCTGCAGGTGAGACCGAGTCTATTAACAATGCTACAGATTTTACGTTTTGAGGTCCATCAAGGAAACAAACAGAGTAATTTATTTCTTTTTCTCTGTGCGAATAGCCTAGACCCTCTATTCATTGAAAACTGTGACTGTAAAAACTGTAAGTATAACTGTAACTATAACTATAACATATCATGAAATTGTATGTGTATTTTGTCTGTCTGTCTGTCTGTCTGTCTGTCTATCTGTCTATGATTGTTTGTGCACACTTTTGCAGTTTATATTTACTCGTACTCTGATCGAAGGCTACACATTAAAACATAGATGGATATGACGTACTTATCACATAACATTGATCATGAATAAACGCGATAAATTAAGTTTACTCTTACCTGCAATGCAAGTTTACTCTTACCTGCAATACAAGTTAACTCTCACGTCGAAGCAAAACGAAATTAAGCATCAAACAGTGACACATAGGCGTAAAATTGATCATGCAACATAACAGTTTTTCACTAATAGCTGAATGCTCAAATGCTAGTCACTGATTCAATTAGTTGAAGAGTGTATAAGGCTTTGAACATCTAAATTTATTATGATTGATCAATTAATATCTCCACATAAGCTGTATGAAGAAGAACATGTCATTATAAATCAGACTTTTTGTATGTAACAAAATATAACTAAACTGAAATTCATGGGGGTAACTTGATACACCACATTAATAATCAACAAAATGGTGGAAGTTAACCTGTTACATTGTAACAATTTGAACCCATAGGCCTACGTATTTTAATGACCTATTGAAAGCAAATGTGCTTAATACAAACTCAAACATCAAATGGTGCTACCCTCATCAAAAGACTCCATAGACACACTTTTTTTACCCACATATACTCATGATTGAATGAAGATGAATGGTTTTGGTGAAATAAAAAAACATAAGCACATTGATTATCTTATAATTTTAGACAGAGAGGGGAGAAAGCGGTTTTCCCTAACTTTTCCATGCCCTGTCAAGGCATGATCAAATTTCGCATGCAGAGATAGTTTCATTACGTTTGATGTGATATAGTTGTGAACGACGTCTCTTGTTTAGATTTTGACAAAATGATCATGTTACAACCTACCCGTGTATTTAGTTTAGAAATGAAAGATCCTGTACATAATAACTGTTCTCTAGCGGGTACAGAATTTTTGCTCTCATTTCGACAGCTCTGGACAGTTATGATTATTTGAAAGCCTATATAAGACTTTTCCAATAGAGAATGGCTTGTCACAGAAGTGCACTTTTGTTGACCTTTGACCTTTTTGAAATTATATAATTATTGTATTCTGTATGAAAAGAGGGTAAAGAAATAAACTATATATATATATATATATAAAAAACAGACGGGCGGTTTTGGACGGTTCAGTTGCTCATGGAATAACAACAAGACCTGGTCTCTCCTATATACTAATAGAAAGATGCAGACACATACAAAACGTTCTCTATCATGTTATCCTCATCCTTTACTGACATGTAACTACACTCCTGGTCAGTCACAGACAACATGACGTTAACTTGGTTCTTTCTGTCGGATTCAACGGCATCGGACTCCCTGGCACTCGCGTCTGTAAGCTCCTTTGGTGTCATGTCAGGAAGGATGCTGCAAGGCCCACTCTTCTGGCATGTCTCAGAGTTACCGCAAGGATGGCCTTCCCTCGCCTCGTCCTTCTGCTCCCGACCCGATTCTCCTCCCGGCTCGACAGCAGATCTTGTCGCCCAGCTTGGAGAATTGATGGAATTGTACACGTGGTCGCAGTCGTAAAGGTTTGCTTCTACGCTCACGCCGAGGGCCGCGGCTGGCGGGTCGAAAGAGTTCGGTGCATTGACTTCATCCGGAGGTTCTTCAGCATTCAGGGTGACGTAGAAGGGGCTCTGTTCCGCCGGGGACTGGGTGGAGAGCAGGAGCAGACGGTGCTTCCTAAAGCCGACATAATTAAGAGAAAGGGAAGCATCGTAGAGGAATTGAAACAGAAATTGAAAGCCCTGTTAATGATGGTACTACAAATATGTTATTACACAACACTTTTGCTAAATATTAATGGTAGTGATACTTATTCTTAAAGTTTCATTTCAGAAAACTAAAAGGAAACGATAACTTCAGTATAACATTTTGAGGTTAAAACGTAATAGATTCAGTGTCATTTGTTGTGCCTTACTAAAGCTTGCGATGTCAAAAAACCCAAACAAACAAAAAATGAAAGAAAATAAATCAACCGTATTCTGCAGGAAACAAGAAGCAAAATGAAAAACAAAAAAAGTATCATAAGCCACATGCAAACAATAAACGTAAGTCAGCTTTAAGTAATTTTGCCTCGCTTTGAGTCAATTTTCACTTATTCAATTGTTCGATGTTTGCTACCTGAAGAATGTATTGTATTTGGAGCAATCATTAAAAAAGCCACAAGAATACAAGAACCTCTGTTTCTCTTTTATCATTCTCTGTCTATTGAGGAGAGGGTGAGTGCCCTAATTTATGATAACGTTAACAGTAATTTATTAAATTATAAAGCGCACAACCTATGTACATAATATTCTTCTTTGCTGCAGCTTGTGATTACTGCTTGACAGTGTACTAGTATAATGCACAGTAGATGTGATTATTAGGCTTGATATAAAGACTGCTATAGTTTATAGGGATTTCCTGACTTCTTCCACAGTTAAGGAGCTGCGCAGGCAAAATATGCTAATAATTGGTCTCTACATGTTATCTTTTATGTTGTACATTGATTGATTGATTGATTTTATTGTTCCACATTTCAAAACATCAAACATGATACGATCGATTGAACATAAGATTGAACATAGCGTCGTAAATTACAAAAAATACAAGAGAAGACAATTTAACAAACATGACATGTGGGGACCTACTAAAAAGCAAAGCTTGTAATGTATAGGTCCCTGTATATATGAAAGTGTTGGTCTTCTTAAACAACCTAGAAACGAAAACTATGAAAGGAAGGAAAGGGACGTAAAAGAAAAGAGAGCAAAAAGAGCAAAGGAAAGGAATAAAATATACGAAAGCATAGCGAAATACAAAGTAGCCACCTGTAACGCGTTAACAAGACTCCTTGTCACCCGAGCAACACAGTTACGTAACTGTAAGAATGCGCAAAAACGCACATGATACATAATGATTAATTAATTCAGGAATAGCCTTGACATAAATGACTCAGTAAAAAACAAACAAAAGGCAACCATGGAATACATATGATAAACAACGAATCTGATAAAGAAGAGGGAGTTCAAATAAAATTGCATGTTGTATTATTAGATATAAGCCTGCACAAGGGATTTTTTTAGTTTACGTTTAAAACAGTTCAATGACAACGATTCAATAATGTCGGAGTCAAGGCTATTCCAGAATGTTGGACCTGTATGTACTATTGTTTTAAGAGCAAATGCAGTTCTCACGGGAGAAAAGTGAAATGAATTTTCCTGTCTTGTAGGGTAGGAATGTATAACTTTATTTTTTACAAACATGGGAGTGAAAGCATAAGGTAATTCGTCTTTTAGTTAACTGGTACATAAATATCCCAAGGGAGTAAGAATATATATCAAAAATCTTTAAGAGGTTATTACTTTTGAACAGAGGGCTTGTCGGTGCTAAATAATTGGTACAATTGATAATCCTTACAGCTCGCTTTTGTATTCTAAAGATAGACTCCAGGCGTATTTTGGAACAATTCCCCCAGGCCAGTATGCTATAATGAAGATACGGCAATAACAAAGTCGAATATAAGGTACGTAATATATATGTGGGGAAAACATGCTTAAGCTTCTGCATAACACCCAAATTTCTTGATAATAACTTACATAAATGATTTGTTTGTTCTTGCCAAGATAATTTACAATCAATTAAAAGACCAAGAAATTTAACTGAATTTGTCTGTTGTAAGTTTACTCCTGTGATTGAAATTGAACCAGGTAAACAAGTGATTGTATTACTAAACACCATAAAATTAGTTTTGTTTAGATTTAGAGATAGTTTGTTACTTTGAATCCAATCATTGACGTGATTCAACTCAGAGTTAAGCATATCAAGTAACTCAGTAGGATTTTTGTGCGTCAAAAAAATACTTGAATCGTCCGCAAACAAGAGGAAAGAAAGGAGTGCTGACGACCTGGGCAAATCATTTATGTACACAATAAAAAGAAGTGGTCCCAAAAGGGAGCCTTGTGGAACACCACACGTTATATTTGCTGTGCTTGAATCAGAATCATTAATGTGTACAAATTGTGATCGATTTGTGAGGTAATCTCTGAACCACTCCAAGGCGCTGCCACGAATCCCGTAATGAGACAGTTTGTACAGTAATATTTCATGATCAATTGTGTCGAACGCCTTGGAGTGGTCCAGAAAAACTCCAACAGTGTGAGATTTAGCTTCGATAGCTTGAACAACTTTATCTATTAACAACAAAAATTGAGTGTCTACTAAGATATCATGGTCATTTAAAAACTTGATAGTTCGGGAGTAGACAACTTTTTCAAGTACTTTGGAGAATGATGATAAAAGAGATATAGGTCTATAATTGCCCAGGTCGTCCTGTCTGCCTTTCTTAAAAACAGGAATAATCTTGGCAACTTTCATTTTACTAGGAAAAACACCAGTCATTAAAGACAAATTGAATACATGGGTCAAAGGTGCGGCTACTTCATAAATGATTTGTTTAAGAAGAAACATTGAAATACCATCATAGCCTGAGCTTTGTTTAGCTTTAAAATTATTTACAATATCAATGACATCCAATGCATCTACGGGCGTGAAAAATATAGAACTAGGATTGGGATTCACAAGAAATGAATGAAATGTTTTTTCCGTTAAAGGAATATTTCTGGCCAAATTTGACCCAATATTTACAAAATACGTGTTGAATGCTTCAGCAATATCACGGGAGTCATCAATTATCGTTCCATTTTGTATTATTTTATCAATTCCCAGTTTCTTTCCATCATTCTTTTTTAATACATCATTTATAACTTTCCAAGTAGACTTGATATCATTTTTATGGATTTGAAATTGTGCAGAAAAATAATCTTTTTTTGCTTTACGTAGCACAGAAGTCAAAGTATTTCGGTAAGCTGAGTATTTACGTTTTGCTTCTTCTGTACCACTAGACTTATATCTATAAAATAAATTGTTTTTACGATTTATAGATCTCAAAATTGATTTGGTGATCCAAGGACTTCTTGGGATTTTTTTATAATTCAATTTGATCGATGAAACTGGGAAATGAGCATCATATAAACGCAAAACAATTTCATTGAATATATCAAACGCTATATCAGCGTCATTCATATTATAAACAGCAGACCAGTCGGTATGATCAAGACTCATTTTAAAACTTTCTATACGTTGTTGTGACATTACTCGAAATCCCTTTTTATTATAATTTGTTTTACCTTTTTCAAAAATATCGTGTAACGTCACAAATATAGGGAAGTGATCCGATATATCAGAAACAATGATTCCTTGATCAGCAACGTGAGATAAATTTGTAAATATGTTGTCAATTAGTGACGAAGTTGTATCAGAAACCCTTGTTGGTTTCGTGATACAAGGTATAAATGAATTATACATCATTGTATCTAAGAATTCCTGACACTGGGGCTTTTCATTATAACAAAATAAATTAACATTAAAGTCTCCCATCAATATACAATGCTTGTTCATAACAGAGGGAGAGTCAAGTATAGTTTGCAGTACACCGACAAAATCGTTAAAAATCGTACATGTACATGTACATCGTACAAAATCGTACATGTTTGGATTCTTAAAAGACGAATATCTTTAGGAGTGCGCAGATTATGCATGTTATGAGTGTGTTGTGAGTAGTTAAAGGGATCGTCAGTTTTGGTTGAGACCTAACTTCAGGTTTCTAAAAAAAAATTGGTGAGATAATGAGAAACATCTTATGAAATGTGGAAGAGCATATACATGTAATTCCAAGAGGGATTCAAATTCCATTTGATGAAAATTGATTTTAAAATGAGATATCCAATTTCAATTCAATTCAATTCAATTCAATTCAATTTCAATTCAATTCAATCATAGTTTATTTCCAATCAACGAAAATCAAAAACATAGTACAATGTATACATGTCATTAAATGATATTGTTCAAACGCTTGCAAAAGATTCATGTAATATACGAGACAAATTATAGAACAACATATATGTACAATAATAAAGAGGAACACTGTACAAATACTACGTGGGCGAGCGGAAAATAAATTCGATCATGGAAAATAGTGATCCACTAAAAAGCAAAGCTTGTCGGACGTGGATCGCTAGATAAATAATGAGTGAATGATATACTATTCTATAACAATATACATGTAGTTATTTTGAGATACACAGGTCGGGAAAAAAATATAGAATACCAATGCTATAGTGCCCGGACACTGTTCATTGAACCACGTGTACCGGGGAAATATGACAAGGACAATACATTCGTACACACATTCAATTACCCACACGCATATACACTGTTGGACGCGAGACAGTACCGAGAGGAGAGAAGACGGTAACAATATACAAGTCTACGAAGAACAATAGACGGGAAAGGAAAAGGAGAGAAGAAAGAAGAGAGGTTTGCACACAGAACACGCCAAGTGCTGCGACATCAGGACAGGTGAAAGCTCAAACATAAATTATAGCAATTTAAATTATCTAAGATTATAAGTAGAAAGTAAATGTTTTCTGAGTTTATATTTAAATGTGACAAATTTGGGGGAATCTTTTAAACTATTATCTAAATTATTCCAAAGTCTGGGTCCGGTATAAAGAAATGTATTTTGGGCATGTGCGGTTCTCATTAACGGAAGATGGAATTCGTCGGATCGTCGCGTGGGATAGTTATGAACATGACTGTTTCGATGAAATAAATCGTGGAATATTTTAGGTAAAAAGGTACTATTGTAATTAAACATAAACTGACCAAGTTGAAACACATACAAATCATTTACTTTTAATATTTTATGGTCAGAAAACAAAGCATCTGTATGTTCTCGGGTATGTAAATTAAAAACAATTCTAAGCGCTTTCTTTTGCAATAAAAGAAGTTTATCAAGTAACATCTGATATGTATTACCCCAAGCAAGAATCCCGTAGTTTAAATAAGGGAGTATCAAACTAGAATAAAGAGTTAATAATGCAGATGAAGGAAGATAATATTTCAATCTATTCATTACGCCAATGTTACGTGAAATAATTTTACATATGTTATCAATATGATTCCTCCATGAAAGCTTGTTATCAACGCAAACACCAAGAAATTTAAAAGAAGAAACTTCTTCTAAGGGAGTAGTATCAAATGTTATATTGCCTGGGAGGCTATCTAAAGAATTACTAAAAAGCATAACTTTTGTTTTTTGAATATTTAATGACAATTTGTTTGCGTATATCCATTGTATAACCTTTATCAATTCTTCATTGACTGTTCTTATTAAGATATTTGGGTCAGGGTGGGAAAAAAAGATTAGAGTCATCCGCGAATAATATGAATGATAGTTTCTCCGAGGATCTATGAAAATCATTAATATAAATAATGAATAACAATGGGCCTAATAAACTCCCTTGTGGAACACCACATGCAATTGTTTTACTTTGAGAGTCAAAGCCGTTGACATGTACAAATTGGGATCTTTCTGATAGGTAACTCGTGAACCACTCCAAGGCCTTTCCACGTATTCCATAATGAGACAGTTTGGCGAGAAGTATTCCGTGGTTAATCGTGTCAAAGGCCTTGGAGAAGTCCAAGAAGATACCTATTGTGTGTGAAAGTGTGTCGAGTGCGTGTGTGACTTTGTGGATGAGGGCAAGTAGTGCGTGTGTTGTGCTGTGATTTTCCCTGAATCCAAATTGAAAGTTTGAAAATATGTCGCAGGTTTTAAGAAAACGTACTGTCCTGATGTAGACTATTCTTTCAAGAATCTTAGAAATAGAAGATAATAAAGATATGGGTCTATAGTTATTGACATCATCCTTCTCCCCTTTCTTATAAATAGGAATTACTTTCGCAATTTTCATGCTATTTGGCACATGGCCAGTTGCAAGCGATGAGTTGATAATATGTACTAAGGGATCCACTATTTGAGGAATTATGTTTTTTATCAAATGGTTGTCAATTCCGTCATGGCCAGGACTTTTACCTTCTTTCAAATTGGCAACAATCTTTATTATTTCTTCTTTATATGTTGGGTCAAAAAATATAGTTTTAGAGTTAGGTGTATCTAAAAAATCACTAAAAGATTTACTAGAAAGAGGAATATTTTGAGAAAGATTTTTTCCAATTGAAGAAAAGAAGTCATTAAAAATTTCAGCCATGCCAGCGGGAGTGTTGCTGGAGGCATTGCCCCACCGAACTTCAGAAATATTAGATGAATTGTTAGGTGTATTCATAGCATTCTTTAATGTTTTCCATGTGTTTTTAATGTCATTTTTATATTTGCTTATCTGATTAACATTAAAAAGTTTCTTCTGCGTACGCAATAATTTGGTGAGTGTGTTTTTGTATGAAACATATTTTTTCTTATTTTTTTCAGTGGGATTACATCTATATTTATAAAACAAATTATTTTTCCTATTTATAGATCGTAATATAGACTGGGTTATCCACGGGAGTCTTGGAATTTGCTTATATCTATTTTTTATGTTACGCAGGGGAATATGGTTATCGATTTCGGAGGTAAGAGTAGATATGAAATAATCATAAGACAAATTGACATCGGTAGTGTTGTATACAGAAGACCAATCGAGTTCTTTTAAACTGTTTTGGAGACTTGTAAGATTATCTGCAGTAATCTTACGACGCTTATAATAATTATTTTGTTTATTCAGTTTAATTGGAACCTGAGCAAATATAGGAAAATGGTCAGTGATGTCTGAGAGGACGATACCAGACTCAGGAAGTGGAAGAACATTACAAAAAATGTTGTCTATGAGGGTAGCCGATTGGCTGGTGACACGGGTAGGCTTGGAAATTAATGGTAAAAGCAGACATTAATGTTTCTATAAATTCTTTTGAACTGTTTTGGGAGTTACATTTCATGAGATCGATATTAAAATCGCCCATCAGAAATGTATCTTTAATAGATATCATGGGATTTTGTACTAAATCCTGCAAAACTGTCAAAAAATCATTCAAATTTGACCGAGGGGGCCTGTAAATTACACCAATCATAATGTTTTTTCCATGTGGATTTATCAATTCAATAAAAAGGGATTCGAGAACATCGCTCATAACACTAATCTCCTCATGTATAATATATTTAAATTTTTTCGAGATGTACAAACCAACTCCTCCACCAACTCTCTCATTTCTATTTCTAAATACAAATTCGAATCCGGGTAAAGAAAATAAATGACTGATATTAGAGTTCAACCATGTTTCTGTTAGCCCTATGATGGAGCAAGATTTATGATCTGGGTTTTCTAAGAGTAAGCGCAACTTATCAAAATTTTTATTGATACTGCGTATGTTAAAGTGAGCTAACAAAAATGATTTTTATACTGATTTTCGGTCAAATAAACACACGATGGACTCTGGACTGGATCAATTGAGTCAAATCTATATTCAAATTCTTGTGCTGAGGTATTGTATTTATCGGATATGTAATCTTCATATAAACTGGAGATCATATTTGCATGATCAGATTCAGAGTGCCTTACTGTGTTATAGAATTCATCATTATTCAAAAAATTAAAAGCAAAGTTTATTGTGTCAGCCATGGGTTAGAATATAAAACATTCGGGAATTAATAACTGGCCTCCCGCCTGGTCCTAACTCAGCAGCTACGTGGGGGTATGCAGACCTAAAAGAAGAAAGGAAACCGAAATGCGTACAGAGAAACATGAAACACAGACAAAACAAGGAAACGAACAGGAACACAGATGACACAGAATCAACATCGTTGCGGATGGTACACAAGGCCATGGGCTCGTATACAATACCTAACATGAACTTATTTAACAAACAAAGACTAGGCAGAGTAGGCAAAGTACTAGGCAGCGTCCACGAGCATATTAAACTTCTCGACCACTTAATGACAAAATAAGGAACCAGTTATTGTTGTGGGTTTTTTTGGTAGTCGGATCGCCTATCCAAAATAACTAATTCTTATACCATTGGGATTTATAATCAGTACGAACAATTATATCAAAGTAATGCAAAAACACATACACACAAAAATGCAATTCCATTGTTGTTAAAATTTTCATCAAACTGATATGCAAATACAGTGTACAAACAAAATTGCCCAAAATACGAGTACACAATGTGTAAATACATAAAATAATAGATAGCCCAATCTGTCTCACTGAGTGAGTACCCTAGATAAAAGAGCGAGGGAGGGAGGGAGAGAGAGAGAGAGAGAGAGAGAAAGAAAAAAGTGAGTGAGAGGGGGAATGAAAAGAGAATCTAGACAACAAATCTTGACGAACTGAACAAACGGAGCAATCCTAATAAAATGTGGGACCCACCTTTTATTAGGATCGCTTTGTTTTACTTTGTTTTTGGATGTCTCAGCCATTCCAAAACCGAATTTCATTTCATAAATTTTGAATTCCTCTTACAAATAGAATGGTATGCTCTGTATTATTTCATAAGTAGTTTCTTGGTATCTCACAAAAAAAGTTAAAAGCCCACAATTTCCATCTCCACCGATACTGTACCATCACGCAGGGGCGTGACCATGGTCATGCTGATAGTACAAGACATTCAATGAATTTCTCAATCAGCAAAATCTTAAATGATAAGCTCTCTCAGAAGAGGAATAAATCCAAAAAAATCTGGACTTGTTACAGATCAGTCTAGAAATGGTGTTTCGATAGAATCGCTGCAGTCGCTCAACTTGAGAATCAGGAATAACATATATCCCATCACAGAAATCCAACTAACTAGTGACACATACATACATTGTACATTTTCTAATACCATTAATACGTCTAAGGTTGTATATAATGATATTAATATGATGATTAACGCATGTTTAATGTGTCGATGGGCCTTTTATGGCTAATATTTTCCATTTTCGTCGTTATCCCAACTGAAATCATGTTATTTCGGAATTATTTCACACATTAATTATGTCTATGTGTACATTTGAGAGTAAATATCGACAGTTCTGCAAGCACATGGGAACGATGGTGTCACTTTAATAACGACAACTGTCGTACGATGTTAATCCCATTGCCCCAATACCCTTTTCTTGGACGAAAAACATATCCACAATGTTAGGGGCCACTAAACGCTTTTGTTTGTTTGTTTACTATGAATGCGTGTGTATATGTATGTTTGTTTGTGTGTGTGTGTGTGTGTGTGTACGTGTAAGGGGTATTGTTTGTAGTTGGTTATGTCAACGGTCACCCCGGGGCCCTGTAACCAGTAACATCGTGTTGGGTCCAATGTGTGCGTTTAATGCCAATGCTATTTTCTAGCTGGCATTGCATGATATAAATAGAAGAGTCATTTTCTTTGACTCCCCCTCTACTCTACGAAAATTTGTTCCACCTCCTTCGAGGTGCATGTGCGTGTATGTGTTTTGGTGTCCATATGATAATATAGTGCAAGATGATTATGATGACTTGTGATAATTCATATAGTACCCATCTCTCTTACCGACGAATCTGAAACCACTTCGCAGCACTGATGATCAGCAAGATGAGAAGAATTGCAATAGCGATTGCGGATCCTACGTAGAGGAAGTTGTCTGGTTTGAAAAGGAAACGGAAATAAAGAGAAAAGAAAAAAGAAACTGGATCACATGCTATCTGTTTACAGGACGCGGTCGATGCACACTTGCATGATTATGCTCGTAATTATATTTCTATGACGTCCGGCCCTGTTTGTCTTTATGAAGACAGTGTTGTAATGATAGTATGCAGTAAAGTAATTGTTGTTTAGAAAAGCGCTTCTAAACCTTACTTAAACGGAGGCCCATTTTGGCTCCTTCATTGCACTATGAGGTCCATTTACATGTTGTGTAGATGGAATAGGAATCTTTTTTATTATTTTATTTTAGGAAAACATCCGCGAGAGCTTCGCGGCCCACTGCTTCTTGGCTGGCGCCACGTTTTGAAAAGTGGGGGCCCAGTTTTTATTTCTAGCGGCCACTTCCAGGTTTCATCCGCTAAAGGGCGGTGAGTTGGCTCAGTCGGTAGCGCGTCTGCCTCACGATCACGCGGCCCGGGTTCGAACCCGAGTCTGGACTGAGCAATGTTGTGTGTAAACATACCGTCCCCTCTAGCATAGCAAGAGGCAAAACACTCTGTCCCTCGGATAGGACATAAAATGGAGGTCCCGTGTATGAGAGAGTCACAGCTCATGCACGTAAAAGATCCCGCTTCATTCATTCATCGCAAAGAGCAGGGTGTTTAACCCGGTGAAGTGGTCCCACCCCACATCCAACTGGACCCCATGGAAGACCAGCTTAGTGTAGCTGAATATGGGCTATCCAGCCATCTTCACAGATGGAAAATGAACAACAACAACAACAACATGAAAAGAAAATGTGTGTGTGTGAGTGTGGGGGGGGGGGGGGAGTTACACCTTATTCATTCTTGTATCTTACGCAAAAAAAAAAGTGGGGGGGGGGACGAACCACCCATTTCATCCGGCCTTGTGCTTGAGAAGCACTAGTTTAGAACACGCACACTGTTGTAGGCATGATGTGCAAACCTGCGTATAGATGCCTGCTCCTGACATCCAGAAATCGGCATAGCAAAACTCAATGTATGCAAACTGTGATCCAGAAAGACTAAGTTACAAACAATTGGCTTGATCGTATAGTTTCTCAAGGAAAGTATATATCCATAAGTGCATCAAATAAGATACGCTGTGGAAAGTCACTCATTTAAAGCTGCCTTGGAGTGAAAATTAGGCATGACATTGAAATTCTAGACATGAAAGGATCTTGATTTAATTATGTAAGGCAATTTGACGGAATTGACGGAATGCAGCCATATTAAAAATGAAATGAGCTTTGGCGCCGCTAACGCTTGATGATAAGATTATACTATACTAATTGTGACTTTACGTATGGAAAACGAACTACACAAAGTATCAAAAATTCGGCTTCCAGGTAGTAACTTTTATTCTAATAACTTCGTTATGGAAATGCAACTTTACCACCTTGTATGGATGATTACATACCTCCAACACAAGATATCTCCCCCCTTGCAGTATGATAAAATGAATAATGCACTTATCACGTGGTCAGCAGAGAGTGATAGATAAGCAATTATTCCTCAACACCAAAGCGAAGGCGAGTATAATCACCAATCGATGTTATCAAATCATGAAGAATACAATAGCCAGTACAGAAGAAATGAAAGAAATTAATCACAAAGTCGAGACAATAAACGATAATTGCGATGAACCGTATTGAAATCAAATTGTTATGTCAGAACACTTAAGCATAACTGAAATTAATTGGCTTTTACAAAGGTAACAAACAACTCATTGGTTTCAAGTGACACAGATCCGCCAGATGGACATAAATGCTTTTTTTATTGTATTGGTCGAATATTTCCAAGAAGATTGCAAGGAAATATTCTACGGTTACTAAATGTGAGTAGTTCTATATTGGACTGCTCAAGGTGTAGTTCCAGGAATGACATTTTAAACTACATGACTATTGTACATTACCAATTCTCTTCTTTTTATTGACACACACAAAAAAGACTTTTACTGTCTACTCGTTGTGAGAGCGATTTATAAGTACTTGTAATATTGCAAAATAAAAAGTACACGTCTTTTTCTCTTTCATCATCCACACATGATCTCTTTCTTGCAGTGTAATACAATAAATACGTATCTATCACGTGGTCAGCATAGACTGACAGATGAATAATTATTCCCCTTCAACACCAAAGAGTATAATAATCACCAATCGATGTTATCAAAACCACGAAGAATACAATAGCCAGTATAGATAAAATGAAAGAAACTAATCATAAATGCTGAGACATTAAACGATAACTGTGATAGACCTCATTGATATCAATAGTCATCTCAGAACACTTTAAGCATAAGTGAAATTGATTGGCTTTCAAAGAGGTAACAAATCATTGGTTTCAAGAGTCACGGATATAGACTACAATGCCTCTTTTTGTATTGGTCGATGATTTGTTTATTAAGAGGATTGCAAGGAAATATTCTGCGGTTACTCAATGTGGTTTTAGAGTGGACTGGTGTACAATGGGTGTAGTTCCATACGTGACCCTTTAACTACACCCATCATCTCTTCCTTTAATAATAAAAACAAATAAATCTCTACATACTTACTCGTTGTAAGAGTGACTTATAAGTACCTATAATATTGTGCAGATAAAAAGTACAAGTTTTGTTTTCTCTTAGCTTATCTTGCTCTCTTGCTCAGGGAATTTGTTTAGTGTACTAGACAAAAGCTCGGTTTTTTGTGGCAATTTCCATTCATATTCCTTCAAAACTATGTGTACTACCTTAATTCGCACTGATATCAAGAAGGTCAAAACGATATTTGTATATTATGTGTATGCATAGCGCCTTGTCTTGTGCAGGTGTGTAAACGTACAGAATTCATTGATATTTTGTGTAGCTGCATCAATGCGCTATCCCAATATGCTTTTCCACTACTCCCAAACGATTATTTTTACTTTGTAACAATTGTGTATCATTTTGGATTTTGATATAAATTGAATAACAATGAGATCAAATGAAATCAAATGAAATCAAATGAAATGTTTATTCCACAAAAAATACCACAAACACTCCTGTATAAGGATTACCTTCACGGTTAAACGCGAAGATTTTCCAATGCTTCTGCTGCTATTTGGTCTTTTTCAGGGATATCAACGTGCGTTGCATCTGCGCCGAAAACCCATTCAGTCACACACACAAAAAACACACATGCACATGCACATACACACACACACACACACACACACACACACACACACAAAGACATACATACATACATACATACATACATTACATACACACACATTTCCGGCTTCAAACTTCTCATATGCTACCCACTACCAATCAGTACACGTAACGTAGGAAAAGTGAAACACAACTTAAATGAATGGTAGGATTCATCATTCAAAAGAATAATAAGAGCAAAATGAGGAAGACAACATGGAGCATATGGAGCAGAAAAATGTCAACAGGGGTCAACACTATAAACAAAGCAATGTTTACTGAAAACTAGCTCTAGACAACGCTGGAGACATATCCAAATATTTACAAAGATAGCAAACTAAAATAGGCGTTTCCCTGCCTGTATGAGTAATGACCCAATTGTCAGATTTACAGTGCTATTTAAAGATCACAATAATGATCATCATTATACTTAGGAAAAACATTTTCATTCTCTGACACTGCATGAAGATGGTAGTTTTCGGTTGAAACCCAAATGCCTGAAATCACAGAGTCATCTATTCTTGTCACCTTAGCCAAAGTCCCCTTATTGCCCTCGGCAGAAACTCATTTAGATGCAAGACCAAGACTGATTCACGATGATATTTTGTGTTTTTGCTAGTAATCATATCTTCAATATTATTGGATGACGTGTGAACACGTTTTCCTTTGTAATTTAATCCTCTTAAAGGAAACAACTTGGCGCGCTGGCAGTTTTCATCGAAAAACTTTCAGTTTGTCGGCCTGTTTATGAGAAGCAGATGTATCATCCATATTTTTTTAAGGAGGTGACACCAGAGTCAGGACCCGGTTTGCTACTACACGGCCCAGTCTGAGCAGTGGCACCCACAGCTGGACAGAAAACAAACAGCTTTTCATTTGTTCTTATGAGTTTCTCAAGCTTTGTCACGCACCCCTTCTAGCGTTGCTTATGTGTGAGCCCCTACAAACGGCTTAACCATTTACCATTAAAATTTCTAATGGCTAAATTTTGATAAAATTCAAAAAACAAATAAAAAGACATACAATATTGGAGTTTTACAGCAGATTGTATGTTATGAGATTCTGTAAATGAAAAATGTGCAATGGCGCGGTAACCATGAAGTGAAAAAAAAATCTATGAATTACGCGGCAGCTCAGCTGGTTGAAGTGAACTAAAAAACAAAACCAAAAACAAAAACAAACCAACATAAAAACAACGTATCCCGGAACAAAAACTCTTTTGAGAGAAAACAACACTAGCGAATATAGTGGTTGGGGAAGAGGGAGGAAGTGAAATAGCTGAACGTGACTATTAAATGTGTCATGTTACATCCTTTTCACGACTGTTCATATCTTTCGATCCAAAGACTCACCGTCATGCTGTGCATTGTAGCTGTCCTGTGTGGGTTGTATCTCATTCGTCCCTTCAAAAGCCGCCCTTGTGCTACTGAAATCGGTTCTTGAGTTATTTGCTGTCGAACATAAAGATGGGGGAAAAGAATAAAACCTTCATAATACGGCTGGGCAGAATATTGCACTGCTCTCAACACATATACACAAATACAGATTTTAACATAAACACATGCATGTCCACAACCATGTAATACATACTCACATCCATAAAATTTGTTTTAATTGATCTATAATAATGATAAAATCACACTTCAATGTACTTAATGCACTGTATTCAGTACTCTGCACTCTGCACTGGCGTCCCCTTGCGGACTTCACAAAATTAGCACAAAGCATTTTAATGGGAAATGGCCCATTTTGTATTTGTATTACCATGTTTCTTATTTCTTTTTTGAGATTCTGAGGCTACCATCACTATCAAGCATGTGCTTAAAGACGGAAGACTCATGCATGTTTTCCTTCCTCTTTATTCGGAAACAAGTGTATCCTTTGATCTCATTGTTATGTTTATACTTTAAAGTTTGTGATTATGATACTATGAATGTAATTTTTTTTTTCATTCTGTTATCAGATACAAGTGTTGTCATTTTTCAATAAATTATATGATTTCCTTGAAAAAAATGTAGAAATGAAATCGAACTGAACTGAACTAAGCTGAATATTATCACCACTATTGATAGAATATAGTTAGGGTTAGGATTATAATATTTTCTTCAAGTTTTCCACAATTCCTCTATTTTCCTTCTCCTATTCACGCGTCACGATATTTTTAAACATAATTCCTAATGCTGCTATCTCTGTTTAATTTTCTTTTCCGTTTTGTTGTCTTATTGTCGTTGGTAATAATATCCTGGTCTTGTCTGGTAATTTCAGTCCTCAATTGTCACAAGTAGTCTTGTTATCTCTGTTTCGTTTAATTTGGTTGTTTTTGTGTCTTTTTAAGTGGGCTTCCATTTTTTTACAACATATCATTCTACTGATTTTCTCTCCCAGAGGTACCAAAATACTACAAACTTTTTAAGTTATCCCTCCATTTTCGTAAACGTGTGTGTAGGTAACTTCACTTTGATTAATTATCGCAATTACCATAATGAGATTATCATTGCCATGAATTTTCACTAATTGCTGTACATTCTGTTCATTCCATATTGTGTATTTACGTTAGTCTCTGTTACAAAATAAATCAAAGTGTATGATATGCTTTTGTCGAAAAATGAAAATGAACACAAAATGCGAAAAATTTCTATCTACATTATTATATATAGGTCCTAACCGCGAAAAGAACCTGCGTTTACTGTGGCCTCTCTTTCGCAATTAAACACAATTATTTTGAAAACAATTGAACATCGTATTTATGAACACGCATATTATGTAATTCATTATACATTTTGTTTTCCTTGAACTTGTATCAACAACAAAAATTTGCTATTGGAAATAAAAATTCATTTGAATTGAATTTTGATTACAAGTTTCCCGCTTTTTTGTGCTATACTCACATTTTGTAAAGATCACCTCGCCTCCCCGTTTTTTTTTTTAATCATAAGCATTGTATTTTACCATTCCTTGTTAATTCAGTGAAAATGTATCGGTATTTACAAAAACTTACTTAAGGTCCTACAGATGTAAACAAAATTGAGATTATGAATTAGCATTACAATGTTTTTGCCTTTTATTATATTCCTCAATTTAAATCTCTTATTTACAAAATCCAGCACAGTCAATTTCTCTTCTTCATTTTCCCACTAGTATAAATGGGCTATAGTATGATTCATCTTTATGCTATTTTTAGTGTTTCTGTATTTTTTCCCTACAATGTTTTCTAAATGCAGAAGGAATCTTTACTAAGTAAACCAAAAAAAAAATGACGTCTTTAAACAATGCTGTAATTCATGATTTGAATCTGCCTGTATGTATGTACAAACAAATAGCGAATGTCCCTTCAATTCATATCCTTTTTCTCTATATGCCGTTCCTATACAATTATTTCTAAATGAAATGTTATTCATAGACACTCGATGTTTATATATCGGCAAAAGATTTGTATTAGTTATGGCTAACATTGAAAGAGATGCTGATATAAGACGACGCACAAAGTTTTCACTCAAGAATTGATATCGATATACCCGTACTCCAATTGTTACAGCATCTCCTTCCTCATATATAAACTTCAATGGACTTACCTGAACTTCAATTGTTTTTTAGTCAAACGACCGTTTTTCAGAATTTACGAAATTGCCAGGATTGCTCCGACAGTATTAAAAGATTATAGGAGACCCTCAGCTACAACCCAGAGATTTTTCTTTTCACATTTAAATGTAAGAAGTTTAAGTTCGAATTTGGACTAGTTTCGAGATTTGATAACAGACCTCAAATTTAATTCCACAATAATCGGTGATTTAGAAACACGGTTAAAAGATATTCATCCGTCATTGTTTTATATTGAAGACTTATGTTTACTCATGAATAACAGAATTGGGAGGAAAAAGAAGTGGAGGCGTAGGGTTCTGTAGAGCGATTAATCTAAAAGCGGAAGTAATTACAGATCTTAGTATAATGTCTGGTGAAATGGAATCTATTTTCTTGTTGATATCCCAGGCAAGAAAGATTTCATTGTTGGTGAAATAGACCAAAAGTTAGCCTTAGCAAATTTATAGAAGTTATTCCTTAAGTGCTATTATTGCCTAACAACAAGAACAAGAACAAGAACAACAACGAGAACAAGATATTATAGGAGATTTCAATTTGAAACTCTGCAATGTAATAATGATTTACAGTGTCAAGATTTTTTTTTAACTTTATGATGCTGTTCCATTTATTTACTTTATTAATCCTCAAACCTACTCATGTATCCGAAACCACTTTTACTTCAATCGATGATATTTTCGCTGATGATGGGTCGAATATCAATACAGGCAAAGTAGTGCCGGATATTTCTGATAATCACTTTATACGTTAATCTCAAAAGGGAAGTAAAATTTCATTAACTGAATAGGTTTGGTATGACAGATTACCCACAAAAAGAAAACACCTTTGAATTAATATGGATGATGTAGCACTATTTTAGGTGAGGATTCAGCCATTCGACCATTTTATGGAATATGAACGAGCATACTTACATTAAATTGATGGTTTTAAAATGGCGGAGATATCCAAAAATGAATTGAACACAGCCATTCTAATGAAAAGTTTGGTCAAACCTTTTATTAGAAACGCTCTGTTTTGGATATCTTAGCCATTTCACAAACAATTTTAATCAAGTAAATTTGAATTCCTTTTACAATTATATGTTTTTTCATATTTCAGGTGTTTTTAATTATCTAAAAAATCGTCATAAATATTTGGAAACCTGAAGCCTCATCTCAACAAAAACTGTACCATCCCTTTAAGTTTTCATGAATGGTCTCCAGTGTATGTAGCAGAAAATGTAAACATTATTTTCTCTTGAGATTTTTGTTTGACATGCTTAGTGACATTATAATAAACTATGGAAGGAAACCAAGATATCGGTTGATATAAATAAATCTCTGTTTAAGGTGAAGTAATCCTAAAAATAATAATAAAAAGTCTTCATAGGTGTAAACATAACTTCTCCTTTGAACTAAACCAGAAATATAATAGCAGCATAATGATTCTTGCCAATGCGTCAAGAATGGCTTAAACGAAACATTTTGAAAAAAGAAAAGTGTTGTTTCGAATCTGTAAACATGCCAAAAATACTCGGGAAATATTGAATAATGTGATATATTGAAAGAAAGTTAGAAATCAAATAAAGTTTGTGTCACAAATGCATAATTACAAGAGCCGTATTCATTTTTTTTTTTCTGGTACAGATATTTATTTTTTTCTGGCACAGACCTTTCGAGTATCAACTCACCACAATCCACTAAACACCGTAGTTATTCTTTTGAATAAAGGAAATGCATATTCAAATTATTATTATTATTATTATTATTATTATTATTATTATTATTATTATCATTATTATTAAAATTTGTTCCAGTTCAGGAAGAAGAAGTAGAGGACATCATGAATGATTTAGATTTGAAAGAAAACCACAAAAATGATGGTGTAACAAATTTTCTTTCAAGACTAACTGTTAATCAAGTTATTTCTCCTCTAACAAATATTTAGAATATGTCCTTATTGCAAAGCATTGTTCCAGATGATGTGAAAATTGCTAATGTTATTCCTATATTTAAAAAGAGATACAAAGAAGATTTAAGAAACAACCATCCAATACTCGACTCATGCTGGGAATATAGTATATATACGTATATATGAATTTTTCTTCTCCATTCACAGTTTGGGTTTTAGACACAAACATTCTACCAGGAATGCTTTACTAACTTTTGTAGATCTTATAGAATTCCACGATCGATGGTTAATCCTGCACTGTTGGCATTTCTTGGACTTGTCCCAGGACTTTGACACGTTAAACCACGATATTTCGTGATACAAACTCTCCCATTATGGAATGTGTGGAAAGGCCTTGGACATGTCCAAGAGCTATCTTTTTAACAAGAAAAAAAATGTTTTTTTTTTACCCCAACAGGGTATTTATTGCCTCCATAATTCAACATTTTATATCACATTATACAAAAAATGGAAAAAAATACAATGAGCTTCAAAAGGGGTTCCTGAGATCAAAGGAAACCACAAACTATTTACACAATATACTTCATTTGCTTTGGTAAATTATATATGTTTTGTTACTATTCAGATCTTCCTCTATTCTTTTACAAATTTCTCTTCCAAACAAATGTTGCAAATTAGTTTCACGACATTCTTTTCCGGTTTTATTTCTTAACAGTATATATTTATAAATACACCAAAAGGCAATTGTCAAAAACAAATCTAATTCAGTCTCTTTATGAGCTTTTAACAGATGCATTCCTGTTATCTTAAAATCAACTTTATATATAATTTTAATTACAACTGTTAGATACGAAAAGAAGAACTTATTCAATTTACACTCAATAAACGCATGTAGATTATCTTCATCTACACCGCAATGCTCACATATTCCATCTCTTTTGATTTGCCATCTGTACAAATTCTTTTTTACTGGTAGTAGATTATACAAAATCTTAAAATTAAATTCTTTCAATTTGTTTTCTTTACAATAACACAAGTTTCTTTTGAATATATTTATCCAATCAAATGATGAGTCGAATATCTTTTCCCAGTATATACAACATCTCTTACTATCGGGACATTGTGTACACAATAGTTTGTAAAACTGTTTGGTTGAAACATCTTGAATGCTTCTTTTCTGCTCTCTTCTTCCTATTCTTATTTTAGGAATTTCCAATAACCTATTATGAAACTTTATACTTGATTCCGCGTAATTACTTATCCATGCTTTTGGGATAGCCTGGCGTAATAAAATATAATCAAAAATTAATGTTTGCTTACTTTTCTGTCGTTTAAGTTGATACAAAATTTCTGGAATGGATATAAACTTACCATTCTTAAAAAAGTCTTTAAAAAATACAATTCCACTTTGATACCAACCATCATAAAATAAGGTCTTTTTATGAAAGGTTACATTTTTATTATGCCACAAAATTTCATATTGTACTCCGTGTACCATGGGTTGAAATTTTAAACAAATATCATTCTTTATCATTAACCAAGCTTCTAATATTTCAATATAAAACAATGGGAGTTGATCTTTACTTATTCTCTTCATATTCAAACAATCCAAATTAGAATTTAGCAACAATTCTAATCCACCGAAAGAGTTATACCAATAAAAACACATTTTACCCCATGTTCCTTTCGTTGCACCTATAGTGCGACCAAGCCATCTCAATCGAAAACTGAGTTTTTGCTTATAAAGATCGATCATATTAACGCTTCCTTTTTCAAACTCTTTAATCATAATAGTTCGTTTCACTTTTTCAGTTTTTGCTTGCCAAATAAAAATGTATAACAGATTATTCAATCGTTTCAATATTTTCTCAGGAATTGTGTCAACCATAAGTATATGAAAAAAAATGTTGCTATTAATGGTCATGAATTTAGTCCTCGATACTTATTATTATGTGGTATTAACAGGGTCCTTACTCAGCCTACTTCTTTTTATACTTTATATCGATGATTTATCTAACTTGTCCAACCTGTGTTCCTTTATCCTTGTTTTTTTTTAGATAACTCTAACACTTTTTTCTTACATCATGATCCTAATATTCTTTAGAGATGAAAACTGAATCTTAATTTCTTAAAAATTGGATTTATGAAAACAAATCATCTCTAAATATCTGAAAATTCAATATTATGTTGTTTAATAACAGTCATCAGAAAAATCCCTTTCCTGGTCGTATCAAAACTGATGATGACAATTTGTAGTGAACTGATTTTTCAAATTGTTAGATTTATATAGCAAAAATGACCTCTTATGAAAATCAAACAATAATAATCTATGTTAAGTGCTAGCAAAAAGCAGTGGAACTCTCTCTATACTTAAAAATATTTTTCTCTTCACCATTGCGCGAAGATAAGATTCTTCCTATTCAGAAACGTGCTGTCAGAACACTTTAAATGAAGCTTTTTTTTTTTCTTTGTTGCTCATATGAATAAACTATTTTTCAGAAAGCATTTCGTGGTAAGTGATGAGTTTTTATACAACGTTGGTTTGTTCATGTACAGATTTTCCACAGTGAATGATTAAGCAAGTTAAAAAGACCGCCGATAAATTTCATGTTTACCTTACCCGAAAAGGCGTTTATTACATTTACCATTGACAAGAACAGTCTTTGCTCAAAACACAATAAACTTATCATGGTCCGTAAGTCTGGGATGATCTTCCTTATAACGTAATTATTGGTCATCCCCTTTCCATATTCAAAAGCAAATTAACGTATCCAGGTAAAAAAAAAAGTATGATAATGAATCCGCTATACGTCAATGAAAAGATTGTCTTTCTTTCTTCGGCATCCTGACAGTTTGATGTTCGGTTTGACATATTGGCCCAATACTTTTTTTCCGTTTTTTTTTTTTTCATGACAACTAATCATGGTGCAGATAACTTTCATCCTTTTGTCCATTTTTTATTTTTGTTGTTTATTATAAATATCATCGAAAAATAAAATTTTTATTCTCATGGCGCAAATTTTGTCTTTCATAGGTATATATATTATATGTATATATATATATATATATATGAAACGGATTCAAACATTACGGAACCGACTAGTACTTACAAGTACTGCTTTTAGTCGGTTCCATCATATTTCACACTTTTATTTGTAACAATTTCATGTTTGTATGATGTCGATGAAAATACTGAGATCATTACTTTACGGAAAAATAAAAGTAAACGGCAACCGTGCGTGTATATCATTACTTTAAACACAATGAATACAGTAGTACTGTCAGCAATGTAAATTTCGATGTTGAGTATAGGTCGCACTATCTTGTAAATGATATCTAGAAGGAGCCTTCCAAAGATATCTCACTTGGAATTTCAGCGTGTAAGAAGGTTTAAAAACTGGAACCCTGGCATATATGATCATAAGCATTGTGATATACGGTTATAATCTTTGGCATGTATTCTTTTTAGCATTACTTCAGCCGTAATTCATAAGCAGGCAAATGATTAACTTTTTATGAAGCTGACTAGCCAATCAGAATTAGTAATCATCACTTAATTCTAAGTTACCAGATCGTCCAGTGTTTATTGGTGCGTCTGATAGATTCGTTGAAGAATGTGCGGGCGAGAGTGTTGGTGGTGGACACGATGCACTTTCTCCTGAATGCAAGAAATATTACAGAGAAGCTTAAATTCACCGAGAAAGGCTGGAGAATAGCCATCTATGTGAGTCACAAGCCTAATCAAGATTAAAAAGTGTTGAATGTTTCCCATGGCTTGCAACTGATTGGCAAGTTGCCCTACATAATAAGCACTGAAATGATCAGTGTTTTAGTGGTAGCCATGACAAAGGAAATCATGTACACACATACTCGATGTAGGGCAATTTGTCAATCACTTACAATTTAAAAAAAAAATCGACGGAAGAATGTCAATAATTTAAACATTTCTCATGGCTTATTTGCGAATTAAACATGGTACAGATGCCATAATAATCATTGACCCGTCATCATGTTAACTCTATAAAATCTAATACATTTTATATATTATATATGAAAAATCATGTATCGTAGTGTGCATTATATGGGCACCTAGCCAAAGATATCTCTTTTAAGATTCTGAGAATGTTTTGAAATTTCTGCATGTTTTTGATAGTCTGAAGCCTTCTGCTATTAAATAATCACTTGAAACATCATTTTGATCATCAAAATCATCCTCCTCCTCTTTCCCTCTTTCTCTCTCTAGCTTTCTATACAGAGCTTGACGGCGGACACCAAATGGCTTGATAGCTGTACATGTTACTTCTTGTGTCTTACTGATCATATTCTGGCGATAGCATTAATGCAACAACAGTTTATAGTGTACATTATGTATATACCTAAGTAGGCTTTATGATTATGCAAATCATGTTGTCCTCCTGAAACCAATGATATCTCGGTCACAGTAATAGTTCAAATTTTAGTTTTGTTTTTGTTTTTTCTTATTTGGCACCCTTACATCATCTGGTCTTATCTACTATCCGTTCTCCGTTTCTTTTTCACAAACACTGATTACTCGGGGCTTACAGCCAAACAAGCTTGCTTTCATGTAGGTCCCGCCATACTTTTCTTTGATCAACCCCATCTCGATTTCGAATTTGACCAGTTATTACATATAATTACTGTGTTATCACCATGTATATTGTTGTGTTTTGCACATTGTTTACAAGGTGAAAGAACTTGTTTGATTTCTGTTATAATGTCCACAAATGAGAAGTATGGAAATAAAATGAATTGAATTGAATTGAATATGAATTGAATTGAATTGAATTGAATTGAATTGAATTGAAAATAAAAATCTCTGGCGCCCTTTACCACATTCAAATTCAACGACGACTGTTTCAAAACCGCATTCATGTAGTGGCCATGCTTCGTACCATGACTTGTGTAACTGTTGACATGAAGTAATTAAAATACATCACGGGTATTTGAAAGCTGAAATAGTGTATGTGAATATAATTATCCTGTCATGCACAGTCTGTATGTGAGGGCCAAATGATTGCCTATTCAGCTATGGTATGTGTAGGCCTGTAATGTATCAAATGGCTAGGGATCCACATCTCGTGGAGAATTCATATCATTTAGATAACTTCCAGAAACATCCGCTGAAAGGATGTGCTTTTCTTTGATTAATATGGATATATTTAAATGTATATGAAATAATGTATGTGGTTTGCTGTATTCCGCGTACTTTTGCATACTTACCAACATTGTCTTAATTCGAAAATTAAAAGGGCAATGTAACCATCAGTAATTGATATGATAGCAATTCCCTCAAGCTAAGACATTCATTATCGTTACCTGCACGTACTACCACAATTAATTCGTTGTCATATTGAACCTAAACAATCTGAAAGTATTTGCCATTGTCATAGTTGGTATTAGATTTACGCAAACGCATATGCAGACATTATGGCAGACAATTATTGTTTCTTGTACATTTCAAAATATTCATGTGATTGCGTCGTTACAAATCTATCGCGAGGGTATAACATAACAATAGTTATGAATGTTATCTAATTGAAGTAATGATAGAAAATGCTAGTATCATCTGATTATCCAATTGCATATGTATTTGGTACTCATTACTGTTAAGGCTTTACCATGTTCTGCGACTGCTTTATTACTGCAAGTAAAAGCTCTACCATTACTATCCATGCAACCACTTCTAAATTTCATGTGCACTACTATATTATCTTGAGAAAAAGTTGATACAAAGGGAATTTCTACCTTTAACAGCTCGAAGTTGAATCCAGAAACCCGCATTGTGTCTGCTAAAGTCACTGGTAAAAATGGCTGTGAGAGATGACGTCGAAGATATAAAGTTCATGTCTCGCAGTGGAGCATCTTTCCTCTGACCAGTCAAATTCTTAACTACTAGTAGTCCTGTGCTGATGTTGTATTCATCCTTGACGTTCTCCTGGACGAAGCAGAGAAAATCGCCACCGGCTTCCAGGGAAAACGATTTAAACTCGACGGAAATGAACTTTCCATTTGGAACTCGGAATTTCCACAGAGAGTAAAAGTTAATTGCGTAGTTGGAAGGATAATTTGGTGTTGTCAGGTTGAAAGGTTCCTCTTCTTCCAGCGGTATGTTCTCTTTGATATGAAAGAAACTTAATTTAATTCATGATAATTTATAAACACATTTGCTTTTGCAACAGTTCCGTAGTCTTTATGACAAATTGATAAACAAGCTTTCTTTTGCAAGAGTGCCATAGTCATCATGACATGATAACAATTAGCTAAGAAAATGATTAGGAGATATCTTTGTTTTGAAATTTTGAACTACTTGATTGTCCTTGGGTAATACCTCTATGGGTTATTTCAAAGCTCCAAATAAACAGTGATGTCAATAATGTTTAGTCAATACACAATGGCAATATCTTACTTGCTATAGTGAAATGTCGGAAGGTCAAGGGACCAATCGAGTTGCATTTTCATATTGTCAAGTAGTAAATTCGATGTAATAATGAGATCAATTAAAACGTAATTCCGTGATATGTTCTAATTGGTCTAAATACGTACATTCATGCCGAATAGATTGCACCCAGAATTAATAGAAATTTCATGAAAATCACCCCTTCAAAAAAAGAGAGGAACTAACTAAAATGTTGATGCTGCTCATGTTTTTTTCCCGAAGCAGTGATAATGGCAACCAATATAGAGATGTATGCGAGACGTGATGATGTCGTCCCTTCAAAAGTTTTCTAGTAACCTACAAAAATCCTTTTACAATATCGCCTAACCGTTTTTTTTTTTGTTTGATAGATACTTTATTTTCTGCAAATCAATATACATTGTACATAAACTGAATAATCGTGAACATGGGAAATATACAAAGTATATTTGAAACAGAGTCGTTTGACTTGCATAAACAATGATATAAAAGGAATTTAATGATATTACCGTATGCATGTCTATGCAGCTGGGATTACAATAACAATATTATATTTAGGAAATGATAATGCAGAGGGCCGCCATTGTAAGCATTGCTTGAAAAGATGGCCGGCCCGAGGAAAAGGTAGGTAGGTAAATTGGTAAACAATACAAATTCTGCTGCGAGGATAGCAGGGGAAAATAAACTCTGATGTGTGAAGGTGGTGAATGTGCGTGCGAGTGCTTGAGAGTGCACAGGGGCAGATAGGCTGGGATTTGGAATGATAAAAATTGGTTTGCTGGAAGAGGGAATGACTTACGATGTTGCTACTATCGGGAGACCAACATAAGTCATATAAATTATTCGGGCTTAATTCGTATTTGAAGTATACTGTGATAAAATATGCTTCTTTAAGTTTGCTTTGAATGAAAACAAGGAGGCACACTGTTTCAACTCTTCAGGAAGAGTGTTCCATGTATCCGGACCGTGATGTCTAATCGACTTTTGAGCAAGTAAAAGCTTTGGATTACTTAAATGAAAATCATGGGAACGACGGGTAGGGTATGAGTGAATATAATCATTAGTAACTAGGGCATTATGGAAAAATGGTAATAAATTTCGAATGTGTTTGTACATAAATATAGCAGTTAAATATGAATGTATATCATGGGCCTTTAGGGTTTTTAGGCGATAAAATATGGGATCAGTGTGAGCCAAAAAATTTGAATGTGTGCATATACGAAGAGCCTTTTTCTGAAGAAGAAAAATTGTGTTCAATTTGGTTTTGCTACAGTTGCCCCATACAATATTACAGTACATTACATATGGTAGAAATAAGGTGTTGTATAACATCATTAAAGTTTGATCATTAATTAAGTATTTTATTCTCCTTAACACACCAGTTGCCTTAGATATTGCTGTTATAATATTCTGGACATGAGTATTCCAAGTTAAATTGTTATCTAGGGTCACTCCTAGGAACTTGGTTGAATGTTTCTCAGCAATGTTTATATCATCAATAGAAATACTTTGAGGAAGGGTGGGTTGAGATTGAAGCGTATGAAAATGTATAAAACATGTTTTATCAATATTCAATGAAAGCTTATTACTTCTAAACCATTTCGAAATATTACTTAATTCCATGTTAAATGTATCCACCAATGTTACAATATCCTTGTGGGAATAAAAAACATTGGTGTCGTCTGCAAATAAAATGAAGTTTAAACGAGGAGAGGAATTAATGATATCATTAATATAAATCAAAAAAAGTAGGGGCCCGAGGATAGATCCCTGAGGGACACCACATGACACGTTCAAATGGAACGAATGACTGGATTTAAATGCAACATATTGTTTTCGATGACTTAGATAACTTCTAAACCATGACAAAGTAATCCCTCTCACGCCATAATTATGTAATTTTTCAAATAAAATGTCATGATCAATAGTGTCGAATGCTTTACTAAGATCCATAAAAACTCCAATTATGTGCTCCTTTTTAATAAGCGCATCAATAATATTGTCAACAGATTTAATTATAGCATAATCGGTAGAAAATCCTTTCCTAAAACCAAACTGATTCACATTTAATATTTCATTTTCAATCATAAACGAGGAGAGACGCTTATAAACTAATTTTTCTAAAATTTTCGATATTGCAGGTAACAATGAGATGGGTCTATAATTTTTCACCAATGATGGATCTTCTCTTTTATAAATGGGGATAACTTTGGCGATTTTAAAAGAGTCTGGAAACTCACCGTTAAGTAAGGATAAATTAAATATATGGGTGAGAGGGGCTGCTAAGGGGTAGATTATTTTTTTCAAAAAATTCACCCTTAATTTGTCAGGCCCACAGGAATTACTACATTTCAGAGATCGAACAATATCAATAATTTCTGATTCATTTATTGGAGTAAAAAACAATGAGTTTTGATTACTTTCAGGTAAGTAATCTTTATAATTTTTGATATCATTTATGGGAATAGATGCAGCTAAAGAAGGACCAACATTAACAAAAAAATTGTTAAAAATATTTGCAATTTGATCAGAATTAATAATAACTTTATCATTATGGGTAATGCTATCAGGACATTCCGTAGGTTTCTTTTTGAGTATTTCATTAACAATCCGCCAAAGAGCATTTTTATCATCCTTATTAGATTCGAGTTTATTTGAAATATATGATTTACGTGAAACTCAAATCAAAGAAGTTAATCTATTTCTATATGTTTTATACCTTTTCACGTTTTCAGGAGTAGGCTTCCTCAGAGATATTTTATAAAGACGGTTTCGAGTAAGAATGGAATGTATAAGACCTTGAGTAATCCACGGTTGCCGGGCTCTTTTCCTTCCATTTACTTTGGGAGTTAAAGGAATATGTTTATCATAATAATCTAATAGTTTTTGTAAAAAAATTTCGTAGGAAGAATTAACATCTTGGAGTTCAAAGACGTCATTCCATTGTTCTTCGAATAAATCTTGATTCAATGACTCAATATTTTGTGGCATTTCATTTCGATACATTTTCAAATATTGTTTGGGTTGGCGACGTATTGGAGTTATTACAGATTTATCATTAATCATAAAAATCGGTAAATGATCAGATATATCTGAATAAAGGATACCGTTCATACAGGTTTCAGTTATAACATTAGACAGTATATTATCTATTAATGTTTTACTGTTGGTGGTGTTATTTATTCTGGTAGGTTTATTGATGTGGGGATGCAGTGAGTTGGAAAGTAATATGTCATGGAAATGGGTAGGTTGTAATAAATCTATATTGTAATCTCCCATCAAAAAAATGGATTTTCTTTCTCCAAAAATTTCGTTAGCACATTGGTCGAAGTTGTCAATAAAAGATTGAACGTCATTTTGTGGAGGACGGTAAATAGTACCAACTATAATATTTTTCTCATTATCATTTAAGATTTCAATAAATAAACTTTCTGCTCCCTGAATACCCAAATCAGTTCGAATTTTAAATCTAATATGATTATTAACGTACATGGCAACCCCACCTCCTATGCCATGTTTTCTGTCATTACGAATAAAATTATAATTTTCAATGCCAAATAGGTCCGGGGAATTGGTGTGCAACCATGTTTCGGTGACTCCTATAACGGAGAATGGAAAATCATTGAGGGAACTTAAAAATAATTCAAACGTATCGAAATTTTTAGTTAAGCTTCTTGAATTAAGGTGAATTAAACTGAAATTAGCACAAATCTGATTTGCCTTATTGAAAAAAAACTGACTGTTGAATTCATTGATAGTGAAATACTGGCTTGTGTGGTTGACTAGCTGTTGGTCATCTATTCCAAAATCAAAATCCATTTACAATGAGTGACATTACGCAGTAATGGCCTATCATGAAGTATGGTGCAACGGGAAGTGCAGTGCACACCGTATACACGGGATGTATACGATGAGGTGCATCGGTGCGTGACGTGCTGTAACTGACCATTAGGAGGAGTGACTGAAACAAAATTACTGACATGATCTGCAGGACTGCAGAGCATAGACACACAAAAACACAAGAAAGAAAAAAAAAAGTATTGAAGAGTAATAATCGACCGTAACTATCTGCCTTACGCAAAGCAACATAGAATCAAAACGGCAATAAACCAGCTCTGAATTTATCGGTTCTAACATTAACTTTAGAAAATAAACGTAAACTTTATAACTGAACTGAGAACAATATCACGATTTCGGTAATGAGAGTGACATGAACAGCAAAGTTTCTCGTAAAGTTTACCACTGAATACCGGCAAAACCCGCGGTTGGTAAAGAGAGAGGGAGAGAGAGAGAGAGAGAGGAAGAGAGAGAATCTTTAGAGATTTTAGGAATAAAGTTTGAAACTTAAATCAAAATTGCAATGAGAAATCAATGTAAGTACACTATGGTCTAGCATCGACGTCAAGTCAATGAACCCATGGATCACCCCCCCCCCCCTCCACCCTCCGCAACAAGTCACCCAGTCAACCCGACGTACAACAACACATTATAACAATAAACAGAATTCTGCATTCGGGGCAACCTCATGCAGGCCACCGGTAATCATGGAAACCTCGGTGAGGCATGACAGAGGCATGCATAGAATACTTTGATCTAGTTTCAATAGTTAAAAAAAAACAAGAACAACAACAACAAAACTTGATATTTTTGGTCATAAATGAAAACGTACATGTATATGTTATGGGCTGAATGGGGACCCTGTTTGTGAGGCATGTGGTGGGTCGGAGAACGTCCCTTCGGCTGGAACAATTAACAAACATACATAACTTATGTTTACAAAAGTGAATATGCCATTACCGACTCAATGATATACATGTAGGAGACGTTGGTACAGGATGATTCCCATTGTACCCTATAGGGTCGCCTCCAATTATCATACGGTTACAAAATGTAAAGGGAAGAATATAACACATTAGTACACTATCTTGTATTTCAGTGTAAAGTGAAATACACTGAATATTTAACATTCAATAAAAGGAAGACCCCCAAAAATACCATGTACCATGTAAAGAAGGAGGAGGAATCGGCCATGGCTATCTCATTAGATCCACGAAACTGTCGAAATGAGCTTTGATGTAAGCGATTTTCGAAATCAGAGTTTATGCATGTACATATGGATATTTCGGTAAAGAAACAGAATTTAACGAAAAATAAGTGATTCTTATGAATAGCAGAGGATGTCTCTACCCGACACAAGTGTTGCCAATTTAAAAATTCACTGATTATTTACATTTTACGTATTGGCAACTAGAATGGTATGTATAACAGGGAATCAGGGAAGAGGGAGCTCCTCTCTCCACTGGGTTAAGGAGCCCTTGAATTTCATACGTATTGTACATAAATTGTAAGAAAGAAAATGTAGAAGACGGAATAAGGTGTAAGAAAAAAAAACAATATGGGACAGATTAAGGGGCTGAAAATAACGGCCAAAAGGCATATTAGGGATTAAATTACTCAGGATCACTTAGTTTTACATGGCCAGAATACGCGTGGGTAACCACAAAAGAAAACAATAACAACTAATCTTATGCGGTTAAAAGATTGAGTAATCTTATTAAACATGCACAATATGATAAACCACATTCGTATAAACATGCATATTTTCCGTGGATCAATGAGTAGCAAAAATAATTTCCGATCTATACTATCAAGTGACTCGCCAAAAGGATTGACGGAAATCACATCAAATCATTCAACATCGAATAAAACGACATACCCTTGAGTTGCGTGAACTCGGGAACCAAACTCATTCTGATAGTCATAGCCTAAGACCAAGCAGTGTGGATATGTGAAATACAATGATAATTCCAGATACATTTTTCAGCTAGTTCAGTCAGGTTTTGCGGGACATAATCTCAATTGTAAATGAAATGCGTGCTTGACAAGTGATAGAAGTAATCGCAAGAATTGAGAGCAGCTGATATCATAGCTTGGTGGTATAGTTGGTAGAATGTATAAACACAAAAGATATAAGACAAAATCACCGCATACATGTAGGTTTAAGACCTTTTATCTATGGACTGGTTGTATCACATGAGAGAAATTCAAAGACGTATGGGGACAAAAAGTATGGATTGCCAAGCACTAAAACATGAGGACAGGTGAGAAGGACTTCACTTCTATCACAGATAGACATTGGTAGCATAACAGTTTGGGTTCATTCACCTGCGATTTCACGGCAATGTGAAAGAAATTTGGCCTTTGAAAAAATAGAGTCTGTTGGTTTAATAGACAAAATTGCTCACAGTTTTGTAGGTTAATTGTTGCGAATAGCTTCCTAAGCCGATGATTGAAAACATGCCACTGTGAAGCCAACGTTTGGCCTGTATGTAAACACTTCATTTTTCTTTTCAGACTTAAAAAAAAAATCGTCTTTTAGAGTGCATTAAAGATTTCGCTGTGTATGAGCATGCTTATGACTCATTTGTCATATTTCGTTGAGGTCGAAGAGAAGAAAAAAAATCATTCAATCAATTGTAATCCTTTGTTGGGAGAAAAATAAAACAGATTTGTAATGAAGGGAACCAAAATAATGACCTTTCTCGATGGATTTTCAAGCATGTCGCTATATACATAAACTTCACATGATATGGATACATTTTGGATAATCATAAACTGTTATACTCATTCAAAATATTTATCCGTTTTATAAATGCGGAACTTTTATTTGCTATAAAGCAACAAATCATTATTCCTGTTCTTTTTAAGTGATATAATCATTTGAACAAACTATTCATTTTTCGATGACATAATAAGAAAACAGAAACATCTTAATTACAGCATTTTTCTTTAAATTACCCACTTTGTATTTGATGTGGACAAACAACATCACCTTTCTACAGACACAATTACACGGAAGAGGGTCTAAGCTTTTTACCTAAACATATTAAATCAAAATCATTCATGAGTATTTGAACTCACCTGGTATTGGAATTGCAGTCAGATTCATTTCTACGTTCCGAAGATTCTCTCTGGTAGATGGCTTATATGTTATCCAGACATTATTACTTAGAGAGGTGACAGGTTCAGGAATTGTGCTCCCACTGAAAGTGGCCAGCTTTATGCTATGTGCTCTGTGTTGGTCATTGACACCGATATCTTCTATATCAAGAAATTCAAGCCCCTCACGTAACTGAAAGAAACTGAACACAACTCGAATTCTCTTCTCTGCGTTGGTAGATATGTTCCATCTTTGAAGTTTGCTAACATTCCAGAATGACAATAGTTCGCTTTCTGTCACACGTAGAACGCCTGAAACAAAGCAAAGTTATGACATTAGATGAACGTCCGGATGACAGGTTTAAAAGTGAAAGGCAATATTGTCATTATTATCATTATCATCATCATCATTATTCAGGATTGAGTTTCTTCAGTTTGTCTCTCTCTACAAATGAAAATTTGTTAAGATCGCAATTGTCATTATTGTAATTAAATATTGTATTAAATAATCACCCTGCGCGAATCATCGTAAACAAAAGAAATCAGTATGATGGAAAATTCATTTTATGCAAGTTTACCTGCATGAAGAGAAAACAGAAACAACTCAACTCTTCCGTAACAACATCATATACGTTGATATTTGCCTCATTTTCTTGTGCAAGACTTGCCTATGATTTAGAGTCTCGTGATACTCATTAATGCAAATGGTAGTCTTACTTGTAAACTCTACACTTGGATGAATAGACCACGCGAAAACCAGAACCCACGCACACAGGCAAGCCATTTTACCGAAAGTCAGCTGCGATCACAAACGGTCTGAATTCCAGCTGATAACAATGTCCGAATGATATCTGTTGCCAAAGCAGTGATGATCGCACATCAGTCCAGCAGTGCGGCTCGGTATCCAATCCAAAGTCCTCGTTTTCGCGTTGTCACAGTCTTGTTTCCTTCCTTCTATTTTTTTTTTCCTTTCCGGTAAAGCACTGTTATACTCACCCTCCACAATTATTGGCTTGGTGGTTCTTATCACGTGATTTACAGTCTCACTACCTTGTAAGCCTACGCGACAATCATATCATGGATGCACAGTTATGCACAGCGCGATAAGGCATTTCGCATTTTTACACATTGGCCTTATTCCGTTGCAAAGCTGAAAATCTTTTATAATCACATCTGAGAAATGACCAGATAGTGTAAAGTAACAAATTGATTTTCTTCTACAGGCAGAAGTTGAACGAGTTCTTAGGCTAATTAACGTTGTTCCTGTACTGGTAAAAGAAATACAATTTCGTCTAACACACGTACCTATTGGTCTCAATGAGGAGATTAGTTGACTTTAGCCCAATTCCTGTACAAAACTTACATCGTAGGTTCTATAATCATAATCTATCGAATAAACCTAATACGATATAAAGGAACAGATGCATCTTCTTTTAGGCAGGAAATGAACGAATACTCAATCAACGTTGTTCTGCATTTATATAAGAAATGATTTCGCGTGATATCTACTAAAATTAGTAAGGAGTCAGGTGAACCAAGCAACTTGTTCGTCTATGTAACCTGCATAATGTTTCAGTTTCAGTTTAATCTTTTATCGTTCACTCGTACAAATACACAGAATGCAGTCATATGAACACCAACTTAACAATGGAATGAATGACAAAATCAGAGACTACTAATCTTACTCAAAGCATAAAATAGACATACAGGCACGTGAATGAATATAACAATATACGTCTCAACATGTACATATTTCGAGGTGCAAGTAGAGCAGACAGTTGCCAGTAAGCAGTATGTTTGACTAGGATGAAGGCCTCGGGCAGCATGATCAATTCATCATTATATTTAAGAAATATCAAGTTCTAAATTGAACTGCAAGAGCAACAACAACAGCAACAAAATCACTTGAACCTCTAGTTTTATATGTGCAATAAATGGTAAATATCGATTTGAACATGGGGCAATAATGTGACAGCTACGAGGATCAGTGCTTAGAGGTTTGGAGGTATCTTCTGGACCAGTCGTATACAAGAAAAAAAATGTTACCAAGGAATTAAACAGCAACTGCAACAGTGACGATATGAGTTGAGTTTGCAGTAGATTAAAGATTGGGGTTATCATGCGAATAAAACAGTGTGAAAAGATTTGTTAGTTTGTTTGGTTTTGTTCAGATGATTTGAAATGGCGAATAGAAACACTGCGTCCAATGGGGGGGTGTTGCAAGAAAGTTGCAATCAATTGCAAATAATTGCTAATTTTGAAACAACCATTCTGATTGGCTCAGGGTCTGCCCTATTTTAAGAAGACATGCATGCAACAATGATTTTGATTGGCCAGTGACAATCAGTTGCAAGTTGCAATTGATTGCAACTTTCTTGCAACACCACATAAGAAACTTAAAAGGCAACGAGTTCTTTAAGCATTGCAGGGAGCTTGTTGTAAGTTATATATTTACATGAATATTGAAGTGTGTTATGTGTGTATATTTCTGATTTCGAGAGTCTTGATACGTGCAAAGTGGTGTGAACCCATGATACCTCTTACAGCAAGTTTCAGTGGGAGCAAACTTAAGAGAGTATTGCTTTTTGTAGATGTAATGTCGTGATTTCTCACCCAAAGATTGTTACACTTTGTGCATGATCTTAATGTCTAAAAGACAAGCAAATGACAAAACATTGTAGGTGACAAAAGATAAAGGAAGAATGATAAATCAATACTGAATTGTAATTCAGCAACTAAATCGTCAGTCTTTGAATAATAGATGAGATTATCTGATGATGAAACATAACATTTAAAATATGGATAAAATTTAGTTAATAGAAAAAATATAGGCCCGAATTCACGAAGGTGGTCTAAATTTAAACCATGGTTTATGTATATTTCTTCTGCGTAGATTATGATTGACAGATTGCGTACGCTAACAGGCATCCAGTAAAAAAAAAAAAAAAAAAAAAAAAAAAAAAAAAAAAAAAAAAAAAAAAAAAAACGTGCATTGATGCGCGCATAAATTGGTACGCCTATTTAACGCTTATGTTAGACCATAGTCTAAATTTGTACCATGGTCTGAGTTTAAACCACCTTCGTGAATTCGGGCCATTGTGTAGACGTTTTTCGGATTAAGTCAAGAAATTAATGAATTAAAGTAGTTTTGGAACAAATTTATAACCCTCAACGTGTTTAAGAGCTTCATTATAAATTAAGGTAATAACAATATTATTGGTCAGCAATCTGATACAATATCCCAGCACAGGAACAAGTTTTATCTATCTTGACATACTTCGAAACATCTAAATATTTATGAATTCAAGAAGAAAATCTTCTTCTTGTGTTATTTTCCTATTAAAAATAGATTAATCGTATCTGGGCAGCATTAGATAGTTTTGCGATGCAATTAAGGTTCATCATCACAGTCTCTAGCGTTGATCGTGTCAGGAGTTTGTTTTTTCATTTCGATAATGCCATTGTCTGCTGTGATTCTTCTCTCCCTCTTTCTCCCCCCCCCCCCCCTCTCTCTCTCTCTCTCTCTGTAAAGATCCTCCTGTATAGAGTAGGTGTTTGCAGTTTCAGTAGTCCCCTCGATTTCCACCAATTTTGGTGTATGTCATAAAAAGTCAAAACATCTAATGCAGGCCTACTTCGGTTTCTAGTTTTTCCTTCATTACAATGTTGTGTTGATTTTGTGTAATTATTTCAATTTCAGTTTATTTTCATATTTCTCGATGAAAACATACATCAAATATAACAAAATTAAAGACACTCAGTCGTGGCGAGTGGTTTGTGCGGCACGGAGACGAACGCAACACGCTGCCTCCCCCATTCTGTATCAAATGTAGTGACCCCCGAATGAGAATAGCGCTGGCTCAATGGCTCAGCGAAAGTACGGTAGGCTACAAGAAAGCTCCCTGTGCTTATCTCCTAACCCAAAATGGCTGTCAAAGCGAGCCACGAGAGCTTCCGAATGGACGCACACTCTCAGTGCGCATGCACATGAAGAGAGGCCGAAAGAGCCACGCGTCTTCTAGCCTCTCTCCTCCAATCACCGCAGCTCGCGGTGACAATATTTGTGTATGATGCGTACACGCATACACACACACACACACACACACACGCCGCAGCGTCTTCTGGCCTCTCTCCTCCAATCACCGTAGCTCGCGGTGACAATGTTTGTGTATGATGCGTACACACACACGCACACACACACACTTGCCTCAGTGGTAGCATTGCGCAATTGCATGCACAAACTTCGGTCGTTCGGAGTTTACGTACCATAGGGATGGCGATCGGCTGCCTTTAAATGAAGTACATGATGTCAAGCTGGAGACATAATAAAATATTGCAAATATATAAAAGCATATAGTGGTCGATCTATGAAGTTTTGAATCTGTGAATGAATGCTAAAGAAATATGAAGGAACCTACTTAAAAGCGACCTTGTTGAGCGTAGGTCCCAGTTAAAATCGAGTTAAAGATTAAGATGGGGAGCACGGGTACAACAATGACCGAAACATAGAGGAAAAAAAGCACAATTATACAGTTATATAACAAATTCTTCTCTAATGCAGATTTGGGGTCGGATAAGCCACATGCTGTAGGCGGATGAACCATTGTCGTTCTGGCAATAATGAGAATAAGACTCAATATATAATAACAATAATACGGTTTAGAAAGTATTAGAAATTTATACATTGCGTGTATTAAGGAGGGAACACATGCACCTGCAAATCCCCCCCCCCCCCAAAAAAAAGACATTCAACAACCAGTTACAGTGCAGAGAGAATTGAAATACCAGCTGTTACCTCGCCCCAACTGTCTTAAAGAAGGAAGAATATACAGTAGGTCATAAACACAGTGACAGAATTGAGGGCACAAACAGCTGGTTTAACATGACAACAACCCTGGAGTACAGTACAGCGGGATAGTCCTGTACAGCACCAAACAGATTTCAATGAGCTGAATTAATGTAATTATTCAATAAATACTGTCTTAATTTGCATTTAAAGGATGATAGTGATAAACAACCTGTGAGTTCAGAGGGGAGATCGTTCCAGTATTGCGGTAACGCATACATAATTGTTTTCATCGCGAAAATTGTTCGAGTACGTGGAAGGTGATAAGCGTCCCGTTGGCGGGTGGGATAATTGTGAACTGAGTAGTTTCTTTTGAACATGTGAAGAAAAACATCAGGAACATCATTCGTGGAGTATTTATACATGAAAATACCTAAGTTGTAATCAAACAAGTCAGTCAATTTCAAAATTTTATTCTTGTGAAAAAAAATCATTTGTATGAGATAAATATCCGGCGATATTGATAATTCTGATGGCGCGTTTTTGGAGAAGGAAAAGCGAATCAAGCAAAAAATCTGGACGAATTACCCCATGCAAGAATTCCATAGTTGAGGTAAGGGGAAATCATTGTTGAGTATATAATTTGTAATATATGTATGGGGAAAAATATTTCAGCTTATTTAAAATTCCTATGTTTCTGGACAAAATTTTACTTAAATAGTCAATATGGGTTTTCCAGGATAGATCACTATCAGTGTAAAGTCCTAGAAACTTGATACTATCTACCTGGTTTTAATTGATACCATTGATCTTAACATAATCAGAAACAGAGTGCAGAGAATTGCTGAACAGCATATAATGCGTCTTATCAATATTTAGTGACAACTTATTTGCGTGGATCCAGGACTGAACAAGTTTCAGTTCATTGTTTAGCATGTGTATAAGCGTGTTAGAGTTACGATGTGAAAGAAATACATTTGTGTCATCAGCAAAGCATATGAAAGAAAGAATCTGAGACGAATTTTGGACGTCGTTTATGTACAAAATAAATAATAATGGGCCAAGTAGGGAACCCTGGGGGACACCACAAGAAGTTGTTTTCAAGAGAGACTCGTAACCGTTTAGATAAACATATTGCTTTCTATTAGTAAGGTAGTCTTTAAACCAATCTAGAGCTGTCCCACGAATGCCGTAATGGCTTAACTTATAAAGCAAAATATCATGGTCTATCGTATCGAACGCTTTCGAGAAGTCGAGAAAAACACCGATCGTATGGGAAGCGTCGTCTAAAGCATGTGCTACTTTATCAATGAAAGCTAACAAAGCGTGGGTTGTGCTATGCTGTTTTCTGAATCCAAACTGAAAATTTGAAAGAATATTACAATTGATAAGGAATCTAAGAGTTCGTTTGTGAGCAAGCTTCTCCAATATTTTTGAAAATTAAGTTAAAAGAGATATTTTACGGTAATTGCTAACCGATTCTTTAGCACCCTTTTTGAACATTGGAACGACTCTAGCAATTTTCATCTTTTCAGGGACTTTTCCAGTTGACAAAGATTGATTGAAGATATAAGTAAGGGGAGTAATTATTTCAGTTATTATATTTTTTTAAAAGAAAAACTGAAATTCCGTCATCACCTGTACTTTTCTTTTCATTTAGTTTGCGAATAATTTCTTTAATTTCTTCCTCGATAATAGGAACAAAAAACAAAGTCTGTGCATTCCTATCCCTTAGAAACGAATAAAAAGGTGTCCCGGAGCGAGGTATTTTCTTGGCAAGATCTGGCCCAAGGTTAACGAAGAAGTCATTGAATACATCTGCCATCTCTCCTAGATTGTCTATCACGCGACCCTCTTTCAGAATACGATTTGGGGAATTCGCCTCAGTGCTGGATTTTAAAGCTGTGTTGATCACCTTCCACGTACTCTTTATGTCAGATTTGCATCTATCGAACTGTCGGTAAAAATACTGTTGCTTAGCTAAGCGTAACGTAGAGGTCGGCGTATTTCGATAACGAACATAACGAGATTTAGTTGAAACATTTGGGGATTTACGGTGTCTACAAAATAATCTGTTTTTCTTATTAATAGACCTAAGAAGAGATTTCGTGATCCAAGGCTGTCTTGGTATCTTTTTATAATTAGATTTAGATCGTTTACACAAGGGTATATAATTATCACAAGTCTCTATCAAAATTTTCATAAAAACCTCAAAGGATGCGTTTACATTTCCTGCGTTGTAGACAGGAGACCAGTCAACGGACCCAAATCCCTCCCTGAGCCTATCTAGATTGCGTTCAGACGTGTCTAGAGTAACATGGTTAGATGTTGGAGTTTTTCTTGTTGTGGACTGAGGTACAAGGGTATAAATCAGGAAGTGATCAGAAATGTCAGAAACTACGATACCAGATGTGACGTCAAGAGATAAATTATTAACAAATATATTATCGATGAGAGTTGAATTGACATCGGAAATTTGAGTAGGTTTTCTTATAAAAGGAATGAAGGATGTGGACAACATAAGGTTGAGAAAATCTTTACAGACTGCAGTATCATTGTAATTAAGGAGATTTATATTAAAGTCTCCCATAATAATGCATGTCTTGTTATCAAAATATTTATCAGAGAGGAGATCATGAAGCAACCCAATAAACTCAGTAGGGTTAGAATGCGGGGGTCTATAAATTTCCCCCAGGATAATGTTACCTTTGTTTGGAGTTATAACATCTATAAAAATACACTCTATACATTCTGAGGTGAGGCTGTATTCGTGTAACAATTGACAATTCAGAGTTTGTGAAACATAAAAACCTACTCCACCACCTCTTCTACCAGTCCCGTTATTGGTAAGTAATTTAAAACGATCGATGGAGTATTGAGAAGCAGGCGACGTTTCCTTTAGCCAAGTTTCACTGAGGCCACTAATCATATGACTAAATTGTAAGTCATTAACAAATAAAAGAAATTAGTCAAAAACTTTATTCAAACTTCTAATATTGATATGCGAAACAAAGAGATCTTTAGGGTTAGAATGAGACAAGGCAACTATATCATTTTCCAAAAGATAGTTAGAAAATACATTTTGCAGTGAAAGATCATTTAAATCAAAATCCAGATTTAATTCATGGGTTTCTGCATTTAGAGATGTGATAAAATCGGTGATGTCGCCTTCTTCACTATCAGAACACATTAAGGGAGAATTTAATACAGCTGACTGATAATCACTCATAATAAACTCATAATTATGAGTTCAAACGCGTTAAAGCAATTGCACCTCTGTTGGATATGAAATGAAATGTAATGAAAGAAATGAAATGAAATGAAACGAAACGAAATGAAATGAAATGAAATGAAATGTGCACATCTGAAAATGATTTTTACAAGTGTGCGTAAGGCTCAAATTGGGTTTGCGGGCAACACGCTCTCTCTCTCTCTCTCTCTCTCTCTCTCTGTCTCTTTCTCTTTCTCTTGTTGTCTTGATCTTAATCTGAGTTGGTCAAGCTATTCGTTCTCAGTAATTTTTCACAGCTATGAATTTTGGGACCTACGGTTTTTCAAGCTAGTATTTGTGTAGACGCCATCATATTTTCTTCTCTTAAGACACCTTTATACCGTGATATCACCATTAACTTTTGTGTTCAGTATGTCCTTTGTTTGATGTAAGCAAAAGACATGGTTGTATACACACACTTTATAGCCTTGTCTGTTGTATTGATATCAATGTATTTGTTATTTCCTCGAGAAAAAACGGACATATGAAAATAAATTGAACTGAAACTAAACTGAACTGTAGACAAATGGGCCTACTCTCCTGCCCTTATTTGGCCGAGTGTGTGTTCACCATTTTTGTGGTAGTCTATTGCACCCGTGTATATACTTTCATGTGTTCGTGGAAATGAACGTTTCTAATATGCTTCCTTCTCTTGTCTTTCTCAACTTGCCCTTCAAAACCCATGCACTGTGGTTTTCCGTTTTGAAAACCTTATATTCCCTGGTTATTAATTTGAGTTTCACCTTTGATGATATGCAGGCTTGGTTGTGTCATCTTAGTTTGTAAAATGCATACATTTGATTTAACTCAAATCATTTGTCCTTGCTGCTTGTATCCCCTCCCTTGTCAAAGAGAGTGGACTCATGTCTGTCAACGTCATCATAAATCTTCTTTGTCGGCAATTGGTAGGACGCCCTCAATCAACGGTGTTGCAGCTACTAATAAACATCCCTTATTGATAGCATAACAAGTTTAATGAATGTTATATGACCATGGCTCTCCAAGTGCCTTGGTTCAACCAGTTGAGCCGCCCAACTCTTTTGACAACCAAACAGCTCTTCTCCCAGCCAGCCTTCTTCCATCCGGGCGTTGGTAGATTCTCCTATGTTTCACTCTTTAAGAAATCATTAAATTGGTTTCCCGCAATATTCGATACATACAGGTTTAAGGTTGCATTGTATACCAGAAAGTTTGATGAAGGTTTGAACCACAATGCAAAAACTGAATCATGCAAACATGTTTTTGGTTGCCGCAGTGTAGCTTAAAAATGCCCTCGGACAAAGTTGAGTAGTTGTTTTACTGATTTTTCATTTAAGAGTATCCATGGAACGGGTGAATGTTTCTAGGTCATGTCTTTTAATAGCCATGTAATCACTAATGATGCTCCCCTTGCATGCATACTATGCTATACTACTACTACTACTACTACTACTACTACTACTACTACTACTACTACTAGAACTACTGCTACTACTACTACTTCTACTACTTCTACTATACTACTACTACTACTACTATTACTACTATTACTACTATTAGAACTACTACTACTACTACTACTACTACTCAGGTACATACACACACACACACTAGCAATAGGTGCTTGTGGGACTACCCCATTGTTTTCTCCCATACTCCCACAATGTCATTAAATTACCCCCACATGCCTGACTATATAAAGTAAAACATAAGATAGAACTCCCACAGTGTATCTCTTACTCGTTCGCACACACACAAACACACACACACATAGAGTGTATATGTGGAATATCATATTGTAGTATATTTTATGACATACATAAATTCCGAGTGTGTGTTAACCATCTTTGAAACAATCTATTAAGTACATGCCCTATGGCCTATGTACTTTGTGGAATTGCGTTTCTTAAATGCTCTCTTCCCTTTTCTCTTTTCAACGGGTCTTCAAAGCACAAACACTTTCTGGTTTTCCGTCTTGAAAACTCAACATCGCCCGAGTATTTATGTATTTATGTATTTATCTATTTATTTATTTATCTGTTAGTTTCGATAATGTGGATCAAGCTCAATTGATATGTATCAATATGATTTTTATACAAGTGTAAAAGTTGATATGATTTATGTTTACTCGTATAAGATCGCATGCTTGGTCAAAGAGAAGGAATCCACAAAAATTGTGGTCAATGTCATCATTAGACTTCGTTGTAGGGCGCCCTCAATCAAACGACTTGTTTTTACATTTATCGTTATCAACTGCGTTGTTACATGGGTTGGACATGTCCTATTCAAGTTGCGCTACCAACTTTTATGACGAGACAGCGTTCCCCAAACAGCCTTCACCGCCGTAAATTCAATGACCTATAATACATCATTAAATGAGTGAACTGATTTCCCGCAATGTTCTATAAGATTACACGTATGAAATCCAACGGTTGCCCTATCAACCAGAGAGCTAGACAGAGATTTGTCCGACATATAGTAACAACTAAATCGTGCAAACATATCTCTGTGTTTCGGAATATGGCTTACAAGAAAAAGTAAACTGAACAGTTCTTTACTAGGCATTCATTGAAAAGAATACCAATAAACTGACAAACAATAGACCAAGTATTGATGTAACATTCAGATACACAAGTAACATCTCCTTCACATGTCCCTACCCCCCCCCCCCCCAACACACACACACAAGGTTCAAGTGTCTCGCACACGTGAATTCCGTATCCTCGAGAGGTCATGTACAGTTTTAAAAAGATACACTGCCTTGATAAAGGACATCGAAGAAATAGAAAGATAATAGAAAGCTCACCTTGTGTCAGAGATCGGCAACATTAACTTGTGAATTTGCTCATATGTAATTGCTAGGTAAACTACCCTGCATTTCTGTTCTCAAGTACGAATTTGCAAGTGGTAAGACAACTTTTGACAAGAGAAAGTACACGCTTGATATTATTCATAGTGTACATCTTATTGACATTTATAATGTACACTTAACTTGTCTAAACCATTGCCAAAAAATAAAAATCAGTGAATATATAGAGCTTTGCAGAAAATTGAGCTTATAGAAGTTCAACATTCATTGATGCGTACCATTACTTTCAGAATCTTGCATTCTGTCACCCTGCGCTCAAAATGTGACCACCATAGATAGAAAGTGTGTTTCACAAATTCTGGTAGGAAGTTTGGCATGAGATTATTGCAGCCCAAAGCATAAGGTTCCAATGCCTAACAACTTATTGTCCTGTGTTGTTTGAAGGTTTGCATGGTGAAGTAAATGAAGGAGAAAGGTCCGGTTAAAGGACTACATACATTATGGTGTCACCGCAAACCTTTCTCCTTTATTGACTTATTGTCTGCATTGACTTGAATCACATTCCAGTGCTGAAGAATTATTCCCCATCGAGGGTTGTGGGAATTTACTCAGCATTGCCTGATGGTGATCTGACTGCTCTGAATAACCAAAAAATAAAATGGTGAAAATGCGTTTTCCTGAGGTTTACCCTTACAATGCGTTGTTAATTTTCTGTACATACGTAACATGTGTGTCTATTGTCGGACAAGCACACACATACACACACACACACACACACACACACACACACACACACACACGTACAAGCATGCATGCACATCATACCAAACATAATCTTGACTTAGTACAGCTTGATGCTTTCTGTACCGTTACGCATACCTGACATTGAAATTAATTTTACGTTGTATGTCCCTCGTCCTCCTTGTTGTTTATGTTATACATGTAACTTATGCGTACGTGTTCAATAATACATGCAAACAAAACAAAATTCCAGAAACGAACAATAAAATCGAAATGAATTGGTTAACCCCATTCGCCTTATTGCCTATGAAGTACTGCACATGTTTATTCACACTCTGGTTTTTAATCTTGCATATATGTTTTTGCCTCTTTTTTTTTTTTGGTGTATTCCATTTATTTCTTTTTTGTATTTTTGCAAAAGAAAACTGTAAAAGCAATCTATCGTTCATGAACAATTGTGGCTGTTTTGTAACGGCTTCTGGGTTGAATGTCTATTATATCCACATAAGAGCACATCATGACAACGGAAGCCCCTCTTCATTCAGTTTGAAAACTCGCCGCAGTCTGCTTGCGAGGATAAACTTTGAAAGAAACGTGACGTGTTAGTGAAACTGAAAGACATGTTTGCCTCGATTTTTTGAGGAATCGTTCACTAAAACACAGAAGGAGAATAGAATAATTGAAAGTGTGTCTGTGAGTTCTTGCCTTAAACAGGATGGGGTAGCTATTATGAGATGTCGTGATAAGTTTATGATACGGAAACACAAGAGAGGACACGTTGATCGAAAGTACATGGAGTAATTGATAGGCTAATATCTCGTGAGATGTAATTCTGCCACTAGAAGTGGTTTTCTTTATCATAATAATAGACTCTTAGAGTACAGCTGGTTTCTATTCAAGCTATAGCAGTTCTGACGAAGGACGTTTTTACTTCAGTCAGATCACAAAAACCCCGGCCATACATTGCACTCACATAAACACATACACAGACAAACATGTTATAATACATCACATATTTTATTTAATCTTTTGGCATGTATAGTGCATTAAAGTTAACCCATTCTCATTTTTTGTCTTAATTTCAAGTCCTCCTATTGTTGGAACAAACAATAGATAACTCGATAAGAATAAATGTGCAGCAAAGTTTATTCCTTTATCTCGAAGACACTCCTATCCGTGAATTAATCAATACTTGCGCCGTTTTCTATATTTGCATAGCCGATTATAATCTCCCACACCCGACCAGCTGAGTTAAGATGCATATACCTTACCACAGATTACACATATTCACAGCATGCATTTTCGTCCAAATACGTTTTGTTTGCCTTTGTTTTTCGTGCGAGAAAATGCTAGAACATTACAGCTTTTTACAAGAAAGACTAAAATAGTTTGAAGAATATAAACAACCCCCACCCAAAAACAAAGTATGAAAATAAAACGAAACAAAACAATACATAACAAGACACAAAATTGATTTTGGATTGTTTTACTCTGATACGCCATAGGAACCATGCATGTTTGTATATCCGATTTACGTTTGCAACAGAACGCAGAACAAAAACAAATACGCAAATTTAAGGAATATAATATTATGTACACACATTAAAGTCACTTGTAAACTAGCGTACATGCACTTGTCTTGCCTTGTGTGTGTGTGTGTGTGTGTGTGTGTGTGTGTGTGAGAGAGAGAGAGAGAGAGAGAGAGAGACTGCGAGAACATTTTACTTTTTTACTAAAAACAAAAACAAAACCAAAAGAAGGCAAAATCGAAATCAGTTTCATGTTTGATTCCTTAAAACACGATATATTCGTAAATAGAATACAGTACCAATTACAATGTACACATAATAATGCGAAAATATACATGTATATAATACATAGTTTGGCGTGCCTTTGTTTTTGTGCGAGAATCTGCAAGAACATTCTACAACTGTTTACAAAAGTCTATCGTTTGAAAAACAGAAACCAAAGAAACCAAAAAAAAAATATGGAATAGACTTTTGATTGCTTTACCCTTGTACTACACCAGGAATCGTGTTAAAGAGTACAGAATGCGAAACCGACATACATACGCACATACTATACAAACTTTTAAACTTGCATATTGTTTTACATCAATACATTGGGAAAAGTTGAAAGGGTGTACTCTACTCCTGGTTCGCGATATCTAGGAGCGTTTGGTTGTTTCCTATATACCTTAGAAGGTGAGACCGAGTGTATTTGCTACAAATTTTACATTTTGAGGTCCATCAAGCAAACAAACAGAGTAATTTACTCATTTTCTCTGTGCGAATTGCCTAGACCCTCTATTCATTGAAAACAGTAAAAACTGTAACTGTAACTGTAACTATGACATATCACGGAATTGTATGTGTATTTTGTCTGTCTATCTGCATATGAGTGTGTGTGCACACTTGTGCAGTTTATATTTACTCGTACTCTGATCGAATGTTACACATTAAAACATAGATGGATATGACGTACTTATCACATTATATAACATTGATCATGAATAAACGCGATGAATTAAGTTTACTCTTGACTGCAATGCAAGTTTACTTTCTCGTCGAAGCAAACGAAATTAAGAATCAAACAGTGACACATAGACGTACATCCAGCAACATAAAAGTTTTTCACTTTTGAAATGCTCAAATGCTATAGTCAGTGATTTAATTGGTTGAAGAGTGTATAGGCTTTGAACATCTGAATATGATTGATCAATTGATATCTGCACATAAGCTTTAAGGTATGAAAAGCAATATGTCATTATAAATCAGACTTTTTGTATGTAACAAAACATAACTAAACTGAAATTCATTGGGGTAACTTGTTACATCACATTAATAATAAACAAATGGGGTAAGCTAACTTGTTACAGTGTAACAACTTGAACCGATACGTATCGCTTTCAATGACCTAAGCAAAAGCGTTTAATTATACAAATTCAAACATCAGATGGTGCTATATATATACCCTCATCAAAAGAATACACACACACAGACACACACACACAGACACACACACATTTTTTTTTTACCCACATATACCCATGATTAAAGGGATCGTACAGTTATGGTTGAGACCTAATTCCAGGTTTCTAACATTTTTTTGGTGAAATAATGAGAAACCTCTTATAAAATGTGAAAGAGCATGTAGTTCTATGAGGAATTCAACGTTTATTTGATGAAAATTGGTTTTGAAATGGCTGAGATATCAAAAAAGAGCGATTCTAATAAAGTGTGGGACCCACACTTTATTACGATCGCTTTGTTTTGGATGTTTCAGTCATTCCAAACCCGATTTTCGTCAAATAAACTTTGAATTCCTCTCAAAATGGTATGTTCTGTACTATATCATAAGTGTTTTCTTGGTATCTCGCAAAAAGCTAAAAGCCCAATTCTCATCTCCACCAAAACTGTATTAGCCCTTTAAATAAAGATGAATGGTTTTGGTGAAACAAAAAACCAAACACGTTGATTATCTTATGATTTTTACTCAGAGAGGGGAGAAAGCGGTTTTCCCTAACTTCTCCATTATACGCTGTCAAGGCATGATCAAATTTCGCATGCAGAGATAGTTTCATTTACGTTTGATGTGATATAGTTGTGAACGACGTCTCTTGTTTAGATTTTGACAAAATGATCATGTTACAACCTACCCGTTCTTTAAGCCTTTAGCAACGAAGATCCTGTACATAAGGACCTATGGTTCTCTAGAAGGTACAGCACTATTGTTCTCATTTCGACAGCTTTCTAAATGATTCAAAACAGCTCTCTGAATGTTCATTTTTTTCTACTATGAATTATTATTATTGAAATCCTATTAAGACTTTACCAAGAGAATGATATGTCACAGAAAAAAATTCTGACATGCTTTTGTTGACCTTCTACCTTTTGAAATTATATGATTTTATATTCTATATGTAAACAGAAAACACATTTAGAAATAAACTAAAAAAAAAAAAAACACGGACGGGCGGTATCGGTCGGTTCAGTTGCTACTGGGTTAACCAACTATAGACTATGGTCTGGAGCTCCCCTACTTAAAAAGATGTAGACGCGTACAACACGTTCTCTACCATGATATCCTCATCCTTAACTGACATGTAATTACACTCCTGAGCAGTCACAGACAACATGACGTTAACTTGGCTCTTTATGTCGGATTCAACGGCATCGGCCTTCCTGGTACTCGCGTTTGTAAGCTCCTCTGGTGTCTTGTCATGAAGGATGCTGCAAGGCCCACTCTTCTGGCATGTCTCAGAGTTACCGCAAGGATGGCCTTCCCTCGCCTCGTCCTTCCGCTCCTCCCAACTCGATTCTCCTCCCGGCGCGGCAGCGGATCTTGTCGCTCCGCTTGGAGAATTGATGACGTTGTACACATGGTCGCAGTCGTAAAGGTTTGCTTCTACGCTCGCGCCGAGGGCCGTGTTTGGCGGGCCGAAAGAGTTGATCGGTGCATTAACTTCATCCGGAGGTTCTTCCGCATTCAGGGTGACGTAGAAGGGGCTCTGTTCCGCCGGGGACTGGGTAGAGCGCAGGAGCAGTTGGTGCTTCCTATTAAAGCCGACATAAGAGAAAAGGGAACAGCGGAGAGGAATTGAAATAGGAATTAAAAGTCCGGTTAATGATGGCACTCACTACAACAAAGATAACATTTTTTTTTTAATGATGATGGTAGTGATACATGTTCTTAAGGTTTTAGTCATAACCCTCCCATCCCCCAAAAAGCCCGAAAGCTTCAGTATAACATTTTGAGGTTAAAGCGTAGTAGAATAGTCCATGGTTGTACCTATAGCGTTTGAGTGTCATTGATTCATTCATTCTTCTTCTTTTTTTTTGATTATCAATTCCAAACAACGTACATTGGTGACTCAAACGTCAAAATGATGGTATACTCCTGTTACATAGTATCACAATTATGATCAGTAATTAATACATCTTGTTTCATTAAGGACTTGATAGAAATAAAAATGCCCCCCCCTAAAAAAGAAAAAAGAAAAAACAAAAAAGAAAAAACAAAAGATAACAACCTCAACCTCGTGATCGGGCTTCCCTTCTTGGCAGAGGCATAAAAATCATTTACTTTTTATAATATACTGTAGTATACTTCCGGCGAACACACACACACACACACACACACACACAAATATATATATATATATATATATATATATATATATATATATATATATATAATTTATAATTTCGTCATTACGCCAACTGAAATCATGTCATTACAGGATTATTTCACACTTTTATTATGCTTATGTGCACCTTTTAGAGCAAAAAATCAACAGTTCTGCAAGCATATAATTACTATTATCATGAGAACTATGGTTTCACTTTTAATAGCAACAACTGTCTATACGATGTTAATCCCATTGCCCCAAACCCTTTTCCCGAACGAAAAACATGTCTACAACGTTAGGGTATACGAAAAGTTTATGTTTGTTTGTTAACTGTGAATGTATGTATGTGTGTGTGTGTGTGTGTGTGTGTGTGTGTGTGTGTGTGTGTGTGTGTGTGTGTGTGTGTAAGGGGTTGTTTGTAGTTGGTTTAGTCAAGTGTCAATGTTAACCCTGGGGCGCTGTAACCAGTAACATCGTGTTGGGGCCAATGTGTGTGTTAAATACCAATGCTACTTTCTAGTTGACATTGCAAATTAAGAGAAGAGTTATTTTCTTTAACTCCCTCTCCACGAAAATTTGTTCCACCTCCCTCAAGTTGCATATGCGTGTATGTGTTTTGGTGTCCATATTTATGATAATATACTTAGTAGTACGAGATGATTATGATGACTTGTGATAATTCATACAGTACCCGTCTGTCTTACCGACGAATCTGAAACCACTTCGCAGCACTGATGATCAGCAAGATGAGAAGAATGGCAATGGCGATTGCGGATCCTACGTAGAGGAAGTTGTCTGGTTTGAAAAGGAAGCAGAAATGAACAGAAAAAAAAAGAAAAGGAAACTGGATCATTATGCTATCTGCTAACAGGACGCGGTCGATACACATTTGCATGATAATATTTACATGCTCGTAATTATATTTCTATGACGTCCGGCCCTATTTGACTTCATGAAGACAGTGCTGTAATGATAGTATGCAGTAAAGTAATTGTTGTTTAGAAAAGCGCTTCTAAATCTTACTTAAACCGAGGCCCATTTTGGCTCCTTCATTTCTTTGTGAGGCTCATTTAAATATTGTGTAGATCGAATACAAATCTTTTTGTATTTTCATTTCAGGTTGTCATCCGCGAGAACTTCGCGGCCCACTGCTTCATGGCCGGCGCCACGTTTTGACAAGTGGGGCGGGGTCCAGTTTTTATTTCTAGCTGCCACGTCCGGGTTTCATCAGCTAACATACAAAAAAAAGTGTGTGTGTGTGTGGGGGGGGGGGGGGTCTTCCGCGCAAATATTCTAGTGGCACCTCCGGGGTAAAAAAAAGAAAAGAAAAAAGTGTGTGTGTGTGTGGGGGGGGGGGGGGGGGGGAGTGGTTACACCCTATCTATTCTTATATCTTGCGCAAAAAAAAAAAAGTGGGGGGAGGGGGCAAATCACCCGTTTCCGCCGGCGTAGATGCCTGCTCCTGAAATCCAGAAATCGGCATAGCAAAAATAAGTGTATAAAAACTGACTAACAATTGGCTTGATCGTATGGTTTTTCAAGGAAAGTATACGTATATCCAACAGTGCATTAAATTACATATAGCACTATGGAAATTCACCTATTGAAAGCTGCCTTGGGGTGAAAGTAAGGAATTTAAATTCTAGACGTGAAAGGATCTTTCCTTGTATGTAAAGCGATTTGAATTGAAGGAATGCAACCATATATTATAAAAAAAAAGAAAGAATGAGCTTTGGTGCCGCCAACGCTTGATGATAACACTACTAAATTTTGTGACTTTACGTATGGAAAACGATATACAAAAAGCATGGAAAATTCGACATTTAATTCAATTCAGTTCATTTCATTTATTTTTCATGCTTTTTCCCAGCAAAACATAAAGAAGAAACTCATAACATGGACATGTATTTACCTTTACATGATAGATAATGGTTGAAAACTGTAATTATACATGCATACCGGTAAAACACAAATTTATGTTTAGCGGGGGAAAAAAGAATTGACAGGTCCACTGAAAAGCATAATTGTATACTGTGAACCACTCGAAGGATTCTTATGATACTATATTTGTTTACAAAGACAAGACAGAACAAGACAGGAGCACAACAACATGACATGACCTGACTGAGGAGTATACCATTGAAAGGAATAAGGCTCAACAGAATAACGGCAAGAAAGGAAGGAAAGAAAAAAAAGAGGAAAAGCCCTCACTCTGAACATCGGAATCGGAAGAGGGAATTGAGGTGCTTCGGACAGCTGATTAATTTTTATTCTAATAACTTAATTATTATCATTTGCAATTTTAAAGTTCTCATGGAAATGCAAACTTTACCATCTGAAAAGTATGATTACATTATCCATCTCAAGATCTCTCTTTTTTACCTTGCAGTGTAATACAGTGAATAATGCATCTATCACGTGGTCAACAGAGACTGATAGATAAACAATTATTCCTCGTCAACAGCGAAGTGAAGTGGATAACACCAATCGATGTTAGCAAAACTACGAAGAATGCAGTTGCCAGTATAGATAAAATAAAAGAAATGAATCATGAATTCCAAGGTAAGAAATTTATAACGATAATTATGATAGACCTAATTGAGATCAAATATTCATGTCACAACACTTAAACATAACTGAAATTAAATGGCTTTCTAAAAGTAACAACTCATTAGTCTCAAGAGACACGGATCCACCAGATGAACATGAATTTGTTTTTCTTGTATTGGTCGAATATTTGCAAGCAGATAGCAAGATGATATTCTACGGCTACTCAATGTGGGTGGGGAGTGGACTGCTTAAGGTATAGTTCCAGATATGACCTTTTAAACTACATTTATTTTAGCTCCTCTCTTCTTAAAAAAAAAAAAAAAAAACTCTCACTGTTTACTTATTTTGAGAGCGATTTATAAGTACCTGTAATATTGTGGAATAAAAGGGTTCATTTTTTTTCTGTTTTTCTTAGAGAACTTGCTTAGTATACAAAGTAAAGGCTCTGCTTTTTTTTGGGGGGGGGTGGGGGATAGGCATAACGTTCAATGAAAATCTGAGATAGTGAAGATAAGATTAGATGATGATGATAGGTTTATATGAATGAAAATTATTGCATGTGGAAGAGGATTATATTAATGTTGTTATCGTATTGCCATGATATCATCGATATTTGGTTGATTAATAATTTGACTGTTTGTGTGTAATAATATGATTGTATTAAGTATTTTGTGTAGTGGTAAAATGTAGACTTGAACATTTATTTTGTATCTCATGTAACGTGTTTTAACCTGCTATTAGTTTGAATGAAACGATGGTTCTCGTTTTCGTATTATGTTCTACTCACATGAACTTAAAATTGAGCAAAGTCATGATTAAACACACAAATTGTTATAATTATTATAATAGTATACTCATAGCAATGTAAACTAGATCATCTTGTATGGTGATTTAACAATCCATACAAGATCTCTTTCTTCTCCTTGGGAGTGTGATACAATGGGTATGCATCTATCACGTGGTTTAATAGCATAGACTGACAGATAAACAATTATTCCTCTTCAACACCAAAGCGAAGTGGAGTATATCACCAATCGATGTTATCAAAACTAATAAGACAATAGCCAGTATTGATAACATGAAAGAAATAAATTATAAATGCCGGGACATCAAACGTCAATTACGATAGACCTTATTGATATCAAATATTCATGTCAGAACGCTTAAACATAACTGAAAGTAATTGGCTTTCACAAAAGTATTAAACAAATCGTTGGTTTCAAGAGTCACGGGTCCTCCAGATGGACATGAATACTTTTTTCTTTTATTGCGAGATTTGCGAGAAGATTGCAGGGAAATATTCTACGTTGACTCAATGTGAGTAGTTCTATATTGGACTGCTTAAGGAGTAGTTCCAGGTATGACATTTTAAACTACATGACTTGTACATTACAATTCTCTTCTTTTTATTGAAAATAAAAACTCTTACTGTCTACTCGTTGTGAGAGCGATTTATAAGTGCTTGTAATATTGCCAAAAAAAGGCACATGTCCTTTTCGCTTTTAGCTTAAAAAAAAACTTGCTTAGTGTCAAGGGTAAAAGCTCTGCTATTTTTTTTTTTTTTTTGGGGGGGGGGGGGGGGGCTAGAGTGTAGTGAAAATTAAAGAAAGTGAAGATGAAATGAGATGATGATGATAGGCTTCTATATCACATGTTTTTATCATTTGATCATTATTGATATTTGACAGTTTGTGTGTAATATGATTATGATATGTATGTATTTTGTGTTGTGGAAATATAAGATTCAATAGTTATTTTGTAACTCATGTGACGTGTTTTAACCTGCCATTCGTTTAAATGAAACGATGGTTCTCGTTTTCTTATTATGTTCTTCTCACATATACTTAAAATTGGACATAGTCATAATTAGACAAATAAATTATTATAATTTGCAACGGTACACTTGGGAATGTAAACTAGATCATCTTGTATGGATGATTTTATCATCCATATACATGATCTCTTTCTTGGAGTGTGATACAATGTTATACGTATCTATCACGTGGTCAGCATAGACTGACGGACAACCAATCATTCCTCTTCAACAACAAAGCCAAGGCGAGTATAATCACCAACCGATGTTAGCAAAACCACGAAGAATACAATAGCCAGTACAGAAGAAATGACAGAAATTAATAACAAAGTAGAGAAAATAAACGATAATTGCGATGAACCGCATTGAAATCAAATTGTTATGTCAGAACACTTTACGCATAACTGAAATTAATTGGCTTTTTAAAGGTAACAAACAACTCATTGGTTTCAAGTGATACAGGACTGCTCAAGGTGTAGTTCCAGGTATGACATTTTAAACTACATGACTATTGTACATTTCCAATTCTCTTCTTTTTATTGACACACACAAAAAAGACTTTTACTGTCTACTCGTTGTGAGAGCGATTTATAAGTACTTGTAATATTGCAAAATAAAAAGTACTCGTCTTTTTCTCTTTCATCATCCACATTATGATCTCTTTCTTGCAGTGTAATAAAATGAATACAGATATATAATCATTCCTCTTCAACACCGAAGCGAAGGGGAGTACATCACCAATCGATGTTATCAAAACCAATAAGACAATAGCCAGTATTGATAAAATGAAAGAAATCAATCATAAATGCCGGGACATCAAACGTTAATCACGATAGACCTTATTGATATCAAAATATTCATGTCAGAACACTTAAGCATAATTGAAATTAATTGGCTTTCAAAAAGGTATTAAACAAAATAAATCATTGGTTTTAAGAATCATGGGTCCTCTAGATGGGCAATAATTGTTTTTCTTGTATTGGTCGAAGGTTTGTTTAGTAAGAAGATGTAAGGAAACACAGTATTCTGCGATCACTCAATGTGGGTAGTTCTATTGCGGACTACTTAAAGTGCAGAATGGATGTAGTTCAAGATATGGCATTTTAAAAATCATATTCTATCATCTGTCTTCTTCGTATTTACAAAATAAAAATTCCTACTTGTTTACTCGTTGTAAGAGAGATTTACATGTACCTGCAATATTGTACAAATAAAACAAAGAACAAGTTTTGTTTTCTATTTCTGAATAGGGAACTTGCGTAGTGAACAAAGTAAAAGCTCTGTTTTGTTTTGTTTTGTGTTTTTCGCAAAGTTCCATCCACAATCCTTCAAAATAAGATAGGCGAACGATTTTATTTCGCATTGATATCACGAAGATCAAAACGAAATTTGTATATTATGTTCATGCGTATATTATGTTAAGAATTGTGTATCATTTTGGACATAAAGAACTAATCAAATGAAATTGAAATGAAAATCAATGTCTATTCCAGAAAGAATACAGCAAACAGTCCTTTATAAGCACTACCTTCATGGTTTAACGCGAATGCTTCCAGTGCTATTCGGTCTTTTTCAGGGCCATGTCGTAAAGTGCGTTGCATCTGCGCCGAAAACCCATTCAGTCACACAAAAAATACACAAACGCACACACACACACACGCACACACGCAAAGATACACACACACACATACATACATACTTCCGGCTTCAAACTTCCCATGTGCTACGCACTAGACCAAACAGTACACGTAACGTAGGAAAAGTGAAACACAACTTCAATGAATGGTAGGATTCATCATTCAAAAGAATAATAAGAGCAAAATGAGGAAGACAGATGGAGCCGAAATGGAGCAGAAAAATGTCAACAGGGGTCAACACTATAAACAAAGCAATGTTTACTGAAAACTAGCTCTAGACAACGCTGGAGACATACCCAAATATTTACAAAGATAGCAAACTGAAACAGGCGCTTCCCTACCTGTATGAGTAATGACCCAATTGTCAGATTTACAGTGCTATTTTAAGATCACAATGATGATCATCATTATACTTAGGAAAACATTTTCATTCTCTGACACTGGCTGAAGACAATAGTTTTCGGTTGAAACCCAAATGCCTGAAATCACAGAGTCATCTATTCTTGTCACTTTAGTCAAAGTTCCCTTATTCCCCTCGGCATAAACTTATTTAGATGCAAGACGAAGACTGGTTCACGATGACCTTTCATGTTTTTTCTATAGTGATCATATTTTTGATATTTATGGATGAGGCGTGAACACGCTTCCCTTTGTGATTTAATCATCTTAAAGGAAACAACATGGCACGCTGTGAGTTTTCATTGTAAAAAATTCAGTATGTCGGCCTGTTTGTATAGAAGCTGTATAATCCATATTTTTTAGGACATAACACCACAGTCAGGACCCGGTTTGCTACACGGCCCAGTTCGAGAAGTGGCACCAACAGCTGGACAAACAGCTTTTCATTTGTTCTCTGGAGTCAACTGGGCCCGCGCCAGTTGGTGCCAGTTCGCGCCAAAGATTATGTGATTGGCGCGAAGTGGCTCGTTGTGGCGCCGAATTAATGTTCGCTCGGCATGTGTGTCGCCAAGTGGAATAAACTGGGTGTCATATGGCGTGCGCCAAGTGCCACCTGCCTTGCTTCAAAATGGTGCGCCAGTTCGCGCCATTACACGGCCATTTGATTCCAAATTTCACCATGTTGGCGCCATTTGCGCCGATGGACGGCTACTTTGCGCCACTTGGTGATTAGTTTGTGCCAAACGGTGGCAAAATTGGTTTAAACTTGCCGCCACTTTGCGCTACTTGCCGACTATATAGATATCGGCCATCGACTACCTGGTTCAGAACCTCCTCAGCTGCTGTATGAACAAAATCTCTACTAAATATTTACAATTTCGATATGTCCGAGGCTTTTGATAATGTTGGAGTGATGATGCTGCTCCATCAGAAGATCATGAGAGATGCTGAGGTGGCCACTGCCTATCAATTTATGGTGGCCAATCCTGAAGAAGAAGAGCCTCGTAAGAAGAAAAGGAAGCACAAAATTTAATGGTGGTTTAGACCCTTGCTCCACCCACAGCTGAGGGCCGAACGTGGACAGTACCAACCCTCATGAATGAGCTGAGGGACAATGACAAGAGGAAGTTCAAGAACTACACCAGGTTGTCCCCAGAGATGTTTGATGAGCTGTTGATCAGGCTTACACCCCACCTGCAGAAGAAGGACACCCACTTCAGGAAGGCAATTCCCCTTGGTTTCAATTTGTGCGTCTTCCTGCGCCATCTCGCCACTGGGGCCACCTATGCCGAGCTGGGTTACAACTTCCGAATGGGCAAGGAAACCATCCAGAAATTTGTCCCCAATGTAGCCAGAGCGATAGTGGATGAGTATGCTGCAGAAGTCATCTCCCTCCCCACAACCAATGAAGGCTGGCTTGCGGTTGCAGGTGATTTTGAAGCCAGATGGAATCTTCCTCACTGTCTGGGAGCCTTGGATGGAAAGCACATCCGTATTCAGAAGCCCAAGAACTCTGGCAGCCTTTACTTCAACTACAAGCAGTTCTTCTCGGTTGTCCTAATGGCTCTCGTAGATTCAAAGCACCAGTTCCTGTGGATCGATGTGGGTGGGGTTGGCCATCAATCTGATGCCCAGATCTACAACAACAGTGAACTGAAGGAGTGCATTGATGCTGGCACTTTAGGCAACCCAGATCCAGCTCCTCTACCCCATGATGATGACGGCCACCCTATGCCGTACTTTTGCGTGGGAGACGATGCCTTTGCCGTGAGGACGTACATGATGAAACGCTATGGCCGTCGTAACTTTGACCAACAGCAGAAGATCTTCAACTACAGGCTGTCCAGGGCAAGGCGTGTTTTTGAAAACGCCTTTGGTATTCTGGTCTTGCGGTTCCAGTGCTTCCTTGGCCAGATGAGACAGGAACCAGACACAGTCCGCCTGCTCGGTGAAGCTGCTATCATGCTGCACAACCTCATCGGGAAGCGCTATCAGACACTGGACGTCCGCATGTTGGACCAGGAGGATCCCCAGCACAACCTCATCCCTGGAGCTTGGAGAACAGCCGCCATCACTGCGGATTTGGACAGGCCCATCAGGGGAAACAGGGACACTGAGCTTGCCAAACGCCAGAGGGATACGCTCAAGTATTACTTCAACAGTGCGGTAGCGGTTGCATGGCAGGATAAGATGGTCTAGACAACATTTTGCAGTACTTTTGCACAGAAGTAAAGACTGTCTTAGAAAACATTGATTGTGATATTGTATTTCACTATGGACTGGTTTGATGCACTAGTCTGGTTAAAGGTACAAACAAGGGGTACCTGCACTCTGATTTCATTTTGACAGACACTGCCTACAAATCATTTTTTTATTGTCCATGTCACATGAAATGGCATTCTGGTACACATTGATGTTGTCTAGAGCTGGAGAACATGTTAAATTTAAAGAAATTTCAAAATATATAACCATGTTGGCAAAGTAGCAACACAGAAAAGCATATATGGGACTGTAATGAAAGAATAATATTTGCCGAGTGGTGAACACAAAAAATAACGCCTGTTTTAACTTCGAATTCTGCAAATATTCAGCACATTTTAGTTGAATTATTTTCATGGAACAACATTAACATAAGATGCTTTTAGGAGGGAAGCAAACAGATGGGAACTCTTTTGAAAGATTTTTCACCCATTACCGATACTCCAGATTACCTTTAACATAGTGCTCTTTGTCATATTGTATTGTTGTATGAAAATTTTTGTCATATTGAATTGTGTTATGAAAAACTCAACATTATTACACTGCAATAAAGCCCAACACTCATGACAATTATTTCTTGTGTCAATATGTCCTATAAATGATTAAGGTCTAGTACTGACATGTTATTTGTAGAAAGTAAGATTTATTCACGTTTAGCAGTTAAAAAATAGAATGTATATCAAATATTCCTAAACTACTAAGGTACTTTTGCTGTTTTGGTAGATTATTAAATAGCAAAAGCAAATAGTAATTCAAGGGGAAAATACATGCATTAGTATTCGGCAGTATTCATCATTTCACTTTTAAACATTTAAGCCATTCTACCAATTGGTCCCGAACAATATATCATTCACAATAACTTTGTGACAAGACAACAATAAATCACAAATGACATTTTTATGGAATTTTAACGACATAAGGAAAATATGCATACATCACAAACAATCAATCATCCAACTGTCCAATAATATCCATAAACATATTAAAGCTCCATGAAAAAGTGTCAACCATAGTAAAAACACAATGCTCATTAAGTGTCAAAAATAGTGACAAACTCAATGCTCCATAACCGTCAATAAAAACACTGCTATTCCTGTTCTATAAGTCCTTACTGGAGGGTTCTGCCTGTGTGGCTGTGTACTCTATTGTTCACAACACCTTTGTAACAAGACAACAATAAATCACAAATGACATTTTGATGGAATTTTAATGACAAAAGGAACATATGCATAAATCACACACTTACAAAAACAATCACCCAACTATCCAATCACATCTATGAACACATTAAAGCTCCATGAGTAAGTCAGTCATAGTGAGAAACACAATGCTCTTTAAGTGTCAAAAAGAGTGACGAACGCAATGCTCCATAACCGTCAATAAAAACACTGGTCGGCCAGCGTCTTCCAGGCCTCATCTTTCTTGTCAGGTTCGGCCCACATGGCATCCCGCTTGTTGTAGAGGCCCGGGCACCCCAGCAAGTACTCTTTTGCCTCTTGCTCCTGAGCATCATTGAGCTTAACGGTCCTCCGCCTCGCTCCAGAACCGCCCCTATTCCTTTGCCTCCTGTTTGTGGGTTCTTCCTCTTTCTCCTCAGGAGAGGAAGGCCCAGCTATACATAGACAACAACTACCCATATTTGAAATAAATATAAATTATATGGTACTGCTGTAAGAAATAAGTAATAGCATATTACCGAGACCACTCTAACTAGTACATTTTTATCAACAAAACCATCAACCAAGATGCACCGATCAAAAAAAGACACCAGTTTATACTCCCACTAAGTTTTTGACATAAATGACAACACAGTATAGTGCAAACACAATACAATTACAGTCGACAACTTAAGTCCGTACAGTTACCATAGGAGGCAGTGGATAATCTGGACCTATATGATTTCTTATCAGGACTTGCTTGTGCAACCCCCTCTTCAGCCTCACTTGCATGGTGACTGGAAGGGGATGTAGGTGAAGCTGGGGAGGGCTGGTCTTGTTCTTGGTCCTGGGACGGAAGGTCTGGAGCAACATCCGGGACAGGGGTAGCAGGTCTTGGAGCGGAGCCTCTATCAGCTTGAGCCAGCGCCACCACGCGAAGGTCGTCATCCTCTTCGTCATCTGTGCTGCTTGCAGGGGGCCTCGCCCTGGAGCTCAATTTGAGCTTCTTGGGTTGGGAGTCCTTCTTCTTGGACTGCTCAAGTTTGTCATTCTTCCCCTTGCTACTGCCTTTGTTGCCTTTTGGGAGCATCTTCTTTGAAAATTATGTGAAATCTTGTAGAAATTGTGATGGAAAAACTGCGTCTACAGAGGTGTTGTCGAGTCGAATACTGAAAGTTGTGTGAGAAAGTCCTGCGATGCAGTCATGCTTCTATAGGCGGCAAGTGGCGCCGAATGGCGGAAACCAAGTGGTATTTGGCGAAACCAAGTGGTATTTGACGCGAAATAGTCACCAGTCAGGTACCGTTTGGCGCGCGCCACTGTTGATTTGGAGAGCTTTGGCGCGGACTATCCGCCTCTGTGGCGCCAAGTGGCGCCAAGTGGCGCAAAATCTCATTGGCGCAACGTGGCGCGCGCCATTACATTCCAGTGGATTCCAGTAGGCGGATTGTTTGCGACATTTGGTGCCACTTGGTGGACACTTCGCGCTGAAAGTGGCGCGACGAAAATTTCAAACATTTTGAAATTTTCTTGCCGCCAAAGTCAATTTTTGCCGCCGTTACGGGCCACCACGAGCCATTTGGGAGGGAGTTTGAGCCACTGCACGCCACTAGGCACCTTATTTGCGACACTAGGCGCCATGTGCAGCAAATTGCATTGGCGCGAACTGGCACCAACTGGCGCCGGCCCAGTGGACTCCTAGCATATAGAGTTTCTCCAGCTTTGTCACGCACCCCTTCGAGCGTTGCTTACGTGTGAGCCCCTACAAGTGGCTATAACTGACTATCAAATGTGTCAAGTTATATCTTTTTTTACGACTGTTCATATCTTTCGATCCAAAGACTCACCGTCATACTGAGCGTTATAGCTGTCCTGTGTGGGTAGTATCTCACTCGTCCCTTCAAAAACCGCCCTTGTACTACTGAAATCGGTTCTTGAGTTGTTTGCTGTCGAACATAAAGAAGGGGAAAAGAATTAAACCTTCATAGTACTACTGTGCAGAATATTGCACTGCTCTCAACACATATACACAAATACATTTAACATGAACACATGCATGTCCAAAACCATGTAAAACATACTCACATCTATAAAATCTGTTTTAATTGATCTATAGTAATGATAAAAGCACACTTCACTGTACTTAATGCATTTTATTCCCTACTCTACACATGTTGCTTTTGCTTTTTCTTTTCTTTTTCCCCACTGGCTTCCTATTGCGTACTCCATGAAATTAGCACAAAGCGTTTCAATGGGAAATTGCCCATTTTGTATATGTATTATCATGTCTCTTATTACATTTTTGAGATTCTGAGGCTGCCATCACTATCAAGCATGTGCTTAAAGACGGCAGGCTCCTGCATGTTTTTCTTCCTCTTTATTCGGAAACAGGTGTATCCTTTGATCAGCATTCTCATTGTTATGTTTATACTTTAAAGATTGTGATTATGATACTATGAATGTAATATTGCTTTTTTTATTCTGTTATCAGATACAAGTGTTGTCATTTTTCAATGATTTATGTGACCGTGCACTTCAAAACGAACATAAAGTCGCACACACTGATTTTGCGTGAGGACTGAAAATAAGTGAAATGGGTCAACTTAGCCGAACTTGACTTTTTCATATTTTCTGAAAGAGCGGATCTTCTGTTACATTATGCTAAAATTTGGTATAATAAAACGGGCAGGAAAGTGTGTTTTTTAGCAGTTTATCTCGAACATTTTTGGTAGAATAGTGTGATTAGGTGTGTCTTTAGAATCCCTTTTTCATTTCTGAAAAACCTTGTCCACACTCTTCACTTTCAACTCTAATAACTTTTGAAAGGATAGTGCTACTGCTTTGAAAGTTGGCATTGATTATGGAAAGAATGTGTTAATAAGGCATGCTTAATTTCAGTTTAATCTAATGATCACTTCATTGTTGTTACTCTGGTGGTTTACTTCCTGTTTTTTGTTCCACTCATCGCACAGCCAGCACGGTTTGGTAAAGATTAAGCGCTTGAATAAACACTGTACTTCAGAGCCTCTTTTCTCAGTTCATACTTTTCCAGAATTTGTGCTTTCTCTCCAATAGTTAGATAGGTTAGGAGAGTCCATTTGATTTGAGTTATACATCATGTTAAAGCTTAAAGCCTGCTCTTCCAGAATATGGTCTTAACTATAAATTCATGTCTGTCGACTTTTTGTTTGTTTTGAGGTGCAGGGTCACATATATGATTTCCTTGAAAAAAAATGCAGAAATAAAATCGAACTGAACTGATCTGGACTGAACATTATCGCCACTATTGATAGAATATAGTTAGGTTTAGGATTGTAATATTTTCTTCAAGTTTTCCACAATTCCTCTTTTTTCCTTCTCCTATTCACGCGTCTCGATATTTTTCAATGCTGCTATCTCTGTTTTCTTTTCTTTTCTGTTCTGTTGTCTTGTTGTCGTCGGTAATAATAGCCTGGTCTTGTTTTGTCATTTCAGTCCTCAATTGTCACAAGTAGTCTTGTTATCTTTGTTTCGTTTAATCTGGTTGTTTTTGTGTCTTTTTATCAAAGTGGGCTTCCATTTTTTACAACTTATCATTCTACTGAATTTCTCTACCAGAGGTACAAAAATACTCCAAGCTTTTTAAGTTATCGCTCCATTTTCGTAAACGCGTGTGTGGGTAACTTCACTTTGATTAATTATCGCAATTAACATAAGGAGATTATCATTGCTATGAATTTTCACTATTTGCTGTACATTCTGTTCATTCCATATTGTGTTATTTACGTTAGTCTCTGTTACAAAATAAAGCAAAGTGTATGCCATGCTTTTGTCGAAAAATGAAAATGAAAACAAAATGCGAAACATTTCAATCTACATTATTGTATATAGCCGCGAAAAGAACCTGCGTTTATTGTGGCCAATCTTTCCTAATAACATAATCATTTTGAAAACAATTGAACATCGTAGTTTCATATGAACACGGTTATTATGTAATGCATTAAAATACATTTTGTTTTCCTTGAACTTGTATCGACAAAAAAAAATGTGCTCTTGGAAAAAAAATTCATTTGAATTGAATTTTGATTACAAGTTTCCCGCTTTTTTGTGCTATGCTCACATCTTTTAAAGATCACATCGCCTCCCTGTTTATATTTTTAATCATAAGCATTGTATTTTACCATTCCTTGTTAATTCAGTGAAAATGTATCGGCATTTCTATAAACTTACTTTAGGTCCCACAGATGCAAACAAAATTTAGATTATGAATTAGCATTACTAACGTTTTTGCCTTTTATTATATTCCTCCATTTAAATCTGTTATTAACGAAATCCAGCACACTCAATTTCCCTTCTTCATTTTCCCCACATGTATAATAGGCTTTAGTTTGATTCATCTTTATGCTATTTTTTGTGTTTCTATATTTTTCATTTTTTCCCTACAATGTTTTCTAAATGCAGAAGGAATCTTTACTATGTAAACCTAAAAAAAATGACGTCTTTAAACAATGTTGTAATCTATCATTTGAATCTACCTGCATGTATGTACCAACAAATAACGAATGTCCCTTCAATTCATATCCTTTTTCTCTATATGCCGTTCCTATATGATTATTTCTAAATGAAATGTAATTCATAGACACTCGATGTTTATAATTATATCGGCAAAAGATTTGTATTATTTATGGCTAACATTGAAAGAGATGCTGATATAAGACGACGCACAAAGTTTTCACTCAAGAATTGATATTAATATACCCGTACTCCAATTGTTACAGCATCTCCTTCCTCCTAAACTTAAGTCAATGGACTTACCTGAACTTCAATTGTTTTTTAGTCAAACGACCGTTTTTCAGAATTTACCAAATTGCCAGGGTTACTCAGAAAACATTGAAAGATTATAGCAGACCCCTCAGCTACAACCCAGAGATTTTTTTCACATTTAAATGTAAGAAGTTTAAGTTAGAATTTGTTCTAATTTCGAGATTTGATAACAGACCCTGAATTTAATTCCACAATAATCGGTGATTTAGAAACACTATTAAAAGATATTCGTCCGTCATTGTTTTTTATTGAAGGCTTATGTTTACTCATGAATAACAGAATTGAGGGAAAAGAGAAGTGGAGGCGTAGGGTTCTATAGAGCGAGTAATCTAAAAGCGGAAGTAATTACAGATCTTAGTATAATGTCTGTAAGTTGAAATGGAATATATTTTCTTTTTGATATCCCAGGCTAGAAAGATTTTATTGTTGGTGAAATAGACCAAACCTAGCCTTAGCAAATTTATAGAAATTTTCCAAGTTATTCCTCCAGTGCTTTTATTACCTAATAACAAGAACGACATTAAGAACAAAATATTATAGGATATTTCAATTTAGAAACTTTTTCAATGTAATAATGATTTACAGTGTCAAGATTTTTTTACTTTGTAATGCTGTTCCATTTATTTACTCTATAAATCCTCAAATCTGCTGAAGTATCCGAAACCACTTGAACTTTAATCGATGATATCTTTGCTGATGATGTGTCGAATATCAATACAGGCATAGTAGTGCCGGATATTTTTGATAATCACTCAGTTTATGCGTTAATCTCAAAAGTGAAGTAAAATTTAATTAACTAAATAGGTTTGGTACTACAGATATACCCACAAAAAATCTTACAATTAATATGGATGATGTAGCATTATTTAAGGTGATGATTCAGCCATTCAACCATTTTATGCAATATGAACAAGCATATACTTATAGATATCCAAAAACGAATTGAACACAGCCATTGTAATAAAAAAGTTTGGTCTCACCTTTTCTTAGAACCGCTCTGTTTTGGATATCTTAGCCATTTCACAAACAATTTTAATCAAGTAGATTTGATTTCCTTGTACAATTGTATGCTTTTTCATATTTCAGGTGTTTTTAATTATCTAAAAAATCGTCATTAAAATTTGGAAGCCTGAAGCCTCATCTCAACAAAAACTGTACCATCCCTTTAAGTTCTCGTGAATGGTCTCCAGTGCAAATATGTAGCGGAAAATGTAAACATTATTTTCTCTTGAGATTTTTGTTTGACATGCTTAGTGACATTATGATACATTATTCAGTTTGAAACTCAGTTTCGATGAAACTATGGAAGGAAACCAAGATCTCGGTTGATATTAGTAAATCTCTGTTTAAGGTGTAGTAATCCAAAAAATAGTGATAAAAAATCTTCATAGGTATAAACATAACACCTCTTTTGAACTAAAGCAGAAAATAATCGCAGCATTCTTACCAATGCGTTAAGAATGGCTTAAAGGAAACATTTTGAGAAAGGAAAAGTGTTGTTTGGAATCTATAAACATGCCAAATATACTCGGGAAATATTAAATAATGTGATATATCGGCCGCATCATATTGTTGAGACCTTACTAGTTAACTTATCCAATGATATTTTGAGAGATATGGATGATGGAAAGATTTACTGTTCTGTTACTGCTTGATTTATCATCCGCATTTGATAATGTTAATCATACGATTCTGGTGAATACTTTGAAGTCATTAGGCGTTGATGGTAAAGCTCTTGGATGGTTCAAGTCATACTTTTCTGAAAGGTTTCAGGTTGTTTGTGTTAATAATGCAAAATCTGATCATTTCTACCTACCCTAACCAATGTCGTTGACATCATCCAGAAACTTGAGGTTTGTATCCATGATGTCAAAAAGTGGATGAGCTCGCATTCATTAAAGTTAAATCAGGGAAAGGTCAAAGTTATTATTTATTGGCTCCAAAGTTCTACTTGACAAGGTTAGTCTTCCTACTTTAACGGTTGACAATGATGTGGTTATTGCTCCATCTAAATCGTGTAGAAATCTTGGAGTATTATTTGATTCTGCAATGTCCAGGTCTGTTCAGATCTCTGCTGTCTGTAAAACTGTGAGGTATCAGTTACGTAACTTGGGCATTATTCGCAAGTATTTAAGTCGTTCAGCAACAGAAAAAAATAGTTCATGCTCTTATATCATCCCGACTTGACTTTGGTAATGCACTCCTATTTCAGCTACCACAATCTCAACTTTCACGGCTACAAAAATTGCAAAATTCAGCAGCCCGCATTGTTGCCCGTACCAGGAGAATACTCACATTACCCCTGTTTTGTCCTCATTGCATTGGTTACCTGTTGAATCTCGCATTGTATTTAAACTGTTACTACTTGTTTTTCGCTGCATTCACGGATATGCCCCAGAGTACAATGTTAATTTGCTGACATTTTATAATCCTCCCAGATGTTTAAGGTCATCCGATTGTAGATTGCTTGTTGTTCCAAAAACGAAGAAATCATGGGGGGATCGGTCATTTGCACATGCTGGACCTTACCTGTGGAATCAGTTGCCTCAAGCTATCTGTTACATTTCGAATGTTGACTCCTTTATAGTTGCCTTCAATACTCATTTGTTTGTAACCATTTTCCCTTAGAATTGTATATTATGATTTCTTTTTCATTATCATTATTGTGTCATTCATTTTCATGTGCATGTTTGTGTAAGGATTTTTGTGTTTCATAAGTTACTTCTACTGCACCTTGTGGAATTGGCGCATTATAAGCACCCTGTGTGATTACTATACAGGGTGGCCCAAAAAGAACGGAACGCCTAAGATCTTTAATTTCAGCAATATCGTTGCAAATATGTCATTATTCTGCATACTATTGGAAAGGCCATTCTTTTTCCAAGAGAATGACACCAAGCTCTTTAATTTCACTTAATGCGTTACGATTTTAGGACCATTTTTGTCAACCCTTGCAATTTTCACAATGTGATCATTTTGCACTCTCAGAGATACAGAAACTAGTGAAAATTCGGCTTACCGTAATACCAGTAGCGTTCGCTATGTGCGGAATGTGTGGCGGACAGTGTTATTGTCGTCAGGTCGTCTCATTCACAAGGGTAACGGACAATGACAGCCACATTCCACACATTGTGAACGTTACTGCTTCTATGGAAAGCCGAATTCTCGCTGATTACGGTGTCTCTGAGAGTGCAAAATGATCACATTGTGAAAATTGCAAGGGTTGACAAAAATGGTCCTAAAATCGTAACGCATTAAGTGAAATTAAAGAGCTTGGTGTCATTCTCTTGGAAAAAGAATGGCCTTTCCAATAGTATGCAGAATGATGACATATTTGCAACGATATTGCTGAAATTAAAGATCTTAGGCGTTCCGTTCTTTCTGGGCCACCCTGTATATTATTGAAAGAAAATTATAAATCAAATAAAGTTTGTGTCACAAATGCATAATTACAAGAGCCGTATTCATTTTTTTTTTTTGGGGGGGGGGTAACGATATAAGGCACAGACCTTTCGAGTATCAATACACCACAATCTACTAAACACCGTAGTCATTCTTTTGAATGAAGGAAATTCATATGCAATTAATTTTTTTTTTTGTTCCAGTTGAGGAAGAAGAAGTAGAGGACATTATGGATGATTTAGATTCGAAAGAAAACCACCAAAATAATGAAATAACACATTTGCTTTTAAGACTAACTGTTAATTAAGTTATTTCTACTCTAACAAATATTTAGAATATGTCCTTATTGCAAAGCATTGTTCCACATGATGTGAAAATTGCTAATGTTATTCCTACATTTAAAAAGGGATACGAGTAAAGAAGATTTAAAAAATAATCATCCAATAAGTGATGCATATTTGGAATATTCATGTATATTGGTATTTTTTTCCTCAATTCACATTTTGGGTTTGAGACACAAATATTGTACCAGGAATGCTTTACTAACTTTTGCAGATAGGATCCCGCGATCGATGGTTAATCCTGCACTGTAGGCATTTCTTGGACTTGTCCCAGGACTTTGACACGATAAACCACGATATTTCATGATACAAACTCTCCCATTTTGTAATGTGTGGAAAGACCTTGGACTTGTCCAAGAGCTATCTTTTTAACAGGAAAAAGTTGTTGCTATTAATGGTCATGAATCTAGTCCTCGAAATATATCGTGTGGTTTTTACAGGGTCCTTAATCAGCCTACTTCTTTCTATACTTTATATCGATGATTTCTCCAACTCGTCAAACCTGTGTTCTCTTATCATTTTTTTTTCACAAAACTCTAACAATTTTTTTTCACATCATGATCGTCAAATTCTTTAGAGATTAAGAATTATGATGAATTGAAATTTCTAAAAAAATTGGATAAATGAAAACAAAACATCTCTGAATAAAAAGTATTTGGCGATTCATATGGTGTTTAATAGCAATCATCAGAAAATCCCTTTCCTCGTCGTATCAAAACTGATAATGTCAATTTGTAATGAACTGATTGTTTCAAATTTTTAGATATCTATAACGAAAATGACCTCTCATGGAAATCGTACATTAATAATCTATGTAAAAAGCTAGCAAGAAACAGTGGAACTCTATAGACTTAAAACATTTTTCTCTTAAACATTGTACGGTACATAATAAAGTCATGCATGTATTTTGGCATCTTAGCGCGGGGAGATAAGATTCTTCCTATCCAGAAACGTGCTGTCATAATACTTAACATAAAACCCCTTTTTGTTTGTTGCTCATATAAATACACTATTTTCCTGAGAGCATTTCGAAGTAAGTAATTATTTTTTTTTTGTACAGCGTTGGTATATTTATGTACAGATTTTCCACAGATTAATGTTCAAGCAAGTTTCACAGACTTACGATAAATTTTATGTTTGCCTAACCCGACAAAGCCGTCTTATGCATTTACCATTAACAAGAACAGTCTTTGCTCAAAACACAATTACGCATCACAGTCCATAAGACTGGAATGATCTTCCTAATAACGTCATTATTGGTCATTCCCTTTCCACATTCAAAAGCAAACTAACGTATCCAGTTAAAAGAAAATATGATTACGAATTTGTTTCATCCACTAAACGTTAATGACAAAATTGTCTTTCATTCTTTGGCATCCTGGCAGTTTGATGTTCAGTTTGATGTTCAGTTTGACATAATATCCACATATCTTTCTATCTACCCCTAGAGTTTTTTTCTTTTTATTAACGAGAAGAGAACTTGGTACAGATAACTTTCATTCTTCTTTCCGTATTTTACTTTTGTTGTTTATTATAAATATCAGCGAAAAAATAGCATCTTTACTCTCATGACGGCAATTTTGTCTCCCATATATATATATGAAAAATATGGATTCAAACTTTGAGAAACCGACTAGTATAGCTGTGCTTGTAGTTGGTTCCATCATATTACACATATCTATTCGCAACAATTTCATGTTTGTATGATGTCGATGAATACACTGAGATAAATAATATACGCAAACATAAAAGTAAACGGCAACCATGCGTGCATGTCATCACTCTAGACACAATGGCCCGAATTCACGAAGGTGGTACAATTGTGACTTTGCACCTCAAAACAAACAAAAAGGCGCCAGACATGAATTTATAGTTAAGACCATATTCTGAAAGAGCAGACTTTAAGCTTTAAAATGATATATAACTCAAATCAAATGGACTCTCCTAACATATCCAAATATTGGAAAGAAAGCACAAACTCATGAAAAGCGTTAACTGAGAAAAGAGGCTCTGAAGTACAGTGTCTATTCAAGCGCTTAATCTTTACCAAACCGTGCTGGCTGTGCGATGAATGGGACAAAAAACAGGAAGTAAACCACCAGAGTAACAACAATGAAGGGATTATCAAATTAAAGTGAAATTAAGCATGCCTTATCAACACATTCTGTCCATAATAATGCCAATTTTCAAAGCAGTAGCTCTATCCTTTCAAAAGTTATTAGAGTTGAAAGTGAAGAGTGTGGACAAGGTTTTTCAGAAATGAAACAGGGATTCTAAAGACACACCTAATCACACTATTCTACCAAAAATGTTCGAGATAAACTACTCAAAAAACACACTTTCCTGCCCGTTTTATGATACCAAATTTTAGCATAATGTAAAAGAAGACCCGCTCTTTCAGAAAATATGAAAAAGTCAAGTTCGGCTAGGTTGACCCCATTTCACTTATTTTCAGTCCTCACGCAAAATCAGTGTGTGCGACTTTATGTTCGTTTTGAGGTGCACGGTCACAATTGAAACCATGGTTTAAACCATGGACAAAAACCATGGAGCGCCAAGTGTCGCACGAAATCAGTGTTTTCGTCGATGAAATGATTATTTTGTAACGAAATGACAACATTTTGTGACTAAATAAACATTTCGTCCACGAAATGATATTTTTTTTTAACGAAACGGTCATTTTGTCGACGAAATGACTGATTTCGTAACGAAATATTCCGTGCGACACTTGGCGCTCCTTGGTTTTTGTCCATGGTTTAAACCATGGTTTCATTTGTACCACCTTCGTGAATTCGGGCCATTGAATACAATAGTACTGTCAGAAATGTAAATTCTACTGTTGAGTGTAGGTCGCACTATCTTGTAAATGATCTACTAGGAGCTTTCCAAAGATATTTCACTTTGGAATTTCAGAGTGTAAGAATGTTTTTAAAACGAAAAACCCTAGCATATATGATCATAAGCATTATGATATATGGTTACAATCTTTGGCAAATGAATTTTTTAAAGCATTATTTCAGCCTTTATCCACAAGCAGTTAATGATTAACTGTTAGAAGTTGAGTAGCCAATCAAAATTAGTAATCATCAGATCAAAGTTACCGGATCGTCCATTGTTTATGGGTGCATCTGAAAGATTTGTTGAAGACTGTGCGGGCGAGAGTGTTGGTGGTGGACATGATGCACTTTCTCCTAAATGCAAGAAATATTATGGAGAAGCTTAAATTCACCGAGAAAGAATGGAAATTAGCCATCTATGTGAGACACAAGCCTAATCACCCAAGATTAAAAAGTGTTTGAATGTTTCCCATGGCTTGCAACTGATTGGCAAGTTGCCCTACATAATAAGCACTGAAATGATCAGTGTTTTAGTGGTAGCCATGACAAAGGAAATCTTGTGCACACATACTCGATGTAGGGCAATTTGTCAATCAATTACAAAAAAAAAAAAAAAATCTCGACGGAAGAATGTCAATAATTTAAACGTTTCTCATGGCTTACTTGTGAATTAGTCATGGTACAGAAGCCATAATAATCATTGACCCGTCATCATGTTAACTCTATAAAATCTAATACATTTTATACGTCATAATCTATACGAAATATCATGTATCATAATACATTGCATGCATTATATGGGCACCTAGCCAAAGATATCTCTTTTAAGAGTCTGAGAATGTTTTGAAATTTCTACATGTGTTTGATAGTCTGGAACATTCTCCTCTGAAATAATCCACTGAAACATCATTTTGAACATAAAAAAAATAGCGCCCGTCACCCAATTGAAATTCAACGCCGACTGTTTCAAAACCGCATTCAAGTAGTGGCCATGCTTCGTACCATGACTAGTGTTACTGTTGACATGAAGTAATTAAAGAACATCACACCCGTATTTGAAAGCTTAAACAGTGTGTAAAATACCACAATCCCTTACAACTAAATGTGAATATATCCTGTCATGCACAGTCTATATGAGGTCCAAATAATTGCCTATTCAGCAATATGTGTAGGCCAGGCGCGCCGGAAGCAGTTTTGGATTGGGGGGGGGGGGGGGCAAACATTAGACCATGCATATGTTACACAATACACACACACACACACACACACGCGCACACACATCTATTATACATATATATATATATATATATATACATGTATATATATATATATATATATATATACATACATATGTATATATATATATATATATATATATATATACTAGTATAAAGTTGCGTACGGTGGGTCGAAACATGGGGGGAACCATAAAGTAATTTTGACGGTCTGTATGCTTGTGCGTGTGTGCGTGAGCAATAATGGGACTACAATACATTACGGAATGTGATACATTCAACAACGCAGTCATTGAGGAACATTGTAAGTTTTCCTTACATGGATTATGGAATGACGGTGTGAAACGATCGACAGATTATATGTGACCCTGCACCTCAGAACAAACAAAAAGTCGCCAGACATGGATTTTCAGTTAAGACCATATTCTGAAAGAGCAGACTTTAAGCTTTAAAATGATGTATAACTCAAATCAAATGGACTCTCCTAACCTATCTAAATATTGGAAAGAAAGCACAAACTCAGGAAGAGTGTGAACTGAGAAAGAGGCTCTGAAGTACAGTGTCTATTCAAGCGCTTAATCTTTACCAAACCGTGCTGGCTGTGCGATGAATGGGACAAAAAACAGGAAGTAAACCACCAGAGTAACAACAATGAAGGAATTATCAGATTAAGCTGAAATTAAACATGCCTCATTAACACATTCTGTCCGTAATTAATGCCAACTTTCAAAGCAGTAGCGCTATCCTTTCAAATGTTATTAGAGTTGAAAGTGGACAAGGTTTTTCAGAAATGAAAAAGGGATTCTGAAGACACACCTAATCACACTAATTCTACCAAAAATGTTCGAGATAAACTGCTAAAAAACACACTTTCCTGCCCGTTTTAGAATACCAAATTTTAGCATAATGTAAAAGAAGACCCGCCCTTTCAGAAAATATGAAAAAGTCAAGTTCGGCTAGGATGACCCATTTCACTTATTTTCAGTCCTCACGCAAAGTCAGTGTGTGCGACTTTATGTTCGTTTTGAGGTGCACGGTCACATATACTGTCAGCAACATAAGGTGAGTGGCATAACGATAAAATGCGAGCGAGCGAAGCGAGCGAGCTTGAAAATTTTGATATTCTACAGTTCCAAAACTTGAGTTTTAATTGTAGCTATATATTTCGCTTTGGAAATAAATGGGGGCGCATCGGGCGCAACTGCTGGCAATTATTGGCAGCAACATTAGGAGAATGGCATAACGATTCAATGCGAGCGAGCGAAGCGAGCAAGCTCGAAAATTTTGACATTCTACAGTCCCAAAACTGGGGTTTGTAGCTATATCTTTCACTTTGGAAATTAATGGGGCGGCGCATCGGGCGCAACTGCTGGCAATTACTGGCAGCAACATTAGGAGAATGGCATAACGATTCAATGCGAGCGAGTAAAGCGAGCGAGCTTGGGAATTTTGACATTTTACAGTCCCAAAACTCCCGTTTGTAGCTATATCTTTCGCTTTGGAAATTAAGGGGGGGGGGCATCGGGCGCAACTGCTGGCAATTACTGGCAGCAACGTTAGGAGAGTGGCATAACGATTTAATGCGAGCGAGCGAAGCGAGCGAGCTTGAAAATTTTGACATGTTACAGTCCCCAAACTCCCGTTTGTAACTATACCTTTCGCTTTGGAAATTAGGGGGGGGGGCATTGGGCGCAACTGCTGGCATTTACTGGCAGCAACATTAGGAGAGTGGCATAACGATTCAATGCGAGCGAGCGAAGCGAGCGAGCTTGAAAATGTTGACATTTTATAGTCTAAAAACTTCCGTTTGTAGCTATATTTATCTTTCGCTCTGGAAATTAAGGGGTGGGGGCATCGGGCGCAACTACTGGCAATTACTGTCAGCAACATTAGGAGAATGGCATTAACAATTCAATGCGAGCGAGCGAAGCGAGTGAGCTTGAAAATTTTGACATTCTAGAGTCCAACAACTGCCGTCGTAGCTATGTTTTTCGCTTTAGAAATTAAGGGAGAGGCGCACCGGGCTCAACTGCTGGATGCGAGCGAGCGAAGCGAGCAAGCTTGAAAATTTTGACATTTTACAGTCCAAAAGCTGCCGTTTGTAGCCATATTTTTTCCCTTTTATTCCTATATATATATATATATATATACTTATTTATTTTATTTTTTTTTTTTTGGGGGGGGGGCTTTTTTTTGGGGGGGGGCAAAAATGCGTTTTGCCCCCCCACTTTTTGGATTGGGGGGGGGGGGGCGGCCGCCCCCCCTGCCCCCCCTCTTCCGGCGCCTATGGTGTAGGCTATACATATCAGATGACAAGGGATCGATATCTTGAGCGAAATTCAGATCATTTAGATAACTTCCAGAAACATCCGCTGAAAGTGTTTGCTCTTCTTTGATTGATATGGATATTTTTAAATGTATCGAAAAGAAAACGTATGTGGTTTGCTATTTCCGCGTTCTTTTGAATACTTGCCAACATTGTCTTGATTTGAAAATTAGAAGTGCAATGTAACTATCAGTAATTGATAATAGACATGATAACAATTCCCTCTAGCTAAGCCATTTATTATCGATGCCTGCACGTACTACCACAGTTAATTCGTTATCATGTTGAACCTAAATGATCTGAAAATTAACTAAAAAGTTGATCCAAATAATATTTGCCATTGTCATAGTTGGTATTAGATTTACGTAAACGCACATGCACACATAATGGCAGACAAATATAATTTCTCCTGCATTTCAAAATATTCGCGTGACTGCGGTGCTACAAATCTATCGCGTGTGTATTACATAACATTATGAATCTTATGTAGTTGAATTGATTATATAAATTGCAAATATTATCTGATTATCCCAATGCATATACTCGTTACTCATTACTTTTAATGCTTTACCATGTTCTGCGACTGCTTCATCATTACTGCAAGTAAAAGCTCTACCATTACTATCCATGCAACCGCTTCTACGGTTTTTCTTTTGTGGACGTAAGTTTCATGTGCACTGCTATATTATCGTAAGAACAAGTTGATACAATGGAATTACTACCTTTAACAGCTCGAAGTTGGATCCAGAAACCTGTATTGTTTCTGCTAAAGTCACTGGTGAATATGGCCGTAAGAGATGACGTCGAAGATATAAAGTTCAAGTTTCGCAGTGGAGCATCTTTCCTCTTACCAGTTAAATTCTTAACTACTGGTAATCCTGTGCAAGTGTTGTATGCATCCTTCTCGTTCTCCTGGACGAAGTAGAGAAAATCGCCGCTGTTTTCCAGGGAAAACGATTTAAACTCGACGGAAATTAACTTTCCACTTGGAACTTGGAATTTCCGCAGAGAGTAAAAGTTATTTGTGTAGTTAGAAGGATAATTTGGTGTGGTCAGGTTGAATGCTTCCACTTCTTCCAGCTGTGTGTCCTCTGTGATATGAAACAAAATTTAATATAATTCATGATAAGTTATAAACATGTTTTCTTTTGCAACAGTTCCATAGTCTTCATGAAATGATAACAGTTAGCTTAAGAAATGATTAGGTGATATCTTTGTTTTAAAATTCTGAGTTACCTGATTGTTTTTGGGTAATACCTCTATGGGTTATTTCATAGATTCAAATAAACAGTGATGTCAATAATATTTAGTCAATACACAAGCGTAGCTATTGAAATGTGCATAAGAGGAAATTGGTAAGTCAACTGGTCAAGGCACCAATCGCGTTGCATCTTCATTTTATCAAATAGTAAATTCAACGTATTAAACAGAAGCTCAATGAAAGGGTAATTCCGCGTAATGTTCTAATTGGCTAAAATGTACACATTCATGCCAAATAGATTGCATCCTAGAATTAATAGAAATTTCATGAAAATCACCCCCTCCCCCAAAAGAAGAGGAAACAAATAAAATGTTGATGCTGCTCATTTTTGTTTTCTACCGATGCAGTGATAGTGAAAACCATGGTATTATGTAGAGATATGGGAGACGTGATGATATCGTCCCTCCAAGAGTTTTCCATTAACCTATAAACAACTTTTTACAATATCACTTAATCGTTTCCCTTAAGGACATGAGAAGATTAAAAAAATATTTCATTTTCATCTTAATTATAGTAATTTTTCTTTAAATAACTCACTTTGTTTGTATTTGATGTGGACAAACAACACCATCCTTCTATATAGACATGATCACTCGGAAGAGGGTATACTCCATTTTACCTAAAACACTTTCAATCAAAATCAATCATCAGTATTCAAACTCACCTGGTCTTTGTATTGCGGTCAGATTCATTTCTACGATCCTAGGATTTGCTCTGGTAGACTTTGACTTATATGTTATCCGGACTGTATTACTTAGAGAAGTAACAGGTTCAGGAACTGTGCTCCCACCGAAAGTGGCGAGCCTTAGGTTATGTGCTCTGCGTTGATCATCGACACCTATATCTTCTATATCAATAAATTCGTACCCAAAACGTAGCTCAAATGAATGGAATAAAACTCGAATTCTCTTCTCTTTGCTGGTAACTATGTTCCACGTATCAAAGTCAGTAGTATTCCATAATGTAAGTAGCTCGCTTTCAGTCAGAGGTAGAAAGCCTAAAACGAAACAAAGTTACGAAATAAGATGAACATCCATATGAGAGGTCGAAAGTAAAAAGGCAATATTGTCGTTATAATTACTGATATCATTATCATTCATATTACATAATAAATTATCACCCTATTACGAATCATCTGAAGAAAAAAAAACAACGACGTTGAAATCAATATGACACAAAATTCAATACAAATCGATCTTGTGCAAGCCAAGTTTACCTGCTTAAAAAGAAAATAAAAACTACTCAACTATCCAGTAACGACATTAGGCCTATATACGTTGATATTTGCTTCACTTTTTGCAACAATTGCCTATGACTGAGAATCTCGTGATACTCATTGATGCAAATGGTAGTCTTACTTGTTAACTCTACACTTGGATGAATAGACCACGCGAAAAGCAGAAGCCAGGCACACAGGCAAGCCATTTTACCGAAAGTCTGATGCGATCACAAACGGTCTGAATTCCAGCTGATATTAATGTCCGAATGATGGCTGTTGCCAAAGCTGTGATGATCGCATATGAGTCGAGCAGTGCGGCTCGGTATCCAATCCAAAGTCCTCGTTTACAGTTGCCACAGTCTTGTTTCCTTCCTTCTAGGTATATTTTTTCTTCTCTTTCCGTTTTATTTGTTTTCTCTCCCTCTCCGTCATGAAGCACTGGTATAATCACCCTCCATAATTGGCATGATGGCTCTTCTTATCACGTGATTAACAATCTCACTACCTTATACGCCACTGACGACAGTCACATGGATGCACACTTGTAGGAAGACAAGCGCGATGAGACATTCCAAATTGTTCACATTAGTCTTTATTCCTATATGCAAAGCTGAAATTCTATTATAATCACATCCGAGAAATGACAAGATATTGTAAATAAACAGATGGATTTACTTGTACAGGCAAAAGTTAAACGACTACTTAGGCTTATTAACGTTGTTCCTGCACTAATAAAAGAAATGCAATTTTGTCTAACATATATACGCGCCTATTATTCTCAATAAAGAGGTTAGTTGACTTTACCCAATTCCTGTACAAAAATTAAGTTCTATAATCGTATTCTATCAAATAAACCTAGTAGGATACAAAGAAAGAGATAAATCTTCTTTTAGGCAGGAAATGAACTAATACTCAATCAACGTTGTTCTGCATTTATAAAAGAAATGATTTCGCGTGATATCTATTCAATGAGGAGTCAAGTGTCTCAAGCAACTTGTTCGTCTGTGTTATCTGCAGAATGTTTCAGTTCCAACTTGATTAATCTTTGATTGTAACAAATACACAGAATGCAATAACTGAACACGAAATTAACAATGGAAGTGACAAAATCAGAGACTTCTAATCTTACTCAAAATATAATATAGACATACATACAGGCAGGTGAAAGAAAATAACATGCGTCTGAACATTTACATACTGCCAGTTGCACGTGGCGCAGATCGTTATCAATAAGCGGTGTGTTTGACTAGGATGAAGCCTCTGGCGACATAATTATATTTATGAAATATCAAGTTCTAATTGAACTGAAGGAGAAACAACAACAACAACAACAACAAGAAGAAGATAAGCACTCGAACCCCTAGTTTTACATGCGCAATTAATGGAATATATCAATTTGAACATGGGGCTATAATGTGACGACTACGAGAGACAGTGCTTAAAGGTTAGGGGTGTCTTCCAATCGTGTACAAGAAAAATGTTGCCACGGAATTAAACAACAACTGCAACAGTGGCGATATGAGTGGAGTATGCAGTGGATTAAAGGCAGCCGATCGCCATCCCTATGGTACGTAAACTCCGAACGACCGAAGTTTGTGCATGCAATTGCGCAATGCTACCACTGAGGCAAGTGTGTGTGTGTGCGTGTGTGTGTACGCATCATACACAAACATTGTCACCGCGAGCTACGGTGATTGGAGGAGAGAGGCCAGAAGACGCTGCGGCGTGTGTGTGTGTGTGTGTGTGTGTATGCGTGTACGCATCATACACAAATATTGTCACCGCGAGCTGCGGTGATTGGAGGAGAGAGGCTAGAAGACGCGTGGCTCTTTCGGCCTCTCTTCATGTGCATGCGCACTGAGAGTGTGCGTCCATTCGGAAGCTCTCGTGGCTCGCTTTGACAGCCATTTTGGGTTAGGAGATAAGCACAGGGAGCTTTCTTGTAGCCTACCGTACTTTCGCTGAGCCATTGAGCCAGCGCTATTCTCATTCGGGGGTCACTACATTTGATACAGAATGGGGGAGGCAGCGTGTTGCGTTCGTCTCCGTGCCGCACAAACCACTCGCCACGACTGAGTGTCTTTAAATGAGTGGAGTTATCATGCGAATAAAAAAAGTGTTAAAAGATTTTTTTTCTCGATTATATGAAATTGCGAAGAGAAACACTGCGTCTCAGAAACTTAAAGGCAACTAGTTCTTTAAGCATTGCAGGGGGCTGGTTGTATGTATTCTTACATGAATATTAAATTTTGTCATATGTGTATATTAGTGATTTCGAGAGTCTTCAAATCATTGAACGTGTTTTTTTTTTTTTGTGTGTGTGTGCTAAGTGGTGAGAACTTATGGTACCTTTTACAGCAAGTTTCAGTTTCAGTATAGGAGCAAAGAGACTATTGATTTCTGTAGATGCAATGTCATGATTTTTCACCCCAAGGTTGTTACTTAATTGTGCATGATCGTATAATGTCTAAAAGACAAGCAAATAATAAAATATTGTAGGAAAATATTAGGAAGGATGATAAATCAATATTAAATTGTAATTCTGCAATCAAATAGTTAGTCTTTGAATAATAGATCAAATAATTATCTGACGTTCAAACATAACATTTAAAATATAAATAAAACGTATGGTTAATAGAAAACATATTGTGTAGACCTTTTTCGACTTTAGTCATGAAACTAATTAATTAAAGTATTTTTGGAACAAATGTATCACCATGACTAGGTTCGTTATACAGTGTATAGGTAGATATAATAAATATTATATTTTATGATATACATAAATTCCTTCCCTGACAACAGTCAATGTATAAAAAAAAATCAGAAATTCCCTCAAATTTAAACTAGATACGTTCTACTGTATTCACATAGTAGGACTATCAGTGCTGAGAAGGGTGACTTCATAAAGAGTAATACAAAGGAATGAACCTTCAATGATAATGATAATGAATAACATTTATATAGCGCTTAATACTGATGTTTCTAAGCGCATCAAATCGGGGAAAAATGATATATATAACGTAAAAACAAAATACAGCATTATGTACATATTATGATAACGACAGCAACAACAACAACAGCAAAATTAAGGTTGTGTAAACAGATGAGTTTTCAACAATGACTTAAACCTATCAACATTTTCAGCGTTACGAATATAAAAAGGGAGTTCATTCCAAAGAAGTGGGGAAATAACTGAAAAGGCCCTATCACCATAACGTGTACAGGTGCGGGGACCACGTGATAATTGGCGAGCGGAGGAAGAACGAAGAGAACGGGTTGAAGTGGAGGAGCGGAAGGAAATTAAATCTTTAAGATAAGATGGGGCAAGATTATTACATATCTTGTAAACAATAAGGAGGATTTTAAAAGTGATACGTTGATGGATGGGGAGCCAGTGGAGGGATTGGAAAACTGGAGTAATGTGGTCAGATCTTTTTGTAAGGGTCACAAGCCTAGCAGCTGTATTTTGAATTCTTTGAAGTGGTGCAGTACTTGAAGCAGGGAGACCAACAAGAAGGGAATTGCAGTAGTCAAGATGAGAGGAAACAAATGCGTGAATGAGACGTTCCGTGGAAGACTGATCCAATAATTTACGTATTTTACCAATTTTACAAATACCCCAAGCAGCAGAACGACATGAATTCTTAATATGTTGTTGAAAGTTCAGATGCTTATCTACAATAACTCCGAGATCTCTGACGGACTGAGAGATGGGGATAGTACTATCTTCAAAGGAAAATTCTGTTAGAGAGCTACCCCGCCTGAACTGAGAATGAACATATAAAAATTCCGATTTAACACAATTCAATTTCAAATAATTATCGTGAGACCATTGCTTGATATCATCAACGCATCTACTAAGTTTGCAGAGTGCTTCGACTTGGGTATTTGGTTGTATGATTACGTAGATTTGAGTATCGTCGGCATACATAACATGTAAAATATCGTTATGAGAGTTGATTACTGAAGACAGAGGGGCTGTGTATAGAAGAAATAGTAAAGGACCAACCACAGACCCCTGGGGGACACCATGTCTAAGAGGGAACGACTGAGAAAATGCACCGTTCACAGTAACCATCTGGTGGCGGTCGTGTAAGTAAGATGCAATCCATCTCAAGACTGTTCCCGTTAGACCAAAATTAGTCTCCAATCTGTTAAGGAGAATTTCATGATTGATAGTATCAAACGCAGCAGAATAATCTAAAAGCAGAAGAGCAACTTCATGGCCTTTGTCTACTGCTAAGAGGAGGTAATTGAGTACCTTCAATAAGGCGGTTTCGGTGGAGTGGAAGTGCCTGTAGGCAGACTGATTACTAGGAAACAACTGGTGTTCATCAAGATGATCTCTGAGTTGGCGAGCAACCACTTTCTCAAGAACTTTACCAAGAAAAGACAGATTAGCAATGGGGCGAAAATTATTCAAATCATTACGGTCTAAGCTGGGTTTCTTTAGAAAGGGCAATATGAGCGACCTTTTGAAGTGCTTAGGAACTACGCCTGATGACAACGAGAGATTCAGAATGTGAGTTATTGCAGGAAGAAATTCATCTAGACACTCTTTTAGTAGCCATGTGGGGAGAGGATCAAGAGAACAAGACTTGGACGGAAGAGAATTGATGAGACGTTTCATTTGTGACTCAGTGATTAAACCAAACTCAGAAAATACACACTCAGTGTTTATATTTATGCGAGAGGAATTAGAGAGAGAGATTTCAGGAGACACCGGGAATGAAGATGCAATGGTACTAATCTTGTTGTCGAAAAACTCAGCAAACTGATTGGCAAGTGCAGGATTTGAAGTATGGTCAGGAAGAGAAGAATCTGGATGTGCAATTGTGAGTCTTTTGATGATGTTGAAAAGTTGTTTGGTGTCTGCAGCAGCAATCTCCTCTCTTAGGTGCCTTGACTTGGCGTCGGCAAGGTGGCTGTAGTAGGACTCACACTCTTGCCGATACAGCTCTCTGTCAATGCAAAGACCAGACTTGATCATGCGGCGCTCTGCACGGCGTCTACGCTTCTTAGCCTCCTTCACTTCTGTCGTGTACCAGGGATTATTTGGCCGCACTGTTACAGATCTAGTCTTGAGCGGAGCGTACTTATCAAGAAGTCTTGTTACATGAGAGTTGAGCAGCAGGACAGCCTCGGAGGGACACGCTGGCTCTCTGATCTGATTACTTCAAGAGGTAATAATCCCTGTTACACAAGAACCAATCCTGATGCTTGGGTTATATTACTCAAGGTTCCGGACGTTTAAGTTTTGTTTTTGTTTGTTTGTTTGTTTGTTTTTTTGGTTACTAAAATTTTTTTCAGAGCTATACGACGCAACGCTGATGTGATACAGCGGCGACGACAGAGGGCGTTATGCCCAAAAAGCGCAGCGTCACCCGTAGACGTGTTCATAAAGGGTAGCACATATCCTAGTCCCTCTCTTTTAAACTTATCCGACTTTGCCCTTGGATAATAAAGCCGCAAAAAGTCGTCGGGGAAAAAAGGTCCAATTGCTGTCAAATTTTCTGGAAGATAATATAGTCAAAAATGTACATTTTTTTTCTTTTTTTGCTGTTTTAAAAAAAGTACCAGAATAATTATATTCGTTTATTGAACGATACTATTGAGAAGAAAAATAAAAACAGTTTGAAGTTCATGGTCCGCGGATGCAAACTGACTTATCGTTGGTTCAGAGCATTCCAAGGCTTAACTCTCCATGACAACCCTTGTGAGGGGACAATTTTATGTTTCGGTATTTTCTACCCATGAGATTTATTCATGATTATTTCAAAATGAATGAATGAATTGGTGAATAGTTGCCTAATTCCTGTACTGGGTTTTCATGTACAATTTTTCGTATATGACTGAATGGATAATGGTAAAATTTAAAAAAAAAAAGTTTTTAAGCGATATTCTTACTGTATTTATTATCTTTGCGTTAGAAAAAAAAATGACTCTGTCAGACAACTCCGAAAGATGCATCAACATTTTTGCCGTACACTACCGTGACAACCCATGTTCAATGGCTAACTATGTAGGTAATTTGTCAGTGTGCGGCCTCAGTCTCAGAGTGTTATGTTGTATGGGTCACTAGAAGCATGCCTTCTTCTTACAGGAATGGGATGTGTGTGCCATAAATTATGCTTTTTGTCTGCCTTTAGATATGTACTGTGATATACCAGAGAGCTACATATAGGTAATGACACAGCTCCCATATGATTCTCCCTTACCACAGTTAACGACTAGTGACAAGAATATCTTATGCAGCTTTGAGCTACATAATTGCTGTAATATGAGTTTTAAAACGATCTCAGAACTGACTCCACTGCTTTCACAAGAGTTTGAGTTACACACATAGAACTGACCATACCACTTTCTGAATATATTTTTTCTTGCTCTTGCTATTTAATGACAAATCACGACACATTCTGTGTGCCTGTGGAGATAATTATCTTTAAACATAATCTACTCACTCCAAAGTAATGGCACAGCTCCCATATGATTCTCCCTTGCATATTAATACCACAGTTAACGACTAGTGACAGGAATATCTTATGCAGCTTTATCCAAATTCGTTTGGTAAATCAGAACCGGATGTCAGGTAAGTTTAAGTAAAATTTGTGGACCTGATTTCACATTATAGATACTCTAATGTAATGCTATAAGACATGCCTTTTAATGCTATTGTCTATATCTTTGCCTAAGACTGTAATTGATATTTTACCTATCATTAATATAAGGGTAATATGCTGTTGAAATTGAAAATGAAAAAAGTAGCACGAAATTGGTTTCGTTGGTGTTCAATACAAACAAAGACAAGTATCATTTGATTTTCTTTTGTATTCGTTTCTATGTAGAATCTTAAAGTGAGCTGATTGCTAGAGTAGTTCCAAGATGTTTTGCTTCTATAGGAAGCATGGGCTAATTATTTATAACTATTCAACGCCAAGGATGTGTTCCTCCTCTTTGATATGTTATCCCTTCTGTAATATGCCCAGAAATTTAGACAGTGTGTACAACCCGGTTATATTGCCAAACGGCAGTGATATCACAGACATGCTTGATAAAAGATCCAGGCACGGACAAGACATTAACAGGGGAACTTTAAAGGGGCTTCCTGAAATAATTCTACAGACAGTGAAACTTCACCACGTTCAAAATAACAGATAAAAAACTAACTTTTCTGCATAATATGTTTAACATTTTACCAACATGCGGTGCTTTGTTCATCCATATTGAAAGATATACTACATTGCTACCGTGATTTGAACCTATAAACATGAAAAACGAGTAAATCAGGTCATACAATCATAATATCTAAATGACAATGCATTTTTAGTATGTTTTGACATGACATCTGGAGCAGTATCTATCAGATAGCTTACTTCTGAGAGTAATCAAAGGAGAGTATGTTGTAGCAATTGAATGAAAGTACCCTCTGGAACAAATTCAGAATAACATTATATTGCTGGCGGATTTCATGATTAACTGCATTGTGATATTTGCAATCGGAAGAATTGATTTCTTTTTCTTGGAAACCATCTGAAATTATACTGAGTATAATTATGATATATAAAATTATGTTATGAATTCCAAAATAAAGATGATTTCTGAACTATCTAGATCAACATTATTAACTTGCCATGGGATATTGAAGAGTAGACCTTAGAGTTTTGAAAATTCATTGTTCACCCTGTACCATGGTATTTCTATCAGCATGTCAGTATTTTTCGCGAGGGAATAAGGGATCTCCGTTTAACAACAAGATTGTCGACCATGGATGCAAAAAAAAAAAAAAACGTTTTATGTTCTTAAAAAAGAGTCAACTTAATTTCTGTGAATAGTGCAACATATGTGGAATAGATCCATTTTTTTTGACATGAGGTTTTATGGATCTGAATTCTTTTCAAACGGCAACTCAAGAAGATTTGGAACCATAACAAATAAATTGGTTGAATTTTCGCGGTAATAAAAAGCTCAACTGTCTCGTTCGATTTTAGTTAAGAGAATATTAGTATATCATGCACCTTCTCTCTTATCTAAATTCCTACAAACAACAAAACTTTTTCATCAGAGCACGAATTAACAGAACATTTCGCATTGGAGATTTCCTGATTTACGAGAGCAAAATAGTAATGTAATTTATCTCACTACATAGTTTCATTTCTATTGCCATTAATTCACACACCAGTACCTTTAGCCAGAAAATTGACAGCCTTGCCTTATATCCATCACTTTAAAATAACACTTCTATGGTATCCTTGTGATTATTTGATAACTCTCCAAGGGCTTGGAATACATTCTTTCATCCATCATTGATATATTCGACAAATGAAACAGAAGTTCATGGTGACGCACTTAAGATATCTTTTCAATTCTTTACGTTTGTTATACTTTTTGTAATGCCTAACCATGCAAATACTTGTCCACGTCCTTCATTTAATTCCTTTTAGAACTCTATTAGCATAAGTGATAATAATCTATACTCCACATGTATTCTAGTGACATTGCAATTGTTTGTGTCGAGCGGGGTGACATCGAGTATCATTAATCTTTATAAATTTCAGTGAGTATTGCTTGTATATTATTATACATATGTTACATTTTGTGAGTGTAAACCTGTGCCATAACTACAACAGTGTATAATCAGTGAAAACGGACCAAAATACAACAAAATCACAGGAGTAAATCAGCTTATGGTCACAGCTTTGCACGTACAATACATGGATATTATGGTAAGCATACAAAACACATCTGAACAACGTAACCCATTCATCTCCGTCTGACTATTGAAACATACACACACACACACACACACAAACAAACAAACGAACCCTGCTAGTATAAAAATGAGGTCTCATAAGTGGGATAATTTTCTGAAACGGTCATCACTATATACCCTATTTGCTTTCTCTCTGAGATATTATGTATAATTGCAATTTAGAAACTTGTAGTTAAACATGCCATGTTTAGCCAATTCGGATGTTAATTTAGATCTAATTTTATTTAAAGAATTGATACACAGACATATCAGATAGTATGAAAAATGTTTTAAAAATAGTCAGATTTAGAATGTGAGACAGAAATATCTAATTCATTTCTTTTATCAAAATTGTCCCCAACCCCCATGCATCTTCATGAAAACAGTTAAACTTTGAAACACAGCAACTTGTTATTGTCTTTAAAGTTAATGTGCTCAGTCATGCATGACATTGTCAACACACGTACCGTTCGATGAAAAGAAGAAGAGTTCTCCTTTCTTTACAACCAACAACTCCATAGTTCAAAGTTCAAAGTTCAAAGTTTATTTCATTTTTCAACAAAAACATATGTTTCACTTCATTTAGTAACAGAAAATAAGGTAAGTAGAACATAGTGAAATAAAAAGACTACAACAATTGAGGACCTACAGTAATCATACATTGTATTGCAAGAAAGAAACATATAAGTGATCAAAGTGAAATACATGTATACCGTTGTTTTAAATGCGAAAAATGGAGGGACCCACTAAAAAGACAGAGCTTGTAGTATGTGGGTCCCTCTGGAGAAGAACAACAACGAAAAGATAAATTGAACCGTCGTATATACAAAAAAAAATAACAAAGTGGAAGAAGTCTGGAAGCCCACTAGAAATTAGATTAACAAATAAATACATTTACATAGACGCGAACTTTTAAACATAAAACAGGACTAGATAGCAAGACAACTACTAAAGAAAAGGTTGTACAGGACAAAACGGGATGGACAAGACTGACGAACTGAAGACAAAATAGCAGACAAGAACGCAAAACAGAGACAGAAACAGTAACAGGACAACAGAAACAACATAAACATAAACATGAACAGCGATCTTCGGCAGAAGCATGTCAAGAGAAACAGAAGATAGTTGCTGGGAAAAGTGAAATTTTGACGCTGTAAAGAAAGACAAGAAAATAGAAAATATAGGTATATATGAACCGAAGTAGCATACGGAAAATCAACTACTAGACGCTATATGGGTAAAATGGCATAGATGACAACATTGCAAACATCCTGGGAAAAAATACCATTAATTCTTCGAATAGGGGACAAAATAAACAGGTTAGTATATAAAAAAGGCCAAAAAATTAATTCAGTATTGTAGAGTCATACGATTGCAATAAAAAAGACTTCAGTCTCCTCTTGAAAGAGTATATGGATGGAGCATCTTTTAAGTCATGATTCAAAGAATTCCAATAATTTGGGCCTACATAAATAAGTGTGTTTTTAGCAAAAATCGTTCTTAAAAGAGGTAAATGAAATTCACTAGATCGCCTAGTGGGATATTTATGAAATGATTGATTTTTGAGGAACATAGAATCAAAAATAGATGGAAGCAAGTTATTACAATACTTGTACATGAATTGCCCTAAATCAAACAAAAACAAATCTGTCATTTTTAAGAGCTTGTTGGAGGCAAACAACATATTTGTATGAGAACGTACCGAGGAATTACAGATAACACGAAGAGCTTTCTTTTGTAATAGTTGACAACGATGAAATAGTAGCTCTCTAAAGTTGGATTACTTTTGTATGTGCACTGTGTGTATGTATTACAGATATTTTACATTAACACACCACGTACTATGACCCATCACTCAATTGTTGTTTTAGATGATGTTTCTACAATCACACAGAAATCAATCATTGTTTGCCTCTGATTTTGTGATGTTGAATATTAGTGTCATTTTTGCTAAAATGCTTCTAAGCATTTCTCTCCGTCAATCTATTCAATGACGTCGATGTAATTAGGAATGTCCATTGACCTTTCCTCCATCGAATACTCATTTATCTGGATGTCGACAGGATCTTCGTATACTACATACTCTCTGTCACCGTGTATCACTGGGCTCCTATTCTCGTAGTTGTTATCCAGGACGATTTCGTGGATGACATCGTCGGGTTGTGAGAGGCCAGTTTCCGCGGGATGATTTAGCGCTGCGTCATCTAGGGATGCGTATTCGGAATGTCCACGGGTGGTTGGATCAAAATTCACGTAGTTGAAGGGTGTGCTGCCTGCACCGATTTGATCATTGGCGAATTGACTGCTCTGACTCCTAGAAGAAATACACACATGCACACACATCCATATACACAAAAAAATGTATATATTTTATAAATAAATACGTATATTCTTTATATTCATATACATCTATACATTGCCATGTATGATTAAACATATCATACATAATACATGGCACTCGGATGTTAAGAGTCTCATGCATTTACAATCTTCTGAATAGCGTATGTGTATCTCTCAATCAACCCGTATAGCAATACGATGAAACTCAAACCTCTACTAGTATCCTCTTTCCTTTCAGCTGATTTTATTTTATTCTATTTTCACAGAAAATATTCCATTTCCAATTCATATAATTTCTAGGCTCCTACATTTTTTGTTGTTAGTTTTTTATTTGTATAAACAGACTTCAGGTCAATACATTTTCAAGATACAACTGATTTTATTTTATTCTATTTTCACAGAAAATATTCCATTTTCATTTCATATCATTTCTAGGCTCCTACATTTTTTGTTTTTTGTTTGTTTGTCAGTTTTTTTTTTCGTTTTTTTTTCAGGACAATACATTTTCAAGATATAATGAAAGCTAACGCAAGAAACAGGCTGATCAAATTAATGAATATTAAATACAGATTCTCACTGTCGTCCATTGCGGGATATCTATTTGGTTACAGGCGTTCCACAAAAATGAATAACTGAAACCTTGAAAGACATAATCTTTATTTACTTAATCAACATAAGAGGTGCATTTGGATGTGCGGGGTAAGGGAAGGGTGGAGATAGACAAATATCGGCCAGTTCCAAGAAGTCAAGGTTTTGATCATCAAATGTTCCTATAATTCTTTCTCTGTCTTCTTGAGATATTTTGATTTAGAAAAGTAAGAATTCATTAGACAAATTCAAGAACTAAATATGATTCGCAATTGTCGTTATTATAATTGAGATATCAATTAAAATTCCTTTTATTTTTTCATATTGCTTCTTCTCTCGATTCATTTGAATTTGGATTTGACAGAAGTTTCTTTATTTTACTCTACTATTTTAGCCTTTATCGACCTATTCGGCTTCAAAGATATCATAGAGATGATAGGTTTGTTATTGCAACTCTAAAGTCATGCTTTTTATTGTGTTAAAGTTGTCTTTTGTTCTTATTGTTACATCGAAGAACACTTACGCAAGAGTGACATCATGTCCATTTTTGCAATTTTTACTTTTGTGCCTTTGAAGAAAAACACAAATATGTGCACTCATGCGTAAAGTTTTCCTTTTTAATTGACCTACCAGGCTGATTTCCAATTAAATTGCCTTTCATATGGTATAAAATGCCTTTAATTTAGCTAAATATTCTATGAGAAATTTTAAGAATAAACTTGAAAAAGTTTTTATCGGTACTTCATTTTTTCTGAGTGTATATTAGGGTAAGCGAAATATTATTAAGGGTATGCACGTGTGTGCCTGTGTGTATTTGAAGGAGAAGGGGGCCCCGCGGCCTCTCTCTGTATTGTGTATATATATATATATATATATATATATATATATATATATATTATATAATACATGTATATATGAAATTATGTATGTATATATGAAGAGTTTATTGCAAAATGAGCTAAGAGCCATTTTCAAACATTTCAAAATAAGTCTATAATCAGAGATTGCAAAAGTTAATCCTTTCCAGTAATACCTCATTGAAAGCAAAATACTGAAGCAAAAAATAAGACAATAATAATCACAGCACTGTAAAGGTTACATTTCCGAAGTCGTGTTTGCGTGCCATCATTTTTCCCTTTCTGAAGTCCTACTTTATACATGTAACATGTGTGTGTACGTGTAGTGGTTTAATAACAGCACTATTTCCCACTTGCAAGATATTGCGTGTGAATGTCATTCTTTTTTGGTTTCGGCCCCATGAAAATTCGTTCCTCCTCCCTCAAGTTGATGCATTAGTGTGCGTGTGCTTGGACGTCCATATATCATTATAAGATTATCATATTAGAGTGGTTCCATAAAGTGCGTCTTTTTTTTTGGTAAACTCATGCATGAAGAGTCGCCATCTCTCTTACCGACGAATCTGAAACCACTTCGCAGTACTAAAGATCAGCAAGATGAGAAAAATGGCAATGGCGATTGAAGATCCTACGTAGAAGAAATTGTCTGGTTTGAAAAGGAAATAAAAAAAAAAAAATACCACACACACATGGTATCTGCTTGCAGAAGGCAGGTGATACACGCACACGAATGTACGATACATTTGTATCGATCCTGTTTGACTACATGTGTTCAGTTTTAATGGCATTATGCAAACCGTCATTATTGCTTGCAGTCCAGATAATATTAGTAACATATTCACCTTTATAACAATGGTCATTTCTAACAAAACCAAAACGTTTCATGAGACTACACGACATAGCAAAAGTCAACGTGTTCAACGCAGAATCGAAAAGGGTTATAAAAGTTAATGGTTCGTTCTAACGGAAAGCATGCATCCATAAATACATCAAGTTGTAATACATCGAGTACTCAATGTCTGATGAAGTTCAAGGCTACTAAACAATAATCGGTTGCTTGGCCAGACACAAAGCTGCCGTCACTTCATCGAAATTTGAAGCTTAGCTTTATCCGGAAAGGTATAGCACAATGACAGAATAGAAGCTCCTTTTCTATCTCTCCTATCTAACTACATACGCTTTGAAGGAGGAAAGTTGCATTTGACATGCCTTCTCAACAAACAGCTTCATAAAGACTCACTATAAATGCATCCCATTGCATAATACGTATGTTATTGAGAAGCAACTACAAGTGGACCCCTAAGCCAAAGGAAACTACATACACTTTTGACGAGTTGTTGAACAGTTCAACAATATGAAGCGGACGTACAGACAAAAAGAAAACCAATAAAGAAAACACCAAATCCCAGCTAGGAAGCAATTTTGACTTAATCAACCAATGGTGAAAATATTGACAAGGGGTAGTATGAGGGGGAAGAGAAAAATGAGATTTATTCATGGCAAGTTACTGTATAATTTCCCATGATTTAAATCATTACAATTTTCGATGGCATGATACACTCACCTAGACGTTGTGGATTGTACCTATCCTGTGTAGGTTGTATCTCACTCGTCTCTTGATAATATCCCGTTGTACTGTTGAAGTTGGTTCTTGAGTCATCTTCTGTGGCACATAAAAAGAGGAAACAAAGAACTGTGCCGAACTGTCCACCGATATCAATACGTTGTTAGAGTAGAATGATATATGGCCTATATAAAATGGACCGCGTATCACGACAGAATTGCTTGCGAGATCTACTAATCTTCAACTGATGACACTAGTCGGGTTCGGGAACGACTTGACAATTTTCTATGATGTAGCCCCTTGATTAGAAGGCCTTATATCAGGAAGAAAAATTTACTGATATTGTAATGATATCGAATATAACACCTTAACATTCAATATAAATTGCCAAATCAGGGAAACTAGAAATCGTTTAATTGTATGCCACGTTGTGTACAATAAATTTCCTCTCCCTTTAAAACTGTTTAGAGATTTTGATGTACGCACTGTTTGTACTTGAATATATTGGAGCCTACAATCTACACTAGATTTTTACATTATCTTGTTAATCACGGGTGAATTCAAGCTCAAAAATCTACAGGTTTCATACACTCTGCATCGAGAAGGAAGATATAATGATGTTTTCTCTTCTTTTTTTTTGGTCACTTTTATGATTCCACTCTGATGTTCGTCTTGTCTCGTTTTGTCTTCTCACGTCCAATGATGTCAGCTTGTAATTTTCTCATGTAGTCTTGTTGTCCAGGTCTTGTTTCATGGTGTTTTTGGTTGTTTGTTTTTTTTACCTCCGGTTTTTTTTTTCTTTTAACTTTTTTCCCACTGATATTCATCCAAAGAGGGTCCCACATACAGAAAGCATTATCATTTCTGTCTCTGCTTTTCGTCAATTACACATTGTTCTCTTTGATGGATTTTGATTCACTTTTGCTGTATACTCTGTTCATTTCACATTGTCCTGTGTACATCATTTTTTATTACAAAACAAAGTGGAGGGAGTGGTCTTTTTTTGTCAAAAATTGAATAGGAATCTGAATAAACTGAAAAAAAAATACCGTCAAGAAAAGAAAAGGAATTTGATGTTTGTATGTTGTCAACCAAAAATGATGACAGCATAGTGAAGAAAAGTTAAAAGAAACGTCACCACTACATGAGCGTCATTACTGTAAAATGATATAGATAAGATGATGTCGAAAAAACGAAAATGTCGATGTTGAGTGTGATCTGCATTTGAGACCCTCTTTCATGATACCCTCTTTCAAGTATAGATAAAACACTAGTCACGCTTGTTATTTACTTTCCCTGTCAGTTCGCGAAACAAAATGTTGGATTTTTATATGCTCTTTTAAGTATATGATCTAGAATATAGATCTAGTGTAAGACTGATCAATCAAATGTGATTGTGCATCACAAAACGAATAAAAAATCGCACACACTGATTTTGCATGAGGACTGAAAATAGGTGAAATGGGTCAACCTAGCCAATCTTGACTTTTTCAGATTTTCTGAAATATCAAGTCTTCTTCGACATTCTACTAAAATTTAGGATCATGACACGGGCAGGAAAGTGTGTTTTTTAGCAGTTTATTTTTGGTAACTTAGTGTGATTAGGTGTGTCTTTAGAGTCAGCTTTTCATTTTTGAAAAACCTTGTACACACTCTTCACTTTCAACTCTAATAACTTTTGAAAGGATAATGCTACTGCTTTCAAAGTTGGCATTGATTATTAACAGACTGTGTTAATGAGGCATGCTTAATTTCAGTTTAATCTAATAATCCCTTCATTGTTGTTACTCCGGCGGTTTACTTCCTGTTTTATCGTACAGCCAGCACGGCTTGGTTAAGGTTAAGCGCTTGAATAGACACTGTACTTCAGAGCCTCTTTTCTCAGTTCATACTTTTCCTGAGTTTATTGTGCTTTCTTTCCAATATTTAAATAGGTTAGGAAAGTCCATTTGATTTGAGTTACATATCATTTTAAAGCTTGAAGTCTGCTCTTTCAGAATATGGTCTTAACTAAAATTTCATGTCTGGCTACTTTTTGTTTGTTTTGTGGTGCAGGGTCACAAATGATTTTCAGAAACACCTACTGCAAGGATTTACTTTTCATAATGACATTGTAATAAAATTTGAATCAGCTGCTTTGTTTGTCGTAAGCCTCGTTCATTTGCATACATGTAGTAGCCCGATATTACGGTATTAAAATGGAAATCAGAGCTTGACAGTGTAGGTATAAGATTAAGTCACTACAAAGTCCTTCTAGTAATACCAGTTGATATCGATGCCTCTAGAAACGCAAACAACAGAATAGTTACCATCTTATCAGTAGAAATTACATTTGCACAATAAACTCGCATTATACGCATATTGGCTCTCAATAATATTCATACGCATTTCGTAAATAAGTCATGTAATCATGCTGTCATAAAACTATCAAAAGGACATTTAGGGGAAACTTTCAAAAAGGCATTTTTGATACTGAATGATTCTGCATAATTCATTATACTTGTGATGGAAACGAGAATACGATCTGACATCGCCATTAAAGTTTTGCTTTTATTACCCATTTCACGGCTTTTACATTTTTTTGATATATAAATGAATGCTGCATCATCACTCAACGTACGAGCACTGATAAAGTTATTAATCAGGCAATGATTTTCTTTCTTCTTTTTTTTTTCCTGTGGAAATGCCATGGGTTCTTCTATCCTATCGTGTGACTATGCAATATGTCAAAGGGAAATATGTACCTTTAAAAGGTCGCAGTTTGATCCAGAAACCCGTCATATTCCTGCTATAGTCACTGGTAAATATGACTGTGAGAGATGTCGTCGAAGATACAAAACTTGACTCCAGCAATACTGCACGCTGCCTGTTACCAGTAAATCTTTTAATTTTATCATGTCCATTCTTCCCCTTCTCTTGGAAGAAATAAAGAAAATCCCCACCGTTCTCCAGGAAGAAAGACTTAAACTCAACGGAAATGACACTTCCGTTTGGAACTTGGAATTTCCAAAGACGATAAAAGTTGTCTTGGTAGTTAGAAGGATAATTGGGCGATGTCAGGTTGAATGAATGCTCTTCTCCAAACCATATTATTCCTGTGATGGAAAGGAAATTTAAAGTATGGTTATGTTTATTCCATAATATATCTTATTCAAAGCTTAAAAAAGAATTCAATTTTACCTATCTTTTCTTTACTTCCTTAACGAGCAATGACGAGTAAAATATCATTTCGAAGTGAAATGCGCACAAATGAATTTTGAAACGCTCCTTGAATTTGCAAATCTGCATGGAATTTTGATGAAAAGTCTATCATGTTCGCCTGGTTTGCTTCTATTTTTAAAAGGCAACTTTGAATTGATGTGAAATAAATCTTCGGCTCATCTTCGCCATTGTCAAATTGATTACCGATCATTAAGTGGTTTGTCTAAATGGTTAGATTCAGTTACGTTGTACATAGATTACTGAATAATAGGCTGTGGTCCACGTACATTCTTTTGGAAGCGATGTGTGTTTCATTTTTTAATCGATTGAGAGCTCGTATTGATTTTAAGTAAATATTATTATTATTATTGCTTAAATTTCAGTTCATTATAATATTTAAAAAAAAACCTTAATTCCAGCTAATAGATGACTTGTTGTACTCAAATAGTCATAATAATTATCTTTCTACGTCACTTTTTCTTTTAAAAAACTAAAAAATACTACTATGAGGAAACAAAAAATTTTAAGCGATTTATTTTTTTTTCAGTGAAAATCAAGATGATACGGTCATCAAGCTCACCTGGTATTTGTACTGCTGCCACATTTGTTAATACGTTCCTATGATATCTTCTGAGAGATGGCCCACGTCCATTGGATGGCTGCCGATATGTTATCCGTACAGTATTACTTAAAGATGTCACAGGTGTAGGAACTGTGCTTCCACTGAAAGTAGCTAGTTTTGTGAGTTCCTGATAGTCCCCACTGAAATCTTCTATATCAAGAGAGTCACGCCCAGCAGGTAGCGAAAATGACTCAAAGGACACCTGAATTCTCATCTCTTCGTCAGTAGTTATATACCACGATGTTGATATAGAGTCATTGCTTATCGTTAGTCTCAAAGTTTCATTCAAGTTTAGAAATGCTAAATAGGGGGAAAATTAGAACATGAGGTATATATCAATTTGAACGAAAGGCCAACCTTTCGCCACTTTTAACTGAAAAGAAAAAGAAATAAATATGAGAGGCAGGAAATCCAGGGTTCCTGCGATTCTTACATTTGATACTTTTGTAAAATATTTAGGGCATACATTCATGAACATAACATTATAAAATATTTTATGACGCCAGTATATTCGTCTATATTTGCCCACTTTTGTTTTTATAATTACATAATGCAGGTGTAAGCAAATAAGTGTTAAGTGTACAGTTCAAATGCAAATGTAAAGATGTATATGTCCACACTAAAAAGTTTGAGGTAACGTGAAAAAATTAAACATGAAAACATGAAAAATCTTAAATCCCTTAATCTCAAATCTCTTTCATCTCTATGTCTCTCATGTTAATCAGCATAAGTTGGAAATACATTCTCAACAGGCGTATTTGAAGATTTTTTTTTTCTTGAATCTCTTTCATAACTCTATCTCTCATATTAATCAGCATAAGTTGGAAGTACATTCTCAACAGGCGTATTTGAATATTTGTTTTTCTTAAAAAGTTCAACAAACACTGGCTGTGTTTATCTATATCTTTGTCAAGTAATGGGAGAGTAAAATTAGAAACATGGAAATCCAAATATGATATCAGTTTCTAAACATATTGATATAATTTTTTCCCTCATAATTCGCAAGGTGTAGAAGTAAGTGGTGTGATATTACCTCTTATATAGTTGTTGTGCTACACACAGACTATCTACAAATTTCATGCTCGAAACATTATGGACTCTATCATATCAAATCTCATGATATTCATTGATGCAAGTAATGATAAAAGTCTTACTTGTTAACGCTACACTTGGATGAATAGACCAAGCAGAAACCAGAATCCATGCAAATAGGCTAGCCATTTTACAAAAAGTCTGATGCAATCACAAGAGATCTGAATTCCAGCCGACAAAAATGCTCGAATGATAAGCGCTTCGTTTGTGTCTGGTGCCGAAAGTAGTTGACTGCATGTTGTGAGTTGATCAGTGCTACGCGGTATTCAAGCAAGAGTTCTAGTTTCCCGTTGCCTCAATCTTGTTTCCTTCGTTCTTGTTATTTTCTTTCTTTTGTTTTCCCTTTGTCTGTCTCAAAGCGTCATTATACTCATCTTCCGTAATCGTCATGACGGTTTTCAACATGACGTGATTTACGATCTCTTTAATATGTAAGGCTATGACAATAGACCACTCTGCTAAGAAAACTCCACTTTCTTCTCTACTGCCTTTATGATGTCGTATATCTTATGTTCATTATTCGACTGGTCGTTAGTTCGTCATTTCTTTTTTAAGATCGTTAGGTCTAAAAGACGAGCTTATAACGAAGAATACAGGCCCCCAAAAATGGAAAACCAGGATTACATATCATTTAGTAATAAAATTGTCAGTTTCTTAGATAACAGTTCAACATTTTTATCCATATCCCCTCTTAGCACCAAGTTTTATCTGTCTTCACATACTTGAACATCTAAATTCAAATTCATGTCTGTCCTATCAATTTAAGGGGTATCTTCTATGCCTTCCTTAAAGTGAATAATCGTATCTGGTGACAATTTGGTTTCATGATGTAAAGTTCATAATCACTATTGTAGTGCTGATCATGTAAGTATGTTATTTTCTTTCCTCTCTCATTCTTTCTTATGCATTTTCTGAGGGTCGCATATTGCTTTTAGTGGGACCATTTGCTTTTTAGTGAGACCATCCATTTCCATTCCCATCCTTATTTAACGTGTACTATAATGCATATTTAACAAAAATATACTTGTTAACTTCATTTTGTAACTCATTTTTACATGTACTTTGTAATTTTAATTTTGCAATTATTACAAATATGTTCCACTCTTTCATTGTATATAGGTTTTCTGTTTATTGTTGGAAATGAAAATAAATTTGAACTTTGAACTTTGAACATTGATAATGTCATGCTTTTCTCTGGCTCTCTATCTCAATCTCTCAATCTACTCTCCTCTCCTCATTCAAGCAAGTATGTGTTCACCATGTTTGTGACAGTCTATTGGCTATTGTAAGTGTATTGTCTTGTGTGTATTCTATTAAAAACCGTCTGCTTAAGACACATGTCTGAAAACCCCATATTACCCGAGTATTTATTTGTGCTTGGCACTTGAACATCTATATTTGATCATACTAGGTACAGAATTTCACAATAATTTACAGTGATCTGGATAAGGCAAAACAATATTCTCAATTTATGCATGAACCCAATCATGCATTGTGATGTCAAGATGGTATGTCCTTGTTCATTGCGATTTAGTTGTGAAACTGAACAAATTCTCATTCCTCCTCCCAGTCAACGCAGACTCTGGCTGATTCATGTAGGTCTGTCATGCACGGGTCCTTTCAAATGACTGGACAATGATAAAAAGCGAGGTAAGAAAAAGAAAGCCCGACGGAATAAACATTGGCTTTTATACAAGCAATATTATAATTTATATCATGCCTGCTATATAGGAGTGGTACCAGTATGACTCCTTCAGAGAGCTCGGAAAAATGAAACCAACATCCCCCCCCCTACACAAACCCACAGGGTTATTTAAGGAATTATGGTGTAAGTGGCTTTTTCACAATAGTTTTAGTTACTTACATTTAAGAAATGACCAAACTACTTCCCGCTTGATTTTTTTCCTGTTTAATGACAAGCCACGATGCGTGTTGTGTGTCTGTGAATTTAAGTATCCATGGCTTTAATATATTCTCACTCCAAGGTAAAGATGAAAATAACCATGATCACTTATTATTCTCATAGGCTATCTATCTCACCTATGGTTCTGACCACTGTTGATGGCAAGTGGCACTTTATCTCGTGCAGCGTCATGCAAGTTCGTATGTCATGTAAAAGCAGGCACAATGTCACATCAGTTTAACTAGAGATTACGGAACTGATTTCAAATTATTAAGACTCTGATGTGATGGTCCACGACTTGTTATTTGTCTCGACGATATATTCGCCTTTGACTGAAATAGAGATATTAGATATCAAAATCAAGGAAATATCCCGTTTAAAATGCATAGATATTTTCCATGCAAGGCGGAAGTAAGACTCGTCAGTGAGGTCAATAGGAAATCTATCCACACCCATTGGTTAACAACTAATACAAGTTTGGTTTTGTAAGTCTTACAAATACGAGTACTATTGAATTCTCTTTTGCATTCGTTTCTTTACAGAACTGTAAAGTGGCGTAATTGTTTGAGTGTAGTTTCAAGATGTTTTACTTTCTATAGTTAGCATGGGCTATCTATTCAACACCAAGGATGTTTTCTGCAACTTGTATTATGTCTGTAATACGCCCAGAAATGTGGACAATGTGTGCAACTCTACGCGATTTCACTGCCCAACGGCAGTGGGTAACACGCACACTAAACAGAAGAATATTAAGGAGCATTGTGACAATAATCCAACGGAAAATTAAGCTTTAGCACGTAAAATACAACAGACAACACATTTTTCTGTATATATTTCATATTTTGCCGACGTGCAGTGTTTAATTGATGCATATTGAAAGAAATAATAATACCACGATTTGAACGTATAGACACATCAGCCCATATGCTACATTGCCAAAGAATTTTCAATATATTTGATATGACATGTACAATGTAAAACAATATTTATCGGGACAATTATTTCTGAAAGTATTCGATATAGGCGTATTTTGTAACTATTGAATAAATCTACTCAATGGGACAATTTCAGCATTTATACGTACTATTGACAGATTGCATTTGGAATCATTGATTCTTTGTCAACGATAAACGATTTCTCATCTTATGAATTCAAGTTTTATTATTTTTTTTTGCAAGATAATCAGAAACCACTTATATGTAATTTTGAAGAGTATGCGATTCTGAAAGGATCTCGGAGTTTATTAAAATTTGATGAAAATTTGTTTTGAAACGGCTGAGATATCCAGAAAAAAGTGTTGTTATGAAAGGTGGGACCCTCCTTTTATAAGAACCACTTTGTTTTACTTTGTTTTTTAATATCTCAGCCATTTCAAAACTGATTTTTATCAAATAAACTTTGAATTCCTCTTAAAATTGTATGCTTTTCAATATTTCATATAACTGTTTTCTAATTATCTTGCAAAAAGGTTACAACCTGAATCCTCATCTCTACCAAAACAATACAATCCCTTGCCAGTTCTCGCTATCGCCAATGACGTAAAAAGTACCCGGATGTGGCGTTTTCGTCAAGATTTAGTGCACTTGGTAGCAAGGGCACTTCCGGCGCGGGGCATAATTTGCACGACGCTAGCGTGCGCGTACGTGTACCTTATAAGCGCCGCGCCCACCACGGGTACTAGTACAGTAGGCCGCTGTACCGCCCGAGCCAGCGAGTGCATGGTCAGGCCTGTCTGATCATACTCGTACACTGTAGTCCCCGCCGGCGGCCGGCCTTGCATTAGCATGCATTATAAAATGGGTTCAAGAATGTAGCCAATTGGAAGCGCTGAAATGAGTCACGTGTGCGTGCATCAATTTCTCACTAACATGCTAGGCCTGACGTCACAATATTTACACTAGCAGTGCTCACTCAATCAGTTGTTTCAAGTGCGTCGCGCGCTACTATACGCGCTGTCAATCCTGTAAACAACTTCTAGTTCGGGCTGCCGGCCGGCCTTTCTTGTGTGCATAACATGTGTGGCGTACGTATACTCTTATACGTACAGTAAGTGCGGGATTTCCGAGTGCGACGCGTGTAAATGTTTGGGACGAACATCGACGAGAGCTACATGTAGCTGACTGGTATTGACCCACAAAGGTACGTGAAAAAATGCTGTTAGTTTTCGACCCATTTTATAAAGCAAATGATGCACAGGATTATTTCATGGCGTTAGTGGAGATGCAGCTCACTCTCGGGTATTTACAATGTAGTGCAACATGCACTCAGCTTCGCCTCGCGCATGTTTCACAATTGTAAATACCCTCGAATGCGCTACATCTCCACTAACGCACTCTATCCTGTGCATCATTTGTATATCACTGCACGCAGCGCATAAGCTAACACATACCGGTACAGCGTACTGCTTGATCATGTGATCGATGTGCACATCACAGATTAGTCATCTCTATATTCGTCTATATTTGCCCACTTTTCTTTTTATAATTACATAATGCAGGTGTAAGCAAATAAGTTTTAAGTGTACAGTTCAAATGCAAATGTAAAGATGTATATGTCCACACTAAAAAAGTTTGAGTTAACGTGAAAAAATAAAACATGAAAACATGAAAAATCTTAAATCCCTTAATCTTAAATCTCTTTCATCTCTCTGTCTCTCATGTTAATCAGCATAAGTTGGAAGTACATTCTCAACAGGCGTATTTTAATATTTGTTTTTCTTACAAAGTTCAACGAACACTGGCTGTGTTTATCTATATCTTTGTCAAGTAATGAGAGAGTAAAATTAGAAACATGGAAATCCAAATGTGATATCAGTTTCTAAACATATTGATATCATAATTTTTCAACTCATAACTCGCAAGGTGTAGAAGTAAGTGGTGTGATATTACCTCTTAGTTGTTGTGCTACACACAGACTATCTAGAAATTTCATGTTCGAAACATTATGGAATCTATCATATGAAATCTCATGATATTCATTGATGGAAGTAATGATAAAAGTCTTACTTGGTAACGCTATACTTGGATGATATATAGACCAAGTAGAAACCAGAATCCATGCAAATAGGCCAGCCATTTTACAAAAAGTCTGATGCAATCACAAGAGATCTGAATTCCAGCCGACAAAAATGCTCGAATGATAGCGCTTCGTTTGTGTCTGGTGCCGAAAGTAGTTGACTGCATGTTGTGAGTTGATCAGTGCTACTCGGTATTCAAGCAAGAGTTCTAGTTTCCCGTTGCCTCAATCTTGTTTCCTTCCTTTTTGTTATTTTCTTTCTTTTGTTTTCCCTTTGTCTGTCTGAAAGCGTCATTATACTCACCTTCCATAATCGTCATGACGGTTTTCAACATGACGTGATTTACGATCTCTTTAATATGTAAGGCTATGACAATAGACCTGATTTAAAGAAGTCAGACTACTCTGCTATTAAGAAAACTCCACTTTCTTCTCTGCTACCTTTATGATGTCGTATATTTTATGTTCATTATTCGACTGGTCGTCAGTTCGTCATTTCTTTTTTATGATCGTTATGTCTAAAAGACAATCTTATAACGAAGAATATAGGCCACAAAATGAAAAATGGAAAGCCAGGATTACATAATCATTTAGTAATAAAATTGTCAGTCTCTTAGATAACAGTTCAACATTTTTATCCATATCCCATCTTAGCACCAAGTTTTATCTGTCTTCACATACTTGAACATCTATTAATTCAAATTCACGTCTGACCTATCAATTTAAGGGGTAAATCCTCTATCCCTTCCTAAAAATGAATAATCGTAGTTATCTGGTGACAATTTGGTTTCATGATGTAAAGTTCATAATCACTACTTGTAGTGTTGATCATCAAAGTATCTTATTTTCTTTCCTCTCTCATTCTTTCTTATGCATTTTCTGAGGGTCGCATATTGTACAAGCTTAAGACACATGTCTGAAAACCCCATATTACCCGAGTATTTATTTGTGCTTGGCACTTGAACATCTATATTTGATCATACTAGGTACAGAATTTCACAATAATTTACAGTGATCTGGATAAGGCAAAACAATATTCTCAAGTTATGCATGAATCCAATCATGCATTTTGATGTGAAGCTGGAATGTCCTTGTTCATTGCGATTTAGTTATGAAACTGAACACATTCTCATTCCTCCTCCCAGTCAACGCAGACTCTGGCTGATTCCTGTATAAGTCTGTCATGTACACCTTTCGAATGACTTGACAATGGTGAAAAGCGAGGTAAGAAAAAGAAAGCCCGATGGAATAAACATTGGCTTTAATACAAGCAATATGTGTTATTTATATCATGCCTGCTATATAGGAGTGGTACCAGTATGACTCCTTCAGAGAGCTCGGAAAAATTAAATCAACATTTCCCCCTCCACAAACCCACAGGGGTATGTAAGGGATGATGGTGTATAAAGTGGCTTTTTCACAATAGTTTTAGTTACTTACATTTAAGAAATGACCAAACCACTTCCCCGCTTGATTTTTTTTTCCTGTTTAATGACAAATGTGAACTCCAATATTAAACTCTACCCAGAAATTGTTCGGGCTTTTTGAGTTTTGGATATTCTCTGACAGACCAAACCATTTTCATAATATTGCCTAGGTTTGGAGTTTGAAGAAATTGGTGAAAATTGTTCATATTTTTTCGTATGTCTAGCGTTCTTCGTTTTACATAGTGCATGCATAAATACATTTGTTTTAGTATTTGTTTCCTGAGACCAATAATTAATATTGCTCATGTATTCATTATAATGTATTCACTTCAGATATGCATTGTTTTTTCCGAAGCCTAGATGCGAAATGCAAAGTCTTTGAATTCTTTTCGATTTGTTTTATGGGGGATTCAATCCAATCCAATCCAATTCAATTCAATTCAATGCACCCTATAGCCCGACACAAAGAGCACCGTATTGTTTCTGTCGAACTCGTGGGCTTTATTTACCTAGTGTCGAACTCATGGGCTGTATGACTCGTGAGCTGTATGACTCACGGACCTGTTTTTTTTTTTTTAATGCCGACTCGTGACTCGTGGATGTCGGTCTCGTGGGATACCCCCACCCTCCCCACCCCACCCCCCCCCCCCCCCCACCCCCACCCCCATTTCGGCTGCCTCCTATTAAAAGTACCGAAAGATATATCTGAGAAACACAAACGTGACAAATAAGCAAGGACGTTAAAAAAAAAAAAACTGTGACTAAAGTTTAGCAGTTACCAAGCATACTGTCTTGGTACAAAAAAAAAGAAGAAATATCAACAGAACAAATCTGCACTATTCGACGACGTGCTCAGCAGTTCAACAAACTGAATTGGCAAAAAGGAAATAAATTGAATAAATTTATAGCAGTGATGAAAGACCTTTACAAGAAACCAGCGAAGACTCACCAGAATGCCGCACATTGCAGCTGTCCCGTGTGGGTTGTATCTCATTTGCCCCTTGAAAGTTCCCGTTGTGCTGATAAACTGGGTGTTTGAATCCTTTGCTGTAACACGTTCAGAAGGGAAATCCAGAACAAGTACGACATAATTCTCTTAGCACCATACCGCTAGCATTGTCCATTACTGTCGTCACACTTTGACAAAGGGATAAAGGTTTACGAATTCCACCTGTAACATTTCCTTATCATATCAGTCAGCATCAAATGAGATCTAATAACTTTCCCTTACGCCTCAGTCATTTGATTAAAAAAAAACGAAGAGTAGTGTAGAGAGAAGAAATCTACAGCCACAATGATTATCGCTAGCCATTATAAATAAAATTTTATAAATACCCAAAGTAAGAAAGCTAATTAAGATAGCTGATATTTATGCTTGAGTCACCTACACACATTTGGAGCAAACAAGTGACTTAATATACTTATTAATTGTGCTAACGTTGCTAAGCTGTCTTAAATACCTTTCTAGATGTTGGATAGAGAATAATAATATGTTGAGTTTGCTCTTGACACTCGACTGTCAATAAAAATGAAAGTGAATTCAAACTCCTAATATCCAGGCCATGTTTTATATTATCATACTATTCCCTTGAAAGGATGATTACGGAGATGGGAAGAAAAAGAGGGATTGACAAAAAATAAATCTAAGTAAAAGAGAAAAACAACATGAAGGAGATCGAAAAGACTGAGACTGACAGTATCATGATGAGAAGGACAATGGCAGAACTTTAATGCGGTGAATTAGTCCAGGCTAGAAGGCACCCAACCTTGTTTTTTTATATATACAATGTTTTTTGATGGTTTCTTGTCAATTCGAGGGTGCTGATTCCAAATCCGATTGATGCCACTCGCATAACCTTGAGCATTTTCGGCAAAATGCAAAAATCCAAAATGGCCGCCAGATATGCTAATTCGGCCGTGATAAACATAACAATGTGCATTATATGACAAATTATTCCACCAAACTTTGTACATTTCTGTTCCTAGAGTTACTCCATCTGCATTTGCGAGAGAATTTTCCTTTCATATAGGTTCATTTAGTATTTAAAGCTCATTTTTTATTCAAAATGGCCGCCACTCCTATGCTTATGTACTATATGAATGGCAAAACACAATGCATAGAATATAGAACAAATTTACTGTATTTCCAGTCCCGTACCTACGCTGTCATAAAGTGTTGCATGTGTAATACAAATATGTTGGGTGTCACTTACAATATAGAGGGCCTACATGTATATTTGAGCATTTAATATTCATAAACCTTACTATGTTTAACACAATTTCTTGTCTATTTCATTTTGTCTCAACAACGAATATAAGTTCACCAAACGTCTCGCAAGAAATCAATATACCATCATTATTCTACACGCAGGTTGAATGTGAAAATGTAATACTAACACAATATATTAAGAAGCCTAGATGCATAGTATTTATCAAATAATGTTGAAAATGGAGGGGAAGCTAGAAAGCAAAGCTTCTAATATACATTCCCCTAAAACCATGTTAACAAAGTACAGAAAAAATCTTATACAGGAAGTGCAGAGATACATAGTTGCAGACAAAAACATACCGGACATTAATGACACAACTAAAAACCCTTTACATTGTAGATTTTTTCCAGCAAGGAGTTGGGGGCGGGGCGAGTTTGAAATGGATCATAACCTCCATCACTTTGGTATGATATAATTTAGAAGTACCGCCTTGATATTATAGAGCAAACTTGATTTTCTTCTTGAATTAAAACAACGACAAAAACTGGTGAAGGCATAAACGAAACTGTCTAAACGCAATACCGTACAAACTATTCATTAAACATCAACCAAGTAGCAATCTGAGATACCTCTTTCAGTTCTCTCACAGTTCCCAGGTGTTGATGATATACACTTTGACATCATGATCTCATTCAGTCTTGTCTTGAAACTAAAACTGTCATTTTTATTGTCTTTAAAGAACCCTTTAATTGGACGTTTGGCAGCAGGTGACATCACTAGCCCCAAATTTGCAGAATTCTTAGGTTAAAGAGGCATATTAGTCCTGCAATTCCTTTAATTGCAACCACATCTGGTGATGTTCAGCACTTCCTCAGGGGTCAGAGAGCGATTATTTGCCATAGAAACAGAATGAAGACATGAAGACTTGCTTGATCACCACCAGTTGAAGCCCTATGGCTTTGTTGCCAGGCCAGAGACAGTGTTGTAGGTAACTTAGGTGGTGTCAGAGATGACATTAGACCAGCATCTTCACCAACCGGTTTTGGGGTCAAAGCTTTCTAGTTACGGGAGGGAAATCTATAGGCTTGTGGGATTTCAGACGCATTGATGGCAGATTGTTCAAGGGGGCATTTCATGCAGCGTTTTGTCAGATCTTTTCTTTTTGACCAACCGTAGTGTTATAAGCTACTAAAATCCTTGCATCTGATTGGCTGAGAGCAAATTTGTCAGACAAATTTGTCAGACAAAACGCTTCATGAAATGCCCCCATTCTATCGCGTTTGGAAGGTCGGGGTGTGCGTTGACAGCACTGGTGACACTTGCCATCCTTTACTTCCAGCATGAGGGAGAGTGATCGAGTGCCAGTGAGGGAGGATAGACTTCCTTAGCCTATGCTTGGAAGGCTTGCCATAGAGGACTACCTTGAACATAGCATTGGCAAGGTGGTTACTAAGATGGAGGGCATGGGTCGGATTATAATCTTATAAAGGTTGGGTAAAGTCTCAAGAACGTGAAGAACTCCTCTATTGTCTTGGGATGGGTCAGTACTCGGCTCATGCCATCCATGGACTTTCTATGAGACGCAAAGGCAAGATCATCTGGAAACTTCCTAAGTGAAGGGAATGTTATGTCACCATGTATATGGTAAAAAGAGCTCTAGTGGAGTTAGTTTACAGCCACAATTAAGGAGGCCATCATTCAGAGTCCTAACACTGCTGGTCTGGTTACCTAGAGCAATCCTGAATCTGCAAGTGCTCAGAGACTCCAATCCCAAGTACCTTCTGATCTGGAGATTCTCCCGCCTGAAACCCCTAGCAAACGAGAGACTCCAACTTGATGTGCGCGAAGCGCATATTACGAGCGCGAAGTTTCCTGCGGCCGGGGTCCAGGGCCCGCTTGAGCTCTGGAAGCTCTAATAGGGTTCTTAATGTTCTCTTGTGCTATCTAAGGCTTATTTTTCAACATACGAACACACAAAGTAAGAAATCATTTCAAGTGGGAGACACAGATCCAGGGCAGGAGAAATTAAATCTCAAGCGGGAGAACGGGAGATTTTGCAAAACGGGGGCGGGAGATCTCCCGTTGAAGCTGGAGAGTTGGAGTCTTTGAGTGCTGAAGATTAAAGACAAGCAGTGTGAAGTTGTTATAACACTACTTTCAGAATGAGGCAGCACTGTACAGATCTCAAAGTCTCCCTTGACATCACATACGCAAACACATTCACTCAGAAAAAAAATGGAGGTAGAATTCATCTACCATATAGCTGGGTTAACATGAAAAACTTTTGGGCATTGTTTTCATTTCAGAGATTTGACAACAGGAAGTGAGGTGGTCCCTTTCTTCCACTTTCCCCTGCCTCATGTTCTTTCTCGGGTGAGGGGACTGAAAAGTTTGTATGATATCGCTTTTAGATAATGTAGAACAGGGCAGGTAATTGGAAATTTCATTGTGTCATCATCTAGGATTCAGCCTTTTAATTCAGCGTGAATATTATGATGTTGAACATATCAAGGCAAGTAAGTATCAAATTGTTCATGTCTAATAATTCCTGATAAACGATCTTGATCTTGGCATCAATTCAAGCTGTGGTGGGTTTTTCCAAATTTCTTGGGAAGAATTCAGATTGAGGTAGTACATCTGTAAATCTGGATGTTTGCATCAAAGAATAAAACAGCTTTTGTTAGTAACAATCCTCTGATTTATAATCAGCACACAAATTGATAAACAGTGTACCTGGGTGACAGAAAAAAAAAATTGTTTTTTTTTCCATGTACACTTTGCCTTTCATATTGTGAAGGGGTATATGAGTGGCATCCATTTTGAAGTTTTGTATTAAGAAGAATATAATAAGCTTAAAAACAATACATTTTCTGTTTGTTTGCTTGTTTGTTTGCTTGTTTGCTAGTGGCACTCATCAGATTTGCATGGCACATGCAAAATTTGATAAAAGCGTAGGTATGTGACTGAAAATCCGCCTTCTATTTCTATGCATATTTTTTGCCATTCATATAGTACATGAGTATAGGAGTGGCGGCCATTTTGGATTGAAAATAAGCTTAAAATACTAAATGAACCTCTTCAAATGAATGCAAGTGCAAGTAGAATTACTCAAGGAACAACAATTTGAAAAACTTTGAGGGAATAATTGGTCATAAAATTGACATAACTGGGATTATCATGGCCAAATTAGCATATCTGGCGGCCATTTTGGATTTTTGCATTTTGCCGAAAATGCTCAAGATTACGCGAGTGGCATCAAACGGATTTGGAATCAGCACCCTCGAATTGACAAGAAACCATCAAAAAACATTGTATATATCAAAAAACAAGGTTAGGTGCACTTTCTATGGAGCCTAGCCTGGACTAAATGACTGTCGTAAGAAGTCTAAATCTCAAATTAGAGCGTAGGTCGTATCTGAAGCCTTCCATATCAGAGTGTTTTAGATTCAGAAGTTATGGTACGATTTTTTTTTTTGACACTCATCCATAGGCATGTTCATGATATATACTTAGAATACGGAATGTTTTATGCTATTTTACCAGTAAGGGTAGGTGCGCTTGAGGAATTTGCTGAAGGCTGTGTAGGCGAGTGGACACGAAGCAGTTTCTCCTAAACATTAAGCATGATATACTAAACAAGCTTAGATTCAATGAGAATGACTTTAAATAACCAGCTCTATGATTCACAGTCTTTTCATGGAATGGTGAAATTAGTACGACCTATTCTTATGAGTAGGCTACGTCAAATGGAATAAATAGCTTATAAGAAATTCTATTCTTGTCCAAATATCAAAGAGCTTTCTTGTTTCTATTTCATCTCAAAATTTTCATAGTCTAAAATATTTTTTTCTTACCTATTAACGCTCGGGCTATTCATTTTCTTGTGTAATTCATCTTTCAAATTTGTCTATTTATCTATCTATTTCATTTTCCATTCCAAACAGAATCGTTAAAATATGAAATTTTACGGAAATGATTACGTGAGTAATATAGCAATATCACATAGAACCTATTGTAGACTAGAATTGTAAGTAGGACACTATGCAATTAAAACGAAGGGTAAAAATGTCATGACTGGAAGATAATTTTATGGGCACTGATAAATATTCGTATAGAAATTTGACGAACACAAAGTTTATCTACCTTTAACAGCTCGAAGTTGGATCCAGAAACCCTTCTTGTTCTTGCTAAAGTCATTGGTGAATATGGCTGTGAGAGGTGACGCAGAAGTGTTAAAGTTCCAATTTCGTAGTGGAGCATCTTTCCTCTTACCAGTCAAATTCTTAACTACTAGTAATCCTGTGCAGATGTTGTAGTCATCTTTCCCGTTTTCCTGGACGAAGTAGAGAAAATCGCTTTTGTGTTCAGGGAAAACGATATAAACTCGACGGAAATTAACTTTCCATTTGGAACTCGGAATTTCCGCAAAGAGTAAAAGTTATTTGTGTAGTTAGAAGGATAATTGGGTGTTGTCAGGTTGTATTTTTCCTCTCCTTCCAGCCGTATGTCCTCTGTGATATGGAAAAATATCAATTTAATTTATGATAATTTTGAACATGTTTTCTTTTGCAACAGTTCCAAAGTCTTCATGACATAAAAACCATTAGCTTAATAACTTGGTTTTAAAATTCTGAGCTACTTGATTGTCCTTGGGTAATACCTCTATGATTACACACAGTGATGTCAATAACGTTTAGTCAATACGCACGGGCAATGATTTGTTGCTAATGCAATGTACTAGGAGGAAGTCGGAAGTTCAAGGGACCAATCGAGTTGCATTGTCTTTTTTGTCGAATAGTAAATTCAGTATAATAAAATGGGGATCAATTAAAGGGTAATTCCGCGTAATATTCTCGTTGGCCTATTAAAATGAATACAATCATGTCAAATACATAGCTCCCTAGAAGTAATAGAAATTTTATGGAAATCAAGCCCCTCCCCCCAAAAGGAAACTAATAAAATGTCGAAGCAGTGAGAATGACAACTCCACGTAGAGATGTATGGAAACGTAATGGTGTCATCCTTCAAGAGTTTCCAGTAACCTTTAAACAATCTTTTGACAATATCTCTTAATCAGTTGCATATACGACATAATAAAAACATTTTTTTTTCGTTTTCATCTCAATTGAAAGTATATGTTATTTAAATGACCCACTTTGCTTGTATTTGATGTGGACAAACAACATCATCTTTCTACACACAGAATCACTCGGAAGAGGGTATAAGGCTTTTTACCTAAACATTTTGAATCAGAATTCATCGTGAGTATTTAAACTCACCAGGTATTTGTATTGCGGTCACATTTATTTCTACGATCCCACGAATTTCTCTGGTAAGTGGCTTATATGTTATCAGGACAGAATTACTTAGAGAAGTGACTGGTTCAGGAACTGTGCTCCCACTGAAAGTGGCGAGCTTTATGGTATGTGATCTGCGTTGATCATCGACACATCCGATATCTTCTACATCAAGAAATTCGTACCCCGTACGTAGCTGAAATAAATTGAACAAAACTCGAATTCTCTTCTCTTCGCTGGTCAGTATGTTCCACGTTTCAAGTTCGCTTGTATTCCCAAATGATAGTGGTTCGCTTTCAGTCAGACGTAGAAAGCCTAAAACAAAACAAAGTTATGAAATTAGATGAACATCCGTATGAGAGGTCAAAAAGTAAAAGGCAGTATTGTCATCTTTACTATTACTATTATTATTATTATTATTATTATTATTATTATTATTATTATTATTATTATTATTAAGATTAGTATTATTATCATCATCATATTTCATCATATTGTCACCCTACGCAAATCATATGAAAGCAAAAGACGTTGAAATCAATATCATTAAAAATTCTGTACGAATCGATCTTGTCCAAGTTTATCTGCTAAAAAAAAAACAAAACTCACAAATTACTCAACTTTCAAGTAATAACATCATATACATTGATGTTTGCCTCATTTTCTTGCATAACTTGCCAGTTACTTAGAATCTCGTGATACACATTGATGCAAATAGTATAGTCTTACTCGTAAACTCTACACTTGGATGAATCGACCAGGTCAAAACAAGAATCCAGGCAAATAGGCATGCCATTTTACAAAACGACTGATGAGATCACAGAAGGTCTGAATTCCAATCGATGATAATACCCATATGTGCAGTTCGTTCATTGGTGTCTGTTGCCAAAGCAGTTGATCGCGTATCAGTCGAACAATGCTCCTCGGTATCCAATCAAAAGTTCTCGCTTGTCGTTGCCGCCAGCCCTCCTTCCTTCCAAAGTTATATTTCTTCTCTTTTTTTTTTCTCTCTCTCTCTCTGTCATAAAGCGCCATTATACCCATTCTTCGAAATCAGCTAGATCATTCTTGTCATCACGTGATTTACGATCTCATTGATGTAAATTCATTATGACAATAGCCACTTTGGGGGCATAAACGCTGCGAAGGCAAGCGCCATGAAGCATTCGACAGCTCATTATTTGCACATTAGTTCCGTTTCTATTCATAGCTTAAGTTCTCATTATGCCTGAGTAGGGGAACGTCGGGCAGGATGGGCCACATTTCACTAAATGTGCTTTATTTCAAATACTACGTCACAAACTACCACATGAAACAGGATTTGCAAAGATTGTGTAAGGCAACACAATCACACGTAATATCATCTTAATTGCCTTTTTTTAATTTTACGTAATAGCCATCTCAAAATAGCCAAATCTGTCCCATCCTGCCCCACATACGTGGGGCACGATGGGACAAACAATGAAAACGCATATTTCCGTGTTCCACTTGAAACGGTCGCTCTTTCTTTTGTAATTCTGGACCATTCTGAAACTGAAAAAAGAATAAAACATATATATCAACCACATCAAATATGATGGGGCAAGATGGGACATCCGCCCATTCTGCCCCGAGGTGGATGTCCCATCCTGCCCCATGCACACACACACACTATACACTTCTAAGCTCTACACAATGCATGCAATGACATACAGTCTGCCTACATTTTGTGAAATAAACGTGATGTATATACTATAAAAAAAAACACACGATATCAACGTTCTACCTTTCTTCATATTTTGCCAGGGATACTATACATTCTTTAACTGCAGAAATTCTGCCGTCATCAATATCATTTTTTTTTTTTTTTTGCGTTTGTCCACCAAAGCTCAAGAGAATCTCAGGTTCACAGAGCGTAAAGATGGCTTCCTGACAGCGTGCTTTTTATCACTGCAGATTATAGTGCCCTCTAGTGCTTACTTAAATAGTTATCGCATTGTCCCATCCTGCCCCGGTGTCCCATCTTGCCCCACCCTCCCCTAGTTGTGTAACGGTACATTTACATTTTCTTCAAGGAAGGAATTAAACGAATACTTTGTTAGCATCATTCTTGCACTTTCGTCTAATATCTCCTCAATAGAGATGCCACTTGACGTTGGTACGGTTATCATACCACATGGAAAACGAGTGTCACTTTTAAGTCACCAATGAAATCTTTAGTCTTTTGGATAATAGAAGTAGGCCTATATCCTGATCCATATCCAATCTCAGTAACAAGTTGTATCTGCCTTCATAAACTTGTGCTTGAAAATCTACATTCTAATTCAGGTGTTTCTTACGAATTATTTAAGTTGCCATCTTCTTTCATGACTTGCCATATTTCGTGACAATTTTGACAGTTTTTTTTTTGAAGCAAGGCTTTTAATCCCAGTCGTAAAGAAACGATCATGCAATTTGTTTTCCTTCTTCTCTCTGCCTCTCTCTCTCTCTCCATCCCTCCCTCGATAATTGCATGAGGTTCTTTTGCTCTCTCCCTCCCTCTCTCCCTCCCTCCCTCATTTCTCTCTCTGTATGTCAATAGTTCCTTGTGTAGATTTTTGTGCGCATGTGTAAAATCTCAAGACGATTTTTGTTATGCACACATTGTGTGTATGAAGCAAATTTTCTCCAGTATAAGCCTCTCATTCAACAACTTCGAGCGAGAGTGTGCTAACCGTCCTTGAGACAGTCTTATACGTACATGTGTGTAGGGCCTATGTACTATGAGGAAGTCTGCGTTTCTGATATATCTTCCTTCCCTTGTCTTTTGCTTTTTAATGTTGTTTTTTTTTAACACAAACATTTTCTGGCTTTGCATCGTGAAAACTTAATATTGCCTGATTATTTTTTTATCATTTTGTTTCATTAATGTTCAAGCACAGTTGATACGTGTCAATATGATTTGATGTAAGTGTTAAAGTTGATATGATTTATGTTTACTCGTATCGCATGCTTGGTCAAAGAGAGGGAATCCACACAAAAATTGCAGTCAATGTCATCATGAGACTTCGTTATAGGGCGCCCTCAATTAAACGACATGTTTTATGTTTATTATATCAAGTGCGTTGTTGCACTGGCTGGGCATATCATATTCAAGCTGCGCCACCAACTGTTATGAAGAGACAACGTTCCCCCACCTAGCCTTCAGCGCCGTAGCTTCAGTGACCTATTGCAGCCTTTAAGAAATGAGTAAACTGGTTCCCACAATGTTCCATATTACACGCAACCCAGAGGTTGCTCTAGACAGAGGTTTGGCCGACTAAACCGTGCAAACATGCCTCTGGGTTTCGGAATAGCTTACAAGAAGATGAAAACTAAGCAGTTCGTTGGGCATCCTTGAAAAGAATACCAATCACTGCCAATAATATTTGTTAGACAGTAGAATGACCAAGTATTGATGTTACATAATTATACAGACACACATACATCACCTCCACATGTCACCCCCCCCCCCCCCACACACACACAGGGTTCAAATGTCTCGCACACGTGAATTCCGTATACCCTCTATATGTCATGTACAGTTTAAAAAAGATACAATGCCATGATCGAAAAAATGAAAAGATATTACAAATCTCATCAATTGAGTCGCAGATCAGCACATTCTTGTCAATTCCCTCACATGTAATCTTCATGTCAGCTTAACTGTATTTCTGTTCTCAAGTACGATTTTGTAGGTGCTAAGAATCGCAGTACGTACGATAAAAGATTGAACCAATTCCTGAATGATAATTCCTGTCGTACAGAGAAAAATGATAACTCTATTATTTAAGTGATTATACAGTGCATAACACTTAGTGTATAATGTCCCGAGCGTTCAATATATTGACCCATATTTTGTACCGAAGGAGTCAATCATTTATATCCCTTAGGGAACTACATTATCTTTGCTCTTTCACATCTCCCACATGGCATATCAAAAGAAGGCCTACAAAAATTGTCGGAAAAGTTCTTGTTGTGGACAAATTTTGACAGGAGAAAATACACGCTTGACATGATTTATAGTGTTCATCTTATCGACATTTATTAGGTACACATAACTTGTCTAAAGTGTTGCAAAAAAAAAGAATCTGTGAATATAAAAAGCAGAAAACGGAGTTTATAGAAGTTCAACATCTATTGATGTGTACTCTTATAGAAGTTCAAAATCTATTGATGTGTACCCTTACTTTCAAAACCTTGTATTCTGTCACTTTATGCTCATTCTTGGCCACCATATATAGAAAGTGTGCTTCACAAATTTTTGCTAGAAAGTCAAGTTTGTTATGGGATTATTATAGCCCAAAGCAAAATGTTGTATGCATGCCTAACAACTTATTGTCTGCAGTGATTTGCGTCACATTCCAGTGCTGAAGAAGCAAATCTGATTTTCCGTGTGAAATCTGTTGGGTTCTTCATTTATTAACTCTTTATGTGCCATGGTGGAAACCCCCTGTCTGCCACGTTATTCTGAGACACGAAGGTAGTCATGCTTTGAGAAAGAATTATGTTTTTCCAATTTGTATTACTTCTACAAATTTCTTTTTAGCTGGACGTGATAGTGAGCAAAGTTAAAGAGGAATGCCAAACTTTGCTTCCATATACAATGTATAACAATTCTATTTTCAATTTCTCTTTTGAATTACCAGTTGCTACATTACTGTAAAGGCGTGACTTTTGCACATAAAATAATGACAAAAAGTTAGAATGTACACGCAAATCTAGTTGGAAACACTGCTTGATAGTCAATCACCACGTAGAATGCAAGCCGTATGTGAGAGGAACAAAAGCGCGAGAAACGCTTTGATTGTGCCGCGGGATTAGCGATTTTAATCGGTTTTGGCGGCTTTGTTTGTTGAGCAGAATATGCGAAGTTGGCACGCTGTCGACTGAGCCGGACGTGCGAACGTGGCACATAAAGAGTTAAGCGAAGTAAAGTAATTGGCTTGAGTTGATATTTCAGAAGTAAGTCTTGAAAATTGAGTTTCCAATTGACTTATTTCATTAAGGGTATTTTGTAGTTAAAATGAAAAAAAAAACCAACCCTAACAGTAATACAATTTATGATTTTGAATTACTTGTCTTGTCATTTGGTAGTTATGCGCATTATTATTACTAACCACTTATTACTTATAACTTATGTTATTACTTATCTTCTCTTTTGTCACACCAAATTCAAGCTACTTTTTTTAATACACAAATGTTATATCACATATTCAGATAGGGCCTCATCCACGTCAAGCTCTGCTTATGATGACGGTCCCCTGTATTGATTTCTCCTTTGTTATTAGATACAGTAAGCCTTAATATGTTATTTTGATTTATAATTATGCCACTTCAGACTGAATGTTGTTACGCAAATGATTTTTTTTGTATTGATTTGTATGTATTTGTATCATTTTGTTTTCATTTGCAATTGTATTCGGAGAAAGAAAATGCAGAAATAAACCAAACAAACAAACAAATATGCACCGTGGGAACGGCCAAGCGATACCATTTGAAGAAGTTTCTGAGGGGTTTCGATTACATTCAATCACCAATTTTAATCATATACGCAATTGAAACCATTGCTCACAGGGCACTACGGGCACACACAGTGTCTGACATGTCTACATTGCATGTATCATACTTCAGTTGTTTGCCGTGATAGTATATATAATGGTGCCGGATATTAAGACATGATTGTCATTTTATGGTAGGGACTAGTGACACATTCAATATTGATTTCAAAAAGATATATATCTGTATATAGATACACACACCTTCTGAAGTACGGTTTTGATTATTGGTGTTGACAGAAGTAATTAACGTAAGATTTGATATAATTATGCCCTCCTTATGTCGTAAAGTGATACACATAAGGACAATTTTTTTTCCAACAAGAGGTCTTCATTCTTATTAGCTGATAAGTTGCTTCACTGACCATGTAGCAACAAACAAAAAGTGAAATCATCTTGGATTCAAGGGAATCATGCTACATCGAATTCACATCCGCCGGTCTCTGAAATCTTCATTTACTTACAATTATGATTAATGATAATACTTGTAATAATGATGAGAGACTTCGATTATTCAGATATGAATTGATATAAAGCCTTTACTTACAAATATGAACCTCCGCACTAGGCTGATTTCAATTCAATTCAATTCAATTCAATTTATTGATTTCATAAAAGCAATACAGCCAATATTTGTACCATAATCAAACGTCGAGGAAAACCACGAAAAAGCCAGTGGCTTGAAGATTGTGATTCCCCATACAGAAGTACATTAAAAAACAGATTGGCATGAAAATACAAAATACAAAATGTTACATAATAACACTAGATACTAGATACTCAATGATAGACACAAAAAATACACATCAAAACAAACAGTACATAAATAGAACACAAAACAAAACGTCATGAATGTATAATGTTCCAATACCTTGATAAAACGTAATTAATCATAAGATTCAAAAAGATGTTGTTTCAATTTCAACTTAAAATGATTTAAACTCATAATGCACTTAAGATTATATTCCAATGAATTCCATATTTTTGCACCTTTATATTGCACCGAGTTCCTACATTTCATCTTAGATCGGCATAATGGCAAGACAAAATTTTGTTTGTAACGTGTATTAAAATTATGACTCGTAGAATGCGTTTTAAAATAATCATCAAAAATACACGGCAATACCGAATGTACATATTTAAACATAAAAATACTCGTTCTATAAAAGATCCTATCTTTAAGGGATAAGCAGCCTACGTCTTTGAAAAGAGGAGGAGTGTGAGCGAGATAATGAGAGTTTGTACACAATCGAATAGCTTTTTTCTGAAGAACGGTAAGACGATTTAAGTCACGCTCAGTGGCTCCAGACCAAACCAAATTGCAGTAATCTACGTAAGGCAAGACAAGGGCGTTGTGTAACATTAAAAGGGTTTTCCTTGGTAATATCACGCGTAGCTTATAAATCATTCCAATGGATACACTGATCTTGCCATGGATGTGATTGATGTGATTTTTCCAGGATAATCTCTCATCTATAATAACCCCAAGAAAATTAATTGAGTCAACTCTGGAAATAGCATTACCATCTGCGTATATCATCATATCATCATGTGACAGCTTCATTCCGGAGGACTGAAATATCATATATTTTGTTTTACTTGCATTCATTTGTAATCTGTTAGCTTTAAACCAATCACAGACTTTTTGCAGTTCATCGTTCGTCATTTTGTTCAATATTGTTTTGTCAGAATGAGAAGCCAAAATGTTTACGTCGTCCGCATACAGTACAAAACGAAATAGATTGGATGCATTGATGATGTCATTCACGTACACCAAAAGCAAAAGTGGTCCCAATATGCTCCCTTGTGGTACTCCACATGTTATGGGTAGAATGTCTGAGTTGGTGCCCTTAAAACTAGTATATTGACTTCGACGACTGCGATAGCTTTCGAACCAGCGAAGGATTACGCCACGAATACCGTAGTGTTCTAATTTGTGTAGCAGAATACCATGGTCTAATGAATCGAATGCTTTGGACAAGTCGACGTAAATGGCCAAAGGAGTTTCTTTTCTCTCTAGAGCAGCTGTAATCTGCTCAACGACATGTAAAAGGGCTGTTTCAGTAGAGCAAGATGGTCGGAATCCAAACTGTTCTTTAATCAATACGTTCTTTTCTGACAGGTACTTGTACAATCTTTTGTGCATAATACGCTCGAGGATTTTAGAGAGAGTAGGGAGGAGTGAGATTGGTCTATAATTTTCTATGAGATGTTTTTCGTTCTTTTTAAAAACCGGAATAACTTTAGCTAGCTTAAGGGAGTCTGGAACTATGCCTGAGTAAAGTGAAAGGTTGAAAACATGGCACAATGGCTGAGCAATGAAGTGAATAATTCTCTTAATAAATGTAGAACTTAATCCATCATGTCCACAGGAAGCTGAACTTTTCAGACTTTTTGTAATCTCAATTATTTCTGACTCGTCAGTAGGCATGAAAAAAGCAGATTCAGAAATTTTAGAGTTCAAAAAACCAGTGAAACATTTTTTACCAGTGTCAACATTGTTACCAACAGAAACACCAATATCAGAGAAATACTTATTGAACTCATTAGCAATTTCTTTGTCATCTTCAATCTTTTTTCCGAGCACTTCAACAGAATTTGGGAGCTTGGATATATTACATCTCCCCAAAATTTCATTAACAATCTTCCAAGTCTTACACAGGTTGGTTTTATTTCTCATGATTAAGTTTGTGAAATATGTTCGCTTTGAAGCACGTATTATACTATTTAACTTATTTCTATACCGCTGATATGTCAGCTTGTTTTTACTAGAAGGCGTGTTAATATATGCACGAAATAATCTCTGTTTCCTGTTTATGGATTTCAGAATGCCTTTCGTTACCCAAGGTTTTCTTGCAATTGTTTTCTTACATTTAACTTTTGGGGCTGATTTCAACACATGTTTGTTACAAATTTGTCCCAAAGTTTGAAGAAAAACATTATATGACATATTTACATCGTTACAAGAATCAACACAGGACCAACTAATAGAACAAAGGTCTTGGATAAGATCTGAGTAATTCAGATTATTTGCAAAGCTTTGAAGTTCAAAGTACTGACGGCTCTTGTCCAGTTTCATATCAGTCGAATCAAAAGTTGTGACTTGAAAAATAGGTAGGTGATCTGATATATCTGAAAATATGATACCAAGAGTAATGGACTTGTCCAAGACATTTGTAAATATATTATCAATACATGTAAATGATGAGGATGTCACTCGGGTAGGCTTTGTTATTAAGGGCAACAAGCCATGTGTATACATAACGCTAAGAAAATCATTTGTACATGAATTAATGGAGTGCTTCAGAATATCAAAGTTAAAATCACCTGCAATATAACACAACTTGTTCTCTCTGGCAATACTTGCTACAGAATTCTCCAGCATTCCATTGAAAGCTTGTGCATCTGAGTTGGGCGCCTTGTAAACCACACCTACTATGATGTTCTTGTTTTCCATTTCGATCTCAACGAACATTGTATCTACAGATTCGTTTGAAAACGACAAGTCATCTCTCACTTGAAAAGTGAATCTCTCATCAACGTATAAACAAACTCCTCCACCTCTCCGATGTTCACGTGGTTTATGTACAAAGGAGTAGCCCTTCATATTATACATAGACGGTACATTGGAATTAAACCATGTTTCAGAAAAAGCATAAACTGAAAATTTGTGACTTAAACTGTCAATAAAATCAAAAATGGAGTGAAATTTAGCAAACAAACTCTGCGAATTAAGATGAAAAACAGAAAATGCCTGTTTATCTCCACATTGATTAAACTTTCTATCAAAAGTATCATTGAAATAGTAATTACAAGGATTTTCTAAGTTATCGGCAGACCAACCTTCCTCTTCATTCATGCCAAATACATCAAAAGCAAAAGAATCAAGTCGTGAAGAGCAATAATGACTAGAGTAATTGAAAAAACGTGTAAATTGTTCTTTGAAATTCATCATCATCGAGGATTTCTTTCATCCTGATGTTGCCTTTAATATCAAAGTTTGATATCGCAAATCAATAATGGTATAATATATCATAATATACATAATTAAACATAATCACAATAATATTAGATACCCAGAATAAGTTGAAAACATTCAAGCAGGTATAATTTATATAGTGTGCCATGACTTATGGGAGAGCATAAAGAAACAAGAAACTAAAAACATGTTTTACAAAACTTTACGTTAGTGATTATTATGTATGTATATATTACATATTATAATGCGGATAATTATATTTTGATTCTGGAAAAACTGCATCATAACTATTATTCCATTTAACTGGCTGTTATGTACACCGAGTATTCTCTTGTATAATTGAGTATGTGTGCAGGTTTATTTCAAGCGAGCGTTTCAAGTGTGTACAAATGTGTGTATCATTAAGGTAAAAGGTGAATGAGATGCAAAAGCGCTCAATTACTAGTAATGGTATGTTTTCTATGCATTCGTCCAACAAAATGCTTCCATCTCATCAACGAGTCTGACACCCCTTCCAAGCACTGAACAGGAGTAAGATAAAAACTGCGATGAATATGATCGCAGATCCCATGTAGTAGAAATTATTCGGATCAACGATGAAAACTGAAATAAAAAGAGAAACAACAATCACAAGATATTACAAGATTAAAAGAAATCTCGCGAAACACGCATAACTGTGTATATAATTACCAGTAAAAGAATATGAGATATAAACGCAAATGTGAAAGTCACGCAATCAATCAGAATCGACTACTATTTGAACTAAACTAATGAGAACTCATTCAAATTGCTAACATGCATTGATAGGAAATGCTTTTCCTGACAATTATATAATAAATTGAAATTCATTGCGAAATGTCTAGTTCCTAAGGGAAAGTGTGAAACCACATTTTGCTAAAATTGCTTCTTGATAGCATCCGAAGAGTGCAAAGAATAGTGAGTGATATGGCAGTAATACTTCTAGCAGAATCACAGTTACTTATTGCAAACTCCAGTCAAGACAACCCTAGCAAAAGTGAACACAGAAAAGAAAATGCACAAGCAGTGATGTTTATCTTATCAATATCATACAAAATTCGTTACAAAATGACAGTTTGCCAAATCTATGTGTCTCGAGAGACATGATCCTTCGGTTTAATACTAAAAGAAGGACCATCCCAAGAGCTCCCCACCCACGAGTCAAACGGCCTACGAGGTCGACACTAGGATAAATAGGTTCCAAAAGTTCGACACTAGGCAAATAAGGCCCATGAGCTCATCACTAGTCGAGTAAGACCCACGACACGGACACTAGAAAAAAATAGGCCCGCGAGACCGACACAGCATACTTACATTTAGCCTGTAAAGTAAAATCTCGTGGGCCTTTTATGCTTAGTGCCGAACTGGTCGACCGTTTACAGATCCTGGGCCCATTTTACTTATTTAGAACACGCGCAAAAAGAACATGTGCAAAATAATGTGATGAGCGCTGCACGGCACGACTTCCAAACATCACTTATTGACAAGCAAGCACAAGTCCAACCCACGTGAACTGTTCCAGTGCACAAAATTATAAGCTACTTGGACGTAAACAAGATGTTCCTCTACCTCCCAATCCTGACAATGTAGCTCTGGCAAACGACTTTGGAAGTTTCTTCATGCAGAAAATTGAATCGATTCGCTTGAAAATCTATGAACTCACTCCAGATGGATGTTCCACTACACTCCCCTTCACCTCCAATTCTGTCTCTTCGTGTCCTCCTGATGATATTTTGCTTGACCACTTCTCCACCTTATCGGTCACAGATGTCAAGGCCCTTGTTATGAGGTGTGGAAAGAAGTCTTGCCAGTGTGATCCGATGCCTTCTCAACTTGCTGTGAGTTGTCTGGACCCGCTTCTTCCAGTCTTGACAGATGTCATCAACTTATCCCTACAGTCTGGAACATTCACTGAAGACTGGAAAGAGGCCTTCATTACACCACAGTTAAAGAGACGTGGATTGGAGTACATGTGACTTCAAGAACTACCGTCCGATTTTCAATCTGAGCTTCCTATCCAAACTGGTCGAGAGTGTTGTTTGTGATCAGCTTCAGCATCACATGGGCAATCATTCTCTGTTTACTCTCTTCCAGTTTGCTTTCATACATAAAAATCATTGCACTGAACTGCTTTGTTAAAAATCATGAATGCCATTGTCCTCGACATGAACTCGTAACTGTTCACTCTACTTGTGTTGTTGGACCTGCCAGAGGTCCGCTTTTGACACTGTTGACCACAAAACCCTTCTCAGACGTTTGCACACCATAGGTCTTTCCGGACTTCAGTACACTGGAATGGTTTCAGTCATACCTACTTGGTCAGCGAGTATAAACTAACTGTGACTCTCGGCCTGAGAGGTTTGACCTGCACTGTGGTGTCCCACAAGGACCCTGTTTGAGTCATCTGTTGTTCTCTATCTATAAATCTGACCTGTTTGATGTCCTAGAAAAACATCTCCCGCGCACCCACTATTCCACCGATGATACTCAACTTTGCTTTTCATTTAAGCCTGATTGTAATGTTAATGAAAGAGAAGCTGAAGAAGTCACGGGGAGCTGTCTCAGGGATATTCGACCTTGGATGGTAACAAACAAACTGCTAATCAACGATGATAAGACAGAGTTCCTCATCATTGGCACACGACCACAACTCCAAAAGATCAACATTCCCAACATTAGGATTGGCAACGCTAGCATCGTTCCTGCATGTCATGTCAAGAATTTGGGTTGCATCTTTGATTCAACCTTGAACATGGATCAGCATGTCCTAATAACATGTAAGGCAGCCTCCTACCATCTGTACAACATCTTTCTAATTCACAAATATCTGGACCAGAGAGCATTACGCACCATTATTCATGCCTTCATCACCAGCCGCCTCGACTACTGTAATGGTCTGCTCTACGGTGCCACTGCTACCCATTCCACAGATTCGAAAATTACGACATGTTCAAAATGCAGCTGCCAGACTTGCCACAGGCACATCCAAATTTTCCCACATGCAACCTGTCCTCCGTCAACTATAAATTGGCTTCCCATCAGGTCCAGGATCTACTACAAGATACTTCTGCACACTTACAAATGTACCCACGGTCTCGCCCCTCCTTTTATGCTAGAGTCACACACGGCCGGGTCACAAAACGGATTTGATCCAGGTGAAAATGAGCCGGAATACTAGTAGTCCCGGAATGGAGGGTAATTTATGCTACAGTCACACACGGCCGGATTTCGAACCGGGTCCACAAGGAATTATAGCCTTATCGACCCGTTTCGAGCCGTAGAGACTTGTATTGACCCGTATCGAAACCTATAAAAATCCGCTTTTTAAATCCTAAACTGAATCCTATTCGACCCCTATCGACCTGTGTCAACCCGCTTTGACCCGTACCGACCCGGATGTAAACCTTGTCGTCATCCGTTGCATTGAAGACAATGCGGCATACGGCAAGTGTCCATACGGTTTTACGCTGCGGGTTGCAGCGGGTCTACGAGAGTCAATGCGGTTCGAACTGGGTCAATTCGGATATCAATACGGAACTGAAATCCGTGAGAAAATTTTGAACATGACCGACAATTTTTCACCGCCGTATCGTAGCCCCTGGAATAAATCACGAATTGACACGGGTTACTTTGCGTCTCAATGCGGGTCTCTACGGCTCGAACCGGGTCGATACGGTTTTAATTCCTTATGGACCCGGTACGAAATCCGTGGACACTGCTCACTTAGTGCTGAGCTAGTGACGTGCACCCTACTAAAAAGCGAGACATACACGCACAAAGTAATATTATGCATACCTGTTTATTCTGTAAAGGCCATAAAACAATAATTCAACAGTTTGAAATAAGAAATATCATACAAGTAGGAGCTGCACTGAGGAAAGTATCTTCATGTGTAGATAAGACTCGCCATTAATGGAATTATTATTCTATGTTTAAAAGTAGCTCGCACTCAAGCAAATATCTGCAGAGATTGCGACATTTTTCTAATTAATCCTGCAATATTTCCTTTCTTGTTTTCCCTTTCCCTACCAACAAATAAGATGATATCTCTTCATATTCATAATAATTATTGCAAGAGGTTCATTAAGTCAACGAATAAATAAGATACACAACTACAGTGAATCATGCTCTAGAGGCAGAGAAGCATGCAAAATCACTCATAGAATTATGTATCCACAATTAGTGTGGCCTCCCGATAGAAATGAAAATCACATTACGGCTTACAAAGTAAACATTGTTGTCTAACATGGAATTCCCGAGGGAAAAAAAAAGAACATTTTATTTCACCGTCAATTCCTGTGTCTGCTGTTTATCTTTCCCATATGCTGCAATGTTTCAGAGTTTTCAGTCTAAAAAGAGCGACAGCAGTAGATGTTAATCTATTGCGAAATTATGCAATACATTCATCTTATTTTTTATTTCCATTTTCTATATCCGTAGTCATTTTTTCCCTGTATATAAATCCATCATTTCCGTGTCAGTTTTAAAAATATGATCAGTAAATTTAACTTTGAAAACTGAACTATTAAGCTAGTGTTTGATTTCATGACAATGTGATGTTATACAGTCTCTTTATTTATTCAAAGCTTGTAGGCCTCCATAGATGACTGATAATCATTCATGAACATGATAGCAGCGTGTTTGTTTGTGTGTGTGTGTGTGTGTGTGTGTACGTCGCGTCGGGTGATTAAGGAAATAAGCCGATAAGATTTTAAAATCTATTACGTGAATGATTGTTACATTTAAATTTTATATGTAATAGCACAGGGGCACGTTGTGAAGCATGCAAAAAACTCACCGGGATGAAGTGTGTTTTGGATACCCTCGTCATGTGTGCCTTGTACCTCACCCGTCCCTGAAGAAGCATCCGGAGTGCTGTAAAAATGGGTTGTGGTGTCATTTGCTGGCTCACCTAAGGTAAGATATGAAAATCAAATCACGCTCCCTCTCAAGCACATTGATGTGAGATAATCATGGTGATAAAAAAGTATGGTTTAGGGATTCGCAAGAATCGAGAACTAATGCTCCTGAAATAGGCAAAATGACTCTATTAGTCTTGTCTTGACCATTCGTCGGGTGCCCGTGCATTGGCCGCTAACTCAATACAATTTGTATTGCGTTAGCGGCCAATGCACGGGCACCCGACGAATGTATAAGGAACTGTTGTTAGCGGCTGCAAAACAATTCCTAAAGTGGGATTTACACAATCTGATGACACCTGCTGACTTTGTGGCAAAAACTATGCAGCATATTTGCTCACATATATCACGCTTTTCCAACCAGTCAAGAAGATATAAAGGCACTGTTCTCTTTGCGAAATCCAGTGCATTTGGTGCTTGAGAAAGACAACCTGATCCTGATGGTATAGATATTCAACAGTGCTATTGAAAGAAAAAGAAGGTCCACTGTCTAAACAATGTAATGCTGACATTATTCAGCACTAAAATGAGAAAATGGAGACCTACTTGCCTAAACAAAAACACACACAAAAAAAAAAAATGATTTTGCACATGGTAGATGTGGTAGATGAACGTCACAATTATCTATATACCCAGTCCCAAGAACCACTCATAATCTCTTCCAGGAAGTATAAGTTATTTTTGAAATAAATTACTATTAATTCCTTCAAAGTGCCCGTCGATTCAAAAGAGATACACTGTATTCTAAGCGTAGAAAAACGTGTTGATAGCTTTAATACTTAGATGGGGAATCTATATTGGGCTCATTCTGCTCTGCTAATATCATTCGAAGGATAGTGAGTCACATTTATCAAAGGTAAAACATTTAAATACTTTTATACACACCTACAGGGAAATTTTTTTCTTGGTTAATTCATAATTTTGAAGTGTATAAACGTATAACATTTTTTTTAATATTCATTTTCATAACTTCCGTTTACCACTGTAATGTTTTGAAAATGTGTACTATAATGTGGCCATCAGTTACTAATACAAGGGAAAGGCTAGCTGTGCTGTTTAGAATCGTATCTGTAATACCATCAATACTACAAGTCTTTATCTCTTTTGCATCTAAATTCCTGAAAAAGCATAACAAGAAAGTGTAACGAAAAGGTTTATCATTGAAAAAGAAAAAACACGAAAAGACGACGAACACACACACACAATCATACACTTCTATAATGGCAATATCATTTCAGATATTAAGATAAGATTGTCGATGGGAAACGAGGAGACCACTTGATAAAGACATTTCCTGAATTACTACTACCACTTCTAACTCTGTCATAACTAATCAACGCTTTCAATGTTTGACTTCTACTACTGCTCCATTAAAGAGTACTGATAGACCACTGATATTATTACCAAATGATTGCGACCACTGTTGTCACTGCTATCTTAATTCTCTTGGTGATTTTTATTTTGTCCTCAAATTGAGGGACTTTATTTAAATCAGTTGTTCAGAATCATGCAAAAGTCAATACAAGCATAAAACAATTGCAATCGTAATTCTCTTGGTGGTGATATCACCACATACATGGTTACTAGATTGTGTGTATAGGAACAGTTCATCACACGAGGAATATATACTATACCTTTAACCACTCGAAGCTGAATCCAGAAACCTGTCTTGTTCCTGCTAAAGTCACTGGTGAAAATGGCTGTGAGAGATGACCCCGAAGTTATAAAGTTCAATATCAGCAGTGAAGGACCCGACCTTCTACCAGTTAACTTCTTAACGGATCCTGTGAAACTGTCGAATTCATCCTCACCGTTCTCTTGGAATAAGTAGAGAAAATCGTCATCGTTTTCGAGGAAGAACGATTTAAACTCGACGGAAATGACGCTTCTATTAGGAACTTGGAATTTCCAAAGATGATAAAAGTTATCTGGGTAGTTGGAAGGGTAATTTGGTGTGGTCAGGTTGAATGGGTCCTCCTCTTCCAGCCATATGTCCTCTGTGATTTCAACGAAATTTAATATATGACTGTGAAGGATCTTGTGGATAAATTTCGGCAATGGTTCTAAATCTTCATAACGTTAATATCGTTGACCTTTGAAAGGCTTCGGAATGATAATCATTTTAAAACTTCCTAGCTTCTGAATGTACATTGGCAACACTATGGAACTTTTTAAAAGTTTCTGAGGTGAACAGTCGCCTTAATGACACAAGCACAATTTTTATTATCATTAACATCTTTCGCAAATGCAATATACACCGGAGGAAATCCACAGATCAAGGGATTAATCGAGTGGCATATTTTGTTTCCAATAGTGAAATCGGTTAAATGAATCTTGTGCAAATCATAGCGAGGCAAAACAAAAACTATTGTAGGGGGTCTTATCAATCAAACACAAAGAAAGCAATACAATATTGAAATAGCAGTATTAAGTACATGTATCGGCAACACAAATTCAGACTTACGATCACAATTATCATCATAGTAATGTAACCTTCAGACCAATGAAAACAATGCTTGTTTTGTATTGTTTAAAGTTCTTTTCTTTTAATTTTTGCTCTTTTATTGGGGAGGGATACTCATGTTGTTTGATTGTTGACAAGACACAAAGTCTCATTTCGTGTTTATGCGCTAATGTTCTTGTGTGTCTGTGGTCAACAATACTCTTTCCTGCAAAACATGTGGAATTGGATGCTCCGCTATAATCCCTTTTTCTTTCTTTTTTGTTTGTTCGATTTGATGAAACGTCTACCATTCTGTTTATATGACTTTACTATTTTTTCCTTTGAGACAATTTGAGACTAGTATGAAATCAAGCTTCACCATTATCACGATGTTTGCTGTCCATAATTGATAGAGTCATATAAATATGGTATAAATATACCTATTGATTATACTGATTAAATTTTCTACATTGCTTGCTTCTATCCCTAACTCACATTTTAGAACTATTCTGAAGCAATAACGCAGGGTTTTTGTTTCATCTGTAATAGTGGTAAATAATGTCTTCACGCTCCGTACTTTAATGTGTTGGAGATATGGTCATCAAACTTCCCTGGTATCTTAACTGCAGTCACAATAATTTCTCATAAATTATGAAAACATTCTTATTCCTCATTCATATCGCTATAAATTCGTAAGGTCTGTACTCAGTATAACTAATTCATAATTGTTAAAAAGTAAAAGTCTGAAAATCATACGGAGATCTCTTTTTAATAAGACCAAGGGAGATGCCTTCGCAAAGAGAGTATTGGTTTTGCCTTCTTAGAGTGAAGACGTTAATAAATATACCCACCAGCATGGTCAGCGGCCGAGATGATCAGTTGTCTGTTTGATTGATCAAACAATTGATATGGTCATCAAACTCACCTGGTATCTTAACTGGGGTCACAATGATTTCTACGTTCCTAAGATATGTTCTGGAAGATGGCCGATATCTTATCCGCGCAGTATTACTTATAGTGGTAACAGGATTGGGAACTTTGTTTCCACCGAAAGTAGCCAGCTTTATGAAGTCCTTTGTGTAGCCACCGAGATCTTCTATATCAAGAAAGTCATATCCAAAACGTAGCCAAAATGAGTTGAATGAAATCTGAATTCTCTTCTCTTTGTTGGTAGTTATGTCCCACGTTCCTGGTTCGGAGTCATTCATGATCAGTATTGATTTGCTTCCGATCACATCCAACGATGCTAAAAAACACACAACAGAGGAAAAAAGCAAATGCAACATATTACAAATAATGTTCGATAAAGGTTTCACAGAAGGGGTTGCTGTCAACAAAAAAAAAACCTAAAACACAGCGAGATTAGCTGGGAAATTCAGAGCTTACACCAAACTCTACATTTGGTTTGATCAAAGCATTCATAGAAACATAAGTGTATAGTTTCAAACTAGTCAGCATTTGTTTACGTTGATATTTGTGTCACATTCTTGAAACAATTGCGTATTCGTCTGTAACTAGTGTTGGTGTAAATAGTGTTAATACTAGTTAATACTAGAATTTATTTCACAATATCAATGTCATTTGCAATGTCAATTGCAACGTCATTTTTGTTTCTTATATGATATTGTCAACATACATTTTCGATGGGCATCGAAGAATCTCGTGGAGCTGAATGAAAAAAAAAATGTATGTCTTTGCCAGTTAGAGAGAATTTGGGCTTAATTTTTAAGAATGCTGATAAAATATAGATATCTATAGACTACGACGTCATATTTCTTCGTGTTTCTCGAAATGATGACATATCACACTTATTAATTCTTGGCAAAACATGGCACATAGCCCCAAAACTTAGAATATGGTAGACCTCATAGAGTCAAATAATGATAACAGTCTTACTTGTTATCTCTACACTCGGATGAATAGACCAGGTAAAGACCAGAATCCACACACTCAGATAAGCCATGTTATCAAAAGTCCAATGTGAGCAGGTAGGAATTTCAACCTATCAAAAATGGTATGCACCTCCTTCGCCTCCGGTTAATTGCATTTTCGTACTGGAAAGGAGTGTTCGATTTCTTACTCCATATCTATTTGAACGTCGTCGTTTACCTAACTGTCGATCTCCCTGTCTCCCTCTTTCTCTCTCTCTCCATACTACAGTCAAATTGTCTTGTCTCTGTTTTTTTTTTCTCTCGCTCCTTGTCAGCCATCAATCACGTTAATTTCACTCTCGTTTTCTAATTAACATGACGGTTTTATCACGTCACGAGCAATTGTATTCATATACAAATGATCGTGTAGAGCTTTACGTTCCAAATCGCTGGTTACTAGCGTGACATAGCATGCCTAAATCTAGATCGTCTAGCCCCTTTAATTCAAACCAAAGTTCTAATAGCGTGTGTAACGTTAACTTTAGTTGTTTTTAAGAAAGAAATATCGCTTCATTATAAGCCTTTACATTTTGACAAAGAATGTGTTGATACCGTGAAGATACTTTGCATCGAAACGATATAGTTTTCCAAACACTTATCGCTTTTACATCACCTGTAGTGTGTTTCTTTTCAAATTCGCAAATCAGTCTAATAGTAAGAAGTGTTTAAAGAAAAGAACTCCTAAGCTCTTCCGAACCCTCAAGCCATGTGTTTATTCATATATATATATATATATATATATTGTGACGAACTCGCCTTCTCGTGAATTAAGAGAGTGTATTTGACTGTTTGTACAAAAAGTCTCCGCGAGCCGTGTCAGGATGGCCGAGTAGGCGGGGTTCGTTTTGTTGCAGTTTACAACGATCCCTTTAAATTATTAAAACTACTAGTCTGTATGCTACCATGTATTATGTTGTGTCAGAAGCAGCTCCCCAACACAAGCGGCACACATACTTAAAGTATGTCACTCCCAAGCGTCACTTGTAGAGGATGTTAAATTGGTACACTTATTTTGTTACCAAAATTTACTACCAACTCTTGCTACCAAGTTCTGCTACCAAGTTTTGTTACCAACTTTTGTTACCAACTTGTGTTACCAACTCAGTCACGCTAACGTGGAACACCTTTCACAACCATATGGTGGCACAGGTATCGTTGATGGCACGGGATAAAGTGCTGTATCGCACCGTTACCAACTTCCTCAGGCGACGACTGGAACTAGGAACTTGGATTGGGCACAGGGCAATGAGACAAGTCACATTACCACTATTCCCGAAATCCAACGGCGACGACTGGAACTTGGATTGGGCACGGACTATGCGACAAGTCACATTACTAATACACCCGAAATCCAACGGCTTGCTAGTTGGTCTTCTCGGGAACGGTGCTTCCAACTCAGGAACATGTACCACCACTCTCCAAGCTATTGTATTGTGGTAGAACCCTCAAGTAGACACAGTGAAATCAGCAATTCAGGAACACATGCACAGTTTAATACACATAAAAGTGAACATGAACAACACATTTGAATGTATCATACACGGGCTACTTGTTGCGGACTATGTCACACAATGGGCAGTATATATACCCCTTTTTCTATCGCGGAATGAGGAGGAAATCGCAATACCCGCAGTAGTCTTTCAAATTATTTACAATGTTGGCGTGGTTATAAATATCGTACAATGATTATACGTTTTAACCGTATCTCTTATACACGGTTACTATAATTCGGCATGTATCATCGGTCTAAACCGGAGTTGGTATTAAGATAATCCAAACTTGTCCACGACAAACAAGTAACCACATATTAGATAATAAATGTTTAAACTCATAAAGATGCACTACCACATTGAAACTTTTGTCCAACGTTTCAATAGTGTGCCCCTTTCTATGCTTTTTGTTTTAAAGACACTACAGACACTATCGATCATAACAAATAATAATCGAAACGGTTAAATCGAATCGGTGCCACCGAATTTCGTTACAATATATATATATATATATATATATATATATATACACTGCAAAAAGTCCGGTGTTAAATAGTGAACACCGAGCTGGTGTTAAATTTTCGGTGCTCATTTGTGGTGTTAAGTTAACACATCCGGGTGTCATTTCCAAATATAAAACTGTTTTTTGAAGAGTATCTTAGTAACTGCACTTCTTGTTGATTTTTAATAAAGCAAGACGATCAAGAATTTTACACTAAAATACTAGATTTTTGAAAAAAATGTGAAAATAAATGTACACCACAGTAACACCAGCTGGTGTGGTCTCTTATTGAAGCTGGACGGGTGTTAAACCATTGATATTAACACCAACAAATATCAAATCAACACCATGTGGTGTCATTTTTGAATTAACACCAGTACAGTGTCAAAATAACACCAGGTACAGTGTCAAATTAACACCACGAAGTGTCATGTGAACACTTTTCAACACCATCACAGTGCATTTTCTACACCTGTGGGTGTGGTCCTCTATTGAAGTTTGATCGGTGTTAGATTTAACACCCATGGTGTTAAATCTAACACCGATGTTTTTACAGTGTATATAATGTAATATTATATTATATATACACTTTCTCCCGACCTTAGTGTTATAACTATGAACTTTTTTTTTTCCATGAAAAGTAGCATCCTTCTAACACCACAGTAGTCTTCTTTATGTGTCATATCTTTTTGGGAAGAGGTACTATCATTATTCATGATAAAGAAGTGGTGAGATCAACGACTTGCCCTGCATGCTTTGTTACCTTACAATCAAGTTCAGTGTCTTGTTATTAATGGCCGGCCACAAAATTCAATATAAATTGGGAAGTTTAGTTAGCCCTAACCTGTTCAGATCAAAGACACATTGGTGTTGTGTTTACAGATATTCAGATTTACAGATACGCATATTCATAAAGTGTCTAGACACCCTGACATTCATTATGTAACCTCATTATGTAACTTCTGTGTATTAGTATGCATGTGCCTCAGGTGTCAGCATACATTCCAATACTCCAACTGTTCTTATATACATGAGTGCAAGTCTGGAGACAGACAGTTCTGCAAAAAAAACACCGAGACGTTAACTGCCACGCCTTTTCTGTTCCTCCCTTATTTGCAGTCCTAAGTTTTGTTACTTGTAACCCACGATACAACATAATTTCTGGCGACGAGGATGAAGCTGTTTCACTTACAACTGTTGAATTTCATTCCTGACTTCAGTTCAGTTCTAGCCAAAATGTCTTCGATACCTCCACCCTCATTTTTCTTACAACACCCTGGTAACCCGCCGACTCCTTGGCCATTATGGAAGCAGCAGTTTGAAAACTATTTATTGGCATCAGGGAGCGATACATTTCAGCCCGAGAGGGAAAAAAAGCGCTTCTGTTACATTGCTTAGGAGCAGAGGGACAGAGAATCTTCTACTCTTTGAACACTGGTACGGCGACTGCGTCAGAGCCACGCCTTACTGGAAACGCGTATCAGACAGCATTAACAGCAATTGAAGCTTACTTTGTTCCTCGCATCAATGTGGTCGCTGAGAGGTACAGATTCAGACGACGCAGGCAGAGGGCTGGTGAGACTGTTGCGCAGTACGTTACAGCCTTAGAGGAATTGGTCAAACATTGCGCTTTTGGGGACTTGAAAGACGAATTAATGATTAGTGACCAGGTTGTGGAAGCATGTGTTAACCCGTATACGTGAAAGATTATTGCTTGAACCCGATCTGACCCTTCAGAAAGAGCTCGACTGCAGCAGATGCATCGAAGATGCACAGCGAGATTCCAAAGCGATGACTCGAGGACATCAGGAAAGTCAGAACGTTCAAAAGTTATTCAAGCAGAAAAGATGGGGAAAACAGAGTTCGGAGGTTAAACAGAGTAGGAATGAAAAGGAACAGAAAACACAAGGTAGTTGCAGAAACTGTGGAAGCAAGGACCATGCGACATATGACCGTACATGCCGAGCAAAAGGTGCCAGATGCCTCAAGTGTCATATTCCATTTCAGCAGAAACTACGACGATTACCCTTGTCAGTAAAGGAGACGGTCTCACGGGAGTTGCAGCGGCTCGAAAAGGAGGATGTGATCGAGAAAATTGATTCTAGTGAGTGGGTCTCGCCCATCATTGTCGCCGCAAAGAAATCAGGTGATATTCGATTGTGTGTAGATTTGCGCGAGGTGAATAAGGCAATTGTTGTCGATAGCTATCCATTACCGGATATTGGAGAGTTATTTTCTGAGCTGGAAGGATCCACTTTGTTTTCTAAGATGGATTTAGCATCCGCATACCACCAACTCGAGCTGGACGAAGAGAGTCGTGACCTCACAGCGTTCATCACTCATGATGAATTGTACCGCTGCAAAAGGGTTTGTTTTGGATTGGCATCAGCACCATCCACCTTCCAGAAGCTCATGAGTACGATCCTAGCAGGACTTCCAGGAGTTCAGTGTTACCTTGATGACGTCGTTGTGTACGGCAAGGACAGGACAGAGCATGACACTAGATTGAACAAGGTACTTACCAAACTGCAAGATGCTGGTTTGCGTTTGAATCCCAGTAAGTGTCAGTTTCACTTGTCAGAACTCAGTTACCTAGGGCACTCTGTGAGTAGCCATGGTTTAGCACCTGATGATAGGCATGTCAAGGCCATAGTTGAAGCTCCCAACCCGACAGATGTGGGTCAACTCGGATCAGTGTTAAGTTTGACGAATTACTATGCAAAGTTTGTACCTATGCCACGGTTGTAGAACCAATGAGAAGATTGTTGTGTAAAGACGTACCTTTTGTATGGGGACCAGAACAACAGGAGACTTATGACCAAATCAAGAGTACGATTGCACAGAGAGCTGTTCTTGGGTTATTCAATCCAAACTTACCTACCATAGTCACAACAGATGCCTCCGATCATGGGTTAGGAGCAGTACTTAGCCAGGTCAAAGGGGGGCAGGAAGTTCCAATAGCTTTTGCCTCAAGGTCGTTGACATCTGCTGAAAGAAAGTACTACATAGGTGAAAACATGGAAAAGGAAGCATTGGCTGGTGTTTGGGCATGTAACAAGTGGTACACTTACCTTTGGGGTAGACATTTCGTGCTCAGGACTGATCATAAGGCTTTGGTTACCATGTTGAGTACTAGGGGCTCAAATAGACAAACCATGAGGATAGCACGTTGGTCAGCGCAACTGTTACAGTTCAACTACACTGTAGAATACAAACCTGGCCGAGAGAATTATGTGGCAGATGCACTATCCCGGTTGCCAATGGATAGCCCGGAATGTTGTGATGTAGTAGAAGAAGACGAGAATGTTCTGAGTCAGATCAGTGATTCCCCAGTAACCCTGGAAGAGTTAAAAGTGGCGACTAGTAATGATTGAGTTATGGTACAGGTCAGAAAGTATGTTGAGGAAGGCTGGCCAGGTAACCACAAGGCCTTACCTCAAGAAATCAAACCGTATCTCCTTCTGAGGGATGAGTTGTCAGTAGTAGATGACATTGTAATGAGAGGGGATCAAATTGTAGTATCATCATCCCTACAGGCTAAGTTTGTAGACTTTGCTCACTCAGCACACCAGGGTACTGTACGTACAAAACAAAGGTTGAGAGAAACATACTGGTTTCCAGGTATCGACAGGGTGGTTGAAGAGAAAGTCAAGTCGTGTGTCACGTGTCAAGAAAATGACAAATCTCACAGCATACATAGTGCCCCAATGCAATCAGTCGATTTTCCAGAGTCGCCATTGGGAAAAAAAAATGGCATCGATATCGTAGGGCCGATTGAAAGTGCACCTCAAGATCAAAGATATGCCATTGTTGTAATTGACTACCACAGTAAGTGGCCTGAAGTCGCATTGTGTAGAAGTGTAACTTCCAAAGCAGTGATAAACACACTCACATCTCTATTTGCCAGAGAGGGAATATCCACCCATTTGGTTTCTGACAATGGCCCTCAATTTGTATCACACGAATTTGAGCAATTTCTCAATCAACACGGTATCACTCATGTCAGGGCATCACTATACTATCCTCGTTCGAACGGTGAAGTAGAGCGTTTCAACCGTGTATTGAAGTCGTGTATACAGAATGCTTTGATAGAAAACAAGGGCTCTCTGAAGGAGCCTTTACTAGAGCTCCTGACGGCCTACAGATGTACGCCCCATCCAACTACAGGTTTTTCACCTTCAGAGCTACTTCATGGAAGAAAATTAAGAACCAGGTTAGACATTCAGGGTAGAATGCCAAATACAAAGGGGCAGCACAAATCAGAGGTATCTGAAGGAAACAAAGTCAAACAAGGGTGAAACTAAAACAAAAGAAGTCTGAAGTGTACACAGACGAGAAAAGAAAGGCTCGCACACCAAGATTTCAGGTCGGAGACAGAGTAAAAGTGACCCGCTACAACAAAATGGTCCTAAAGTCGCGCACGGTCGAAGCCGTGCAAATCGACTTTGAAGTTAGAGCATCAAAATTGGTCAAAACTTACGATTTTCTGAATTTGACATATTATTAGAGTCTGACATGTCTTCTATCATCTGTCGAAATTTTGAAGCAAAATGATGAAAGGAAAGATCAAAAAATAGCGTTTTTCTGGGCCATGTTTTTTTTGGCGTTTCAACGAAGCAGAAACTGGTTCGAACATTTGGATTGAGCGCCACACATAGGCTCCGCCCCTAACAACGACCAGAGTGCTCTCATTGGTCAGTTTGCTGCTTGCCGCTAACCGAAGCGTGAAGCTCGCACTCTGCCCAGTCGACTGGTGCGTGCGGGCGGGTTGAGCTATGCCTAGCCGCTTCTCCTGACATCCTGGTCACTGATTGGTCGGTGAGGAGACCGCCGACGCTGTGTTTGAATGAGCATTTCGGGGGTTGCTAGGGCTTAACTTCTATTGTCCGGAGGTGAATACTGACTTGCGTGTCTCTTGATTGTGATTGCGTCGCAAGGAGAACTTTTAGGGCGCTTTTCTCGAAACAGTGATTTCCCACAAGTCTTGACATGCTCTCTTTTAAACATCGATATCTCCGCAGCCGATTATTTTTATAAGACGTGTTGTATATCAATTTAAAGCAGAAAGATTAGGGAATTGTGTCATGCAATTTTCAAATAATCGACCTCGCCCGACTTTAGGATCATTTTGTTGTAGCGGGTCACAAAAGTAAAACAAAAAACAAAGGTATGTTCAAAAAGGTGAAAGGAAATTTGTAGAGCCTCGTCAAATCATCAAACAAAAAGGTAAAGCAACCTATGAACTAGATGATCATACAATTTGGAATGCATTTCATTAAGTCTCCATGTGGCGTAGAGAAGACGCGAGAGACGGATAGAGAGGTCTCCGGAAAAGAGGAAGGAGGTAGGGTACAACATGACGTACGAAGAAGTTTGAGAAGTAGAAGGGAGCCCAGCTACTTACATGACTATGTAAGATATTGACAAAAAAAAAGATCAGTCATATTCATTTTGTATTTAGGCAATCAGGAAACAGGAAACTGATTGTGGTGTAGAATATTGAACTCCCTTTGATGTCCAGGATATAAAATATGTTGTTAACCACAGAGAAAACACTCCATGTTCCATCACATGTGTAAAGGAATGATTAGTTTCAATTTGTCATGTTATGTCTGGAAAGGAAAATATGGAAGATGAAGGTTTTCATCCTACAGTATTTGGCTTTACATATATACACACACCAAAAAAAAAAAACACAAAAAAAACCACAAAACAAACAAACAAACAAACAAACAAAAATCTCACCTTTGTCATGATGTATCAGTAGTGAAGAGATATAGAGTACAGGGTTTTATATGCGATAAAGTTGAAAGGGTTTTGTAAACCTGATCAATTTAGCAATACATATGTGATGATGTCGAAAGGATTGTGTAAACATTGATCAGTTTGGAAATTAGTTTGGAATATATCGCAATGGATCAGTGCCATGAAGGTAATTTCAACGAGAGGGAGAATGTTGTGTTTACAGATATTCAGATTTACAGATACGCATATTCATAAGGTGTCTAGACACCCTGACATTCATTATGTAACCTCATTATGTAACCTCTGTGTATTAGTATGCATGTGCCTCAGGTGTCGGCATACATTCCAATACCCCAACTGTTCTTATTATACATGAGTGCAAGTCTGAAGACAGACAGTTCTGCAAAAAACACCGAGACGTTAACTGCCACGCCTTTTCTGTTCCTCCCTTATTTGCAGTCCTAAGTTTTGTTACTTGTAACCCACGATACAACAACTGGTTTAAGTTTAAAACATAGTCACTAATATACCGTAACAATAATGTCACCCTTATATTGCCTTTTGCTCAATTTAGTATTTTTATTCTGCTAGGCAGTCTACGGAAGTTTATGTCAACTCTTGTAATAATCCTGTGTTTGTGCCTCTATCGTGTCTATGTCCCGTTGTTATAGACCAGCCATAACATTGTACTAAGCTATTCCCGTATTGGATGCTCTATAGCCCACTGGGTGATTGTGTAAAGATTAGTGCTTAAGAACATTTTCAAATGGTTTTCATTACACTTCATATCATGTAGTACATGAATCAACAGATCCATGCATAGATTTGTGATTTTTTTTTTTGTGGTCCTTGAGCAGAGAAACCAATATTTTGAAAAATCCTAAGAAAATTACACTGAACAGTGTTGATGACATAGGAGCCACACATATTTCAGAAATGTACCAGTGTAACTCCATTGAAATACCGCCTGCTTAACAAGTTCACCTCTGTAGAATCTACTTTGCTTGCCTTCTTCTTTTGTTCTGTTTCCTTGAGCCCCAACTCATGCATTCTTATGGTGAGGCTGCCGTGTCATCATCCTTGTTCATTGCAATTTAAATTTTGAAAACATTCTTATTCCTAATTCATATCACTATAAATTAAGAAGGTCTGTACTCAGCATAACTAATTCATAATATTATTGTTAAAAAGTAAAAGTCCGGAAATCATCCGGAAGTCTCTTTTAAATAAGATCAAGGGAGACGCCTTTGCGAAAAAGAGTCTGGGTTTTGCCTTCTTAGAGTGAAGACATCAACAAATATTCCTACCAGCATGCCCAGCGACCGAGATGATCAGTTGTCTTTGTGACTGATTTCCGTCCGATCTTAAGAACGAAACAATAACACTTCTTCTGCCGTTGACGATCAGTCATAATTATTATCAAGTGTTTTTTTTTCTGAACTTCTCGTAGTCCATCCATTGACAATCAATTCTACAGTTCCTGACATGTACTTTGTCATTTGAAGTTTCGTCATAAAAGTCATGTGAGGAGACTTTCCCTCAGTCTCTCCATGTGACTAATGTCACAATTCCCAACCCCTTCACTCTATTTCATCTTTCTCTCTTTTGTATTATAAAATGTGTATGTGTTTGTGTGTATGTATGGACTAAGATTACGTTTACACTGTATTATTATGTCACCATAAACACATATTCTGCCGTAACGAGTTCTTTAAATCATGTAGACAAATATTAAAGTCTATTTTCTATTTTTTTAAATTTGCATGTTGAAAGCAAAATAAATAAAAGAGATGATGCAGCAATTTTCTATTTTCTATTTTCTATTCAGGATACAAAATAGACATTTCAAAACTGCCAGCCAATCTTTTAAAGGGGCATATTTACATGTGCCTCTGACACGTTATGCCAAAGTTACCTTCAGTAGGTCTGCCACTGATCTGTGAGTGAGTCCTTCCTCTATTAAGGCCTTGATTTGACCATGATACTCACAAACTCACAAAGAACCACCAAGCGGTTAGATATTTTTCAGAGCCCGAAGAGTGGTAAGTATTTTTTTTTTTTGTTTTTGTTTTTTGGGTTTTTTTATAATGTGGTTCATGTTCTAGAAAGGTAGGGCCCATGAAATAAATACAGCTTGGTTGCCATCTTGGCCAACTTGGGGAGCTTTTAACCATTCTTTATTCGCCTATACAATTAACACAATCATATAATTTGCATATATGCAATATGCAATAAATTGCTAACTTTAAACCAAGAAGGCGGAAACAATATAATACAGCTTTTGAACAGTCAGGGTAGTTCTCACTTTTATGATTTCAAACCATAAAAATAGAAACGAGAAGATGAGGGCGCTCTTCAATTTTTTATATTGTATTCCGAATGGGGGAAAAAAGAGAAAATCTGAAAATCACTTGTTTGACGTTTTATACTACTAATTAAGGTAAAAATTAGAAAATACAAAATTGTACGAGAGTCAAATTTGTATTTTCGATTTCACATTTATTCTACATTAATATTCATATTTCATTTTTTTTTTTTTACTTTTCATTCAAGCTAAAAAAATAGATTATACGAAAGTTACAATTATCAAAGACGTTCTATCGTTAATGTATGATTCCGCACATGCATCCCCCACACATGAACCCCAACCCACACACACGCATTAACCCAGTAACTAACTTTACACAGCCCAGTCGCACAGCGTACTAACAGCGTCTGGTCGGGCTACCCAGTAACGGACTAGGCGCACTCTGTTTGATATTTGAGTGTCACGCATTAATTTTGTTATCTGCCTCGTGGGTGCCATGAGATGCAGAATGCAAATGTGATTTCAAACCAAATATCAAAAAAGGGAAGTAGAAGGTTCATCAGTTTGTATAAGGGACCAGAGGAATCTTGTCCATTGAATTACATTCTCACGTAGATCTGTATGTCTAAGTCATCGGGGCTTAGAGCTGTAGTAATTTAAAATGGCAACAGGCCATTTTAATTATTGTACGCTCAGTCACAAAAGACTCACTATCGTTTGTTGCGATTCAGTTCTGATCAGCTATGCTTAAAGGAGTACTCCAGACAATTTTCATAATTTCAAATCATGGAGTACATAAATCGACAACTCCATGTATAGAATTGTGGGTTTACTGTGGTTCTTGAGCAGAGAAACAATACTTTGAAAAACCTTAAACAAATTACACTGGACAAGGATGATGACATAGGGAGCTCACATATTTCAGACATTTTTCACTGTACTGATAATCAAGAATAGTAAAGAATATAACCTTTCACCAGTCTATACTCGTGGAAATTAAAGATTGTCACTGTACGCGATTTTCGAAAAATAATTCCCGCAAGCGATCGTGTAATAGCCTGTAAAAAGATGCTACGTCATTGATGCTCTACTCTCAAGTTGACAGCCGTGCCTCTAAAAACCAATTGGAGTGTTCAAATGATCAGTTGTAATTTTATCATAAAATCTGAAAATATGTGATTTTATTATTTTAAACGAAATATTTCAAGCTTAATTGAATATAATTCATGTAATTGTAAACATACATATATAATATTGACTGGCCTCGAGGGAGATACCAGAAAATATTGCCCAAACTGAAAGAATATTGCCCGAGTCGAAGACAAGGGCAATATTCTTTCAGTGCGGGCAATATTTATCTGGTATCTCCCTCAAGGCCAGTCAATATCAAAATTGTTACCTATCCCCTAGGTAAATTAAGAAAATATGTGAATACGGCTTTACACTGTGATATAGATCGAGCCACATTATTTTGACTACCTGTAGATCATCAACATGTCGAATAATTGAAAAATTGTTCATCAATGTACATCATTCAACTCCAACTTCAAAGATACATATGTAGTTGTAGCAGGCGAACTTCAAACATCTGAACGCTTTTACACTTTATTTTTACTTTTGTTTAAAATTGGAGAGTTGTAAAACTGATGGTCACTGTGCAATTATTGAGCACAAATGGACTAGTGATTGTTTGACACTAAGTGCTGCTGTAAGTGGTCGACCTTGTATGAGTTGATTTATCAGCGTTCTTCTGCGGTGCGCGACACCCAGTGACGTCCTGGAATGTTTTCCTTTCGTGGTCGATTGGAATGTTTACATTTAAAGCAGGGAGGTGGGGAGAGAGATTGGAAACACTCTTTCTCTTCCCACCTCCCTGTGTAAAGTGAATGGCGAAAACCGGAAGATTGCACTGTCTGCACACATTGTTTTGTTACGGTACGGTGTGTGTAACGGACACGCAGTGACGTGGCGAAACGAATATTGACTGCTGACCTTCAACCTTGCAAAATAACAAATGCAATTGTCTCGCAAACTAGCTCGTATAGGTAATAATTACCTATATCTTAAAATCATAATATACCATGTACTTGACATCAAATAGGCACGGTCCTTTTCTAGCTTCTGTCGGTGTTACATACTACTTTGCGTACTTTGCGTTACTTTGCGACTGCTTCACTTTGATAACGCTTTGTACCTACTCAGGAAGTCGTTTGCTTCAGTTTTGTTTTGTTTTGTTTTGTTTTTTGGGTAGGAGCATTATATATTTGCCTTTCATCTATTCATAAAAGATGAATGGTGCACTTATTTAACGACGACCTTCCACTACCCAACAATCAACATGTCCACAAAGGACATTCTACTTTCGGTCAAGTTTAGATAGAGGGGATCGCCAGCAGTTAAAACGTACAGCTCCTCAAAATGTGAAGTTCTTACCGACTGGGATTTTTTTTTTCCTTTTTTACTAGAGAAATTTTGACGTTATATTGCATGTCATTGCGCACTAAAATCGTAAGAAGGCAGGAGTGTAGTATGAGAAACTCAAATAGGGGTTTCCAAAGGTTCATCATTTTGTTTATTAAAGGGACCAGCTGTATTCTTGTCAATTCTTTGCTTTATCCACGAGTATCGTTCCCATGTATACATTTTTAAAGTCATTTGTGCTTTGAGCCGTAACTCATAATAACAACGTGGACTTTTCTATGGTACACTCGGTCACAGAAAACTCTACTTTTGCGGTATGAAAATTGGCAGCTCGTGTATTCAAGCTCCTGATCAGGTTTGCTATAATAAGAAAGTCGGTCAAAAGAATGGACGCGTTGTGTTATCAATGCTGTCATCAATGAGGACGCTCCCATTTGGAGTCGGTATTGAGGTTGACTTGATGGAATATTGACGCGCCTATCTTTGGGCGATGTCCCGTTAATTGGTTGGCAACACATTTTTATTGGCTCAGTCCGACCTATGAAATGCACATGTCCACAAAGACGTCCGATCATTATTACCTACTGCATGAAACCACACACACGCTGACACACGGACATACATGCACAAACTCTCACACACACACACACACACAAATTGACCCATAACAGACACGCTGCGTACTCTAATATTCAAGTATTAGGTATAATTATATTTGTTATTTGACCAGTAGGTACAGAGCAAACTTTAATAGATACAAACCATAGAAAGATGGAGGACATAAAGGCTTATGATTCTGTGTAAGGGACCAGTTGCATTCTGCACAATTCACTTACTTGTCAACGAATAACATTCCCAGGTATATATGTTTCAAATCATCGGTGCTTAGAGCCGTAACACTGAAATAACGTGGCCTTTTCTATAGAACAATCAGTCATAGAAAATCTGCCCTATTGTTTGTGACGATACAGCTCAGATCAATTCTGCTTTAGAAAGAATGGGTTAACGCGTTCTTGATCATAATTCCACTAGCATATATGCTTGCCTTTCATCTAAAGATGAGTCGTATACTTCAAAGGAAACGGCGACCTTGCATCACCAACCAACAACATGTCGACACAAAGGACACTCTACTTTCGGTCAAGTTTAGATGGAGGGGATGGCCAGCAGTTATCATGTACAGCTCATCAAAATGAGAAATTACTGTCTGGGATTTTTTTTGTTCTTCCACTAAAGAAATTTTGACGTTTATTGCCTATTGATGAGCACTAAAATCGTAAGAAGGCGATTAAAATGCCGTAAAACAAGTTGGAAGAGGGGATTTCCAAAGTATAGTCGTAGAACCGGCTTTACTGGGGCGCTGTGACATAATAGTGGATAAGACTCCCGACCCCCAATCGGAGGAAGCGAGTTCGATTACCGCCCAGATTGCTTACATCCTATAAGAAGAGATGTTTTTACCCACTTCGTCCATCTCTACCCACATGTACACATGGGTACCTAACAAGGCTATAGGGTGATATTTATGGTATGGCCCTCTGGTAGAGCATTGGCAACACTGAAGAGGCTACCCTATGGAGAAGAACTCCTTCTTCTTCTTCTTCTTCTTCTTCTTCTTCTTCTTCTTATTTTTATTATTAGTATTATTATTATTATCATTATTATTATTATTATCATTATTGTCATCATCATTTTCATCATCATCTTCATTATTATCATCATAATCATCATCATTTTAATAATCACTAAAACTTTGTGTAAATCTACAGAAATAACAGAACCAATTGTTGATGATATTACATTCATTATACAAAGTAAAATGAAACCGAGTATTTTGCTCGTAAGAGTTCTTTATCATTTATCAATCATGTCTTGCACATTATGCTTGGTTTGAGGTAAGGATAACATTTCTATTATGATAACCCATACTTCAAAGAGACACCTATTGAGCTTCATCTTGTAATCCCAAAGAATCTGTCCAGTGAGACACATTAACTTGAGACTGGAAAAGGATTTCATAATTCAATTCAATTCATTTTATTCAATTGTTCCATACTTCTCATGAACATTACAACAGAAATCAAACAAGTTCTTTTACCTTGTAAACAAAGTGCAGAAAACAAAAAATATACATGGTGATAACACAGTAATTTCATGTAATGATAACTGGTCAAGATCGAAATCGAAATGGGGTTGATCAAAGAGAAGTATGACGAGACCTACATGAAAGCTAGATTGTTTGGCTGTAAGCCCCGAGTAATCAGTGTTTGTGAAACAGAAACGGAGAACGGATAGAAGATAAGACCAGATGATGTAATGGTGCCAAATAAGAAAAGCGAGGTATGCCTATGTGATAAAAAAAGAAGAAAAAATATATGCTAAAATGTGAACCATTACTGTGACCGAGCTATCATTGGTTTCCGATAATTATCGATGCCCTCGACGTGCTTGTCTTCAAATGTGGATGTTCATGGTATGTCACTGCCAATATTTACGCTGGATATCATGACTGCAATCTGGCAATGGAGGTATCGAACCATAGCTCACGCATTACATTCAAAGGGTATCGCGCTTTTTCCATGCAAAGAACGTTTCATTTCAACAACTATATTACACACCACTGATTCACAAGTAAAGTGCGCAGACCCGAAAGACTTGGTTTTGATAGCCATTTAATGGGCATACAAGTGGTAATTGAAATCTGTCAAATTCATTCTTATGATAATATTTATAGAGAACTCTTGAGTAGTAATATTTTGTTGAGTAGTTTCAAAAGTGTTACGACATTTGCTCCTGCGAAAATTGCCCCGGTCTTATTTTCTCCAAGCACTTCGGGTTAGAGTGGTGATAGGGTTTTAGATTTTGTTTGATGTGAAGATTAGATTTAGGGTTAGGGTTATGTTTATGGGTAAGTTTTATGTTTGGCTTAGCGTGCAGATATTTCATTGGAACACTATTGTCGTACGGGCAAATGTCATGGAACCAGTTTCAACTTGTGTTTGCTCGCAGCTGACATTGGTTTTAATGATAATTATTCAAATACCTGGCACGTTTTGCCCTTTTTACCTGAAAATGAAGATATACAACCTGGGGACGTTCATTGCCTATTGCCGTCTATGATAGCCTATGTATTGTATAGTCATTTTAATATGAGATACTAATGACAAACAAAGTAAACACTAAGTTTATCAGGAGCAAAACATAAAACTTGTATCGAAAGGTACGGTCAGGCATGACAGGCAAAAACATTGTTCATGGTACATGTATATATCGGATATAACACATACATTGATCTAAAACATCACAATTGACCAATATACTGCTTGATCATTTGTTTAGCTCCTTGCATATATACGTTATACTTATCTTTGAATACCGAAATAACTCTGCAGATATTAACTGTTGATAGAAAGAGTGTCGTTTTGTTTCGCTGCCGGCTTCAGCCTCCTTTACTATATTAATGGATCCTCTGTTATCATTCTGATAGAAAAAAAGAACAATAGTGTGGAGGAAGAGACGGAGTATCCATGTTCCAGTTTATCTTGTTATCGTTGAAAGGCAGGCATGATTTGATGAATTTCATTGTACAAGTGTCAAAATTACATGCGTGATGGAGAAAAAAAAAATGTTTACTTTGTGCAATGATAGGTTAGGCCCCATCACAAAAACAGAGGTCAATTTTTGGATGATTTCGATATCTTATTAGACATGCATGATTAATACAGAAAATAAAATAAAAATGTGTTTTTGCTGGGTAATTCTGATATTGATGGTTTTAATATAGAGCATATTAAAAAAAAACTATGCCTCATTTTGCAAGAAGCTTTGTGGAACATTACAATTGAAAAACCGTGGGGAATCATAGTCAAATTATCAACGTTGATTGATGACAGTTATATTTACATACAATGATTAAAGATCAGGCCTTTTTTGTGAAGTGAGACTTCTGATCATTTACCTACATTTAGATTTGTGATGACACAACCATTTTTATGGTAAACAAGCAATATGTAAGACGAAGCGCAAATTTACATTAGAAAAGACATTATCATCGAATGACGATAATAATCTCGGAAATGTTTTATGATATATTATCTTGCGTAGACACAAATGATTGTCTAAAATACGTTCTGGGATAGATTTATATCTTCTCTTGATAAGAAAGCATACCCAATGTGGAGAAGAAAAATTGTAACAGGAATAGCGAATTCTTGGATAACATACGGAATTGTTTGTTCAATAATGAAAATAAATACGTTATTTGAATTAGCGTCCAACATCCTAATGATGCTAACGTTAATAGGCATAAATTTTATAGAAATAAAAGTAACCATGAATTTATAAGGCTTTCCAGCAATTTGCATATTATGAAAGCGTTCGAAAACAACGGAAACAGTATGTCAGCCACCTAAAGGTTATCAATGAGGTCATTAATAAGCAAAACAAGGAGTCAGCATTTCAATTTGTACATGATTGACAAACGCTCTCTAATCATCTTAAGATGTAGCATGCTTATTTAATGACTATATTTTATCAACGTTGGTCCTACTCAAACCTAAAAAAAAAAACAACAACAACAGATTTTGCGTAATATTCAGTCATGCCAAATGACAATTCATTATATTTTAAGCCAACAGATAATAGTGAAATCCTTGACATTGTTAAGTCTTTCAAAGTAACTTGCACAAATGGACATGGTGAAATTAACTCGTTCCTTTTAAAGCAAACTGTTGGCAGCATAACGACACTTCTAGTAAATATTTGTTACCGTTCAATCTCAACTGGCATACCTCCGAACTATGTAAATCACAAAAAATTGTTCCAATTCTCAAAAACAAGATGACCTCCTCTCTTGTTTCTAGCCATCGTCTTATCTCTATTCTTCATAGTCTTTCTAAAGTCGTAGAAAAAAAATGTCTATAACACATGATATGATTTTTTTTTTTTTTGTGACGCAAGATGATTAACTTAACCACGATCAATATGGTTTCAGGAAATTCCATTCCACAGATATAGCATTATTAAACCCAGTTGTACGAAAAAGTGTTGAACATCTTACCGGGGCAAAAACATGCCATCGGTATGCTCTTGAACCTAAGCAAGGCATTCGACACTTTTAGCCACGCTATCCCTTATACACTAGTTACAGTTTTGTGGAGTTCGGTGCATTTTATTAGAATGGTTTAAGATTATTTCAAAGAAAAAATCAATATGTATGCTATGAATCACTGAACTCTGAATTAGTACATAATGTGGTGTCCCACAAGGCTCTATACATTCCGTTCCTTTCTTGTCTTTGTGTACATTTAAAGTCACTTATGTTATAATACCACAATACTTTCTATTTCCTGAAGACACCAATGTATTCTGTTCCAATTTAGATTTACAGTCACTCCTAAGAACTGTATCATACTAAATCACAACAGTTGTCTATATTGTGTAAGACCGATACGTTAGCACTCAAATTAGAAGAAGAAGACCAATTTCATTCATTTTCATAATAGGAAGAATAATGAAGATACGCAACATCGTAAAATTATGATGTAGGGTAGGCCTACATTATCAGAACCAAAAAAGACATTGCTTTTCTTGGGATTTATCTACATGGAAATATTAAATGAAATGTTTGTGAGCAACATATCTCTGATGAGATTTTCCGTAATGATGACAATGTGGACTACCTTCATTTGTCTGTAAGTAATCCTTCGAGAATGCTTCATAGAAGTTCTTACGTAAAAGTCCCACCCCCTGCCCACCTCTGACATCTGCATATCGAGATAAAGACTGCATATCGAGAAAAAGACTGCGAAGCATGCTAACTATTTGACATATTTGAAATTTTACCATTGAAACGAAAGCCGGGTGGCAGCAAAAACTACTTGGAACTACTCGAAAAGAACTGTTAAGAAACTATAACTGAACTGTAAACTGAACTGTAAAAGAATTAGGAATTTTCCATAGATATGAATGCAACAGAGAACTCAATTACCACATGTGTCTATTTGTACGCTAATAAAACGACTAACGAAACCAAGTTTGTCGTGCTTGTGGAACTTGTGAATCAACGTCGGGTAGTTTTTTTTTTTTTTGTTTTTTTTTAGATAAAAAGTTCTCCTTGAAGCTTTGAATGGAAAATGGCGATGGCGATACTTTGAGTGAATATGCACTTTGCTTAGATATCTCCATTGCAGTCATAACATGCGAAGCCATTGGCCGTGACAGTATCATGATTACCCACACTTGTAGACCAGCACGTCGTGGATATGAAATCAATTTCCCAGGTTCGAGTTAATGAACTCGTGTCTTGTTGGGGCCTGTTTATTATTATCATTATTATTACTACTAGTAGTAGTAGTAGTAGTATCATTATTATTAGTAGTAGTAGTAGTAGTAGGCCTAGTAGTAGTAATAGTATAACAAGGTGAAGCTGACATGCATGGCTATCATACGAAGTATCGACAGGCATGAAAGGTAATGCTATGCTTACATGAATCAAAACATAATGTTTACAAAGTGCGTAATGAATATCTCTTATAAAGAAAAAAAAAGATCCTCACCTTGACTTTAGCTTGCATAAGTACAATGTATAAGTCAGCGATAGTGGTTTTTTTAAATTTCCGTCGATAATACACAGTCTGCAATGGTATTAGAAGCAGTTTTGTAACTACAATGTTCTTTGGAAATCCTCTAATTTGAACTTTATTTTACAGACATTAGCCTTCTCACGATTTTCAGTTCGGAAAAGTAGACAAATAACGTCAAAATTTCTCTAGTGAAAGAATTAAAGAAAAAAATTCTAGTCATTAACATCTCATTTTGATGAGCTGATATACATTTTATTAAACTAGAAAGTGCGCATCAATACATAGTCGACTATTGCAATCATAGTCACAGCAAGTGTAGTACTTGCAATTAGTTAGCCTAGAATCAATTTATTCTTTTCATAATGTAGTAGGCCTATATTGCTTACATTTTCAGCTCGATTTGTAGGCCTAGTTGTTTGTTGTGCTTGAGAAATTGGACATAGAAAAAAAAAAGCTTTATTATTTTCATTTGGATTGTCATAATATAACTAAAAAACTTGCTTTAAAACAAGTCGGTTTTGAATCTATATGTGACCTGCCACAACAAAAGGATCCTTAACCCTAACTAGGCCAGGCTATTTAGGTAGATTATAGAGGCGGGGGGGGGGGGGGGCTCCCAGCCCCCCCCCCCCCCCCCCCCCTCCGGATCTCGGCCGTTGACCGCGCGATCGCGACGAAAATTGGCACACGCATTGCCTATGATGTAATCTAAAGTACCATGAAGTTAATTTTTTTCAAAAATTATCATTTACACTAAATTATGCTAATTTATGCATAATGATGCATGAAATCAGACAATCATAGTATAAAGTATAAATTATGGTATAAAGCACTAAATAAAGCTCAAAACAGGCACATTTTTTGTGTAAATATTCTCTTAGTGTTCTTAGCAAATGTAAGAGAAAAAATTGCACAATCAGAAAAAAAATTCGAAAGTATTCTATTGTTTTTTGAATTTCTTATGTATTTCTTTGTTTTTTCGACTTTATGTTTTTCATTGTTTTTTCGATGAAATTTGTCCGTGACATTGTTCCGAACAAGAAAATGCATTATTAATTGATTTTAATCAATAGAACCCCAAACTAATCATGCTTTTATGAAATTTGCCTGTAAACACAGTTTGCATTGAAATTGTACACAAATTCACGTTTTTGAGCAATTTTTGGTCTGACATGCACGTGCATATTTATGCGCAACTTCGGAACGGATTTTTCGACTTTCAACGGAACAGAAACGTGTCCAAAGATTAGGATTTAGCGCCGCAGCTAGACTCCACCCCTAGCAATGAGGGAGTGATCTTATTGGTCAGCGTGTAGCATCCTGGTTTCTAATTGGTCATGCGTAGACCACTGGCGCTAAGCTTGAATGAACATCGCAGAAGTTGCTAGGAGCATACCTTCTACTGTCAAGAGGTGAAAACTGTCTTGCCTCCACTTGATCTCGGAAGGAAACTTTGAAGGCGGTTTTCTCGAAACGCCGATTTCCTACACCACTCAGGGGAAACTCGGTATAACGAACACTGCTATAACGAGATATCGGTTATTACGAGGAAATTTTCCCGGTCCCGAATTTCCTTCCACACAAGTCTATGCAAAATGCTACTCTTATAGCGAGATCGGCTATAACGAAATAACTGCTATAACGAGATAAATTTTGTGACTTCCAAACAAAGAAAAACATAGCCAATCAAACCTGTTATAGCGAGGTAAAGCAAAATGTCTTCGGGTAGGCCTAAAGCTTTACTTCGCCTGTGCTATCACCTTCCGAGATTGTACAGCTCGATGCGCCAAAAGCTGTCTTGTACACACATATTTTCTTCAGTGCACTCCAGCTAGCACCGTATGTTGTACGTGTATGTGTGTGTGTGGGTGCACACTGATACATGCAGAAAATGTTTTGGGACGGCCATGTATACATGACATCATCATGACGTTTAGCAGGTGTGAGGCAATCTGATGCTGTGATTGGCTTTCTACGTAGGGAATTCCCGATCTTCACACACACGCAGTTATAGTGTACATGCAGAATGTGTCACATACACGCACAGCATTGTGCAGACCATACTCAAGCTTTCCACACACAACACACACCCACATCATAACCACATACCAATCCACAGACGATCTTGACACAATCGCAAGCTATATAGATTTACAAATTCAAAACATCTACAATTAGTAAGAAACACATTCTTGATATTGGATTTCATTGGCGAAAAACATCTTCTTAGCCATAAAGGTGAGTAATTCCCTCACACACATTATCAAGTTATCAGTATTGATTGAAAGATGATGGGTAGTCCCACATGTGCAAATTAATGTCTTTATGTTATTCTTTCTTTTATGCCTACTGATATAACGAGATATTGGCTATAACGAGGAAAATGACTCGGTCCCGACCATCTCGTTATATGGAGTTTCCATTGTACAATCATCGATATCTCCGCAGCCGCGTACTTTTATGAGTCATGTCGTTCGTGACCCTGCTTTACAAAACCAACAAAAAGTCGCCAGACATGGATTTTCAGTTAAGGGCAGATTCTGAAAGAGCACACTCTAAGCTTCAAAATGATATATAACTCAATTCACATTTAGACTGATGAGTTACTGGATCAAGGTCCATGTAGTTGGGGGGTGTCCTGTCTGCTGCAAGCTGGAGTGATGTTACAGACTCATTGACGGACGATTTCTGAGACGACCCGGTATAACTGAAATAATATCATGGTCAATGAAAATGGAAATTTATGATATTCGGCAGTAAGAGGTATAACTCAAATACTGGGATCGATTGTTATGTTGTTTGAAGAATTTCAGTTGCTCTAATCAATGAGAACTTCATCTCTCTTTCGATCATTAAGTATGATTCTATCGATGGGAGAGTGAGTTTTGTGATACTGCAATAGTTAATCATTTTAGATCAAACAGTATGATATAAGTGAAAGCATTTTGGTGTAAAACGATCAAGATCTGAATTGCGTACATGACTCAATAACGTTCTCATTCCCCAATCTAAAAAAAGAAAATATCCTGTTATTGGGGAATGTACGTTGTTGTTGTTGTTGCTGTTTTTTTGCTGTAATTATCATTTAGATTTGCTCAGTACCACGAGGAATATGCAAATGGATAATGAAAATATGTTTCAGTGATGACATCCAGAAAGTACCGTGCTAACTGAGCCAAATTCATATTTTGGCGAAGTTATTTCCAATCATATACATAATGCTATCCTTGAAGAGTCGCAAACACATATCATTAGGTCACACAAACAAACAAGTCTCTTCAAATGTCTGCTCCAGAGACACACACAGACGCAGACACGTATACACAAAGTGATAAATTAGGAGGTAGAGAAGACATTGCCATGCCGCAGAATTATCAAAACTTGGAAATGATTCAAAGCGAACATAAACAGCAATATCGTGCATAACACAGGACAAAGTGGATCACAGTTTTGTTCGGTTTTGCGTTAAAATAGATACCGTCAGTACTCGCTGCACGCGCAGTGAGTGCAAGCATAAACATACCAAAACTCACAGGCAAAAGTACTGTAACATACAAAAGCATAGACAGAAACACGGCACATTGTGTACAGTGAGTGATCTTACACGCGGACACACACATTCGAACTTGCCAGGTATTCATTCAAACTTCAGAATGTTGTAAAAGAAAAATATTACAACTTTTGAAAAGCACACCTAAAAACAGATATTATGTGCAGACGTAAAGTGGCGATAGCACTGAAAGAAAATATCCCCTACATGGCTGCAAGTGAAGATAAGTTCAGTTCTTGTCAATACCGATTTGTCGTCTTGAAGACAAAGCCGATGATGCAGATATAGACGATAACAGCGACGGCAAGACCCACCACGACAGTAGCAAATGGTCCTAATACCATGACGAGATGAAAGTTTGGGATTTCCTTGTTATACATTGTAGACTGGAATCACATCTATGAATATGTTGGTATCATGTAAATTTCCTCTGTTTTTTGCTTCAACATACACGGATTAGATTATATCACAAGGTGTATAAAAAATTTATCTACGAATCTTATTTCTCGCGAATATATGTTGCGTCATGATTTCAAATTTAACGTTTCATTGTAAGTCATGTTTCTCAGCAAATTCGTCCGGAATCAAAATGTAAAATATGTTTTATATCCATTGAAAATGTTGCCTTTTAGCCTTGAAAATTGATAGTGCCACACCTCGGTGCTTAAAACGAATCCTAAAATTACTGCTTAATAGATTATGAGTTTTCTCGTAACTCCCTGTATCTTACCCACGAACAAGAAGAATAAATATGACAAAGGAAAAGAGTAGGACCAAACTGATGATCAGCGTGATAATGTGGATATCAATAGCACTTACATGAGAACAACACTTTCAAAACAACAAGAACAGTCACATCGATACAAAAAAAAGGATCTAAATTCCCCCCAAAATTGTATCAGTTTTTCCTATTTGAGGTTCAATTTTGCGGTCATATTAAATTTACTCAAGATTAATTAGGAATTGAAGAAAAGTTATTTTCCCATTCTCTATGTAACATCAAGCAGCTTCTATCCATAGATATGATAGAAGTAAATGCGACCCTGGACCACCAATCTACCAAAAGTCGCAATGTACTGATTTTTTAGTGGAATATATAAGTTTGTTCTTATAAACTTAGGAAAATATCAACTTTTTTCATTTTTTTAAGATGTTTGTGGAGGAAGGAAGGATATTATTCATGAAGAAGGGAGAAAATGAGCTGTGAGTCGATCAAATTCTTCCCATTCTTTTTTTACCGAAACCGCTAATCTATATTTTTAACAAACATGTCAAAAAAAAAGAAGAAATCGAACCATTGGTATTCGAACATGTCAAGCTACTTCCCAGTAGCAGTGTAGTTGACAGGAAAGGTAGTACAGTGTAGATAATATGATCATAGAAATGACAGCTCGATTAACTTCCTGCAGTTCCCTTAGAAGACGTATCTCTGATTTAATGACAATGAATATGTTTACTTTTTTCAAGTCAGTTTTCAGCTTGTTTTCTTAAAGAATAAAGACCATGACACTAACACCAGTAAATGAACATAACAAGTGAGGAAAAAATTATTCAACCGCACATTTCTAACATCTTCCTGAATGGTTGTTGGTCGTCTCAGAATACAGTCATGAAAATGACACAACAAAGGGATAAATGAATGCATATGAATAACTGACTATCTAAATGATATGAACGTGTTTCTAGTACAACTTATTTGTGACCCTGCACCTCAAAAGAAACAAAAAGTCGCCAGACATGAATTTTTAGTTAAGACCATATTCTAAAAGAGCAGACTTTAAGCTTTAAAATGATGTATAACTCAAATCAAATGGACTCTCCTAACCTATCTAAATATTGGAAAGAAAGCACAAACTCAGGAAAAGTGTGAACTGAGAAAAGAGGCTCTGAGGTACAGTGTCTATTCAAGCGCTTAATCTTTACCAAACCGTGCTGGCTGTGCGATGAATGGGATAAAAAACAGGAAGTAAACCACCAGAGTAACAACAATGAAGGGATTATCAGATTAAACTGAAATTAAGCATGCCTCATTAACACATTCTGTCCATGATTAATGCCAACTTTCAAAGCAATAGCACTATCCTTTCAAAGGTTATTAGTCAAGAGTTAAAAGTGAAGAGTGTGGACAAGGTTTTTCAGAAATAAAAAAGGGATTCTAAAGACACACCTATTCACACTATTCTACCAAAAATATTCGAGATAAACTGCTAAAAAACACACTTTCCTGCCCGTTTTATGATACCAAATTAAAATTTTAGCATAATGTAAAAGAAGACCCGCTCTTTCAGAAAATATGAAAAAGTCAGAATTTGTTAATTAGGCATGATTAGTTTCAGTTTAATTTGATAATCCCTTCATTGTTGTTACTCTGGTGGTTTACTTCCTGTTTTTTATCCCATTCATCGCACAGCCAGCACGGTTTGGTAAAGATTAAGCGCTTGAATAGACACTGTACCTCAGAGCCTCTTTTCTCAGTTCACACTTTTCCTGAGTTTGTGCTTTCTTTCCAATATTTAGATAGGTTAGGAGAGTCCATTTGATTTGAGTTATACATCATTTTAAAGCTTAAAGTCTGCTCTTTCAGAATATGGTCTTAACTAAAAATTCATGTCTGGCGACTTTTTGTTTCTTTTGAGGTGCAGGGTCACAAATAAGTTGTACTAGAAACACGTTCATATCATTTAGATAGTCAGTTATTCATATGCATTCATTTATCTCTTTGTTGTGTAATTTTCATGACTGTATTCTGAGACGACCAACAACCATTCAGGAAGATGTTAGAAATGTGTGTGTGTGCGTGGGTGTGCGTGGGTGTATGTGTGTGTGCGCGCGCGCAAGTGGGGTGACTAGACTTAAAAAAAAAAACTTGTGGTTCTTTACGTCGACGTTTTTAACATTTGAATTTTCCACGCAAAGACAAGAACACGGTATCGTTAATGAGCGACGACTCACCGGGATAGAGTGTGTTGTGGATGTCCTCGTTATGTGTGCCTTGTACCCTCACCCCAGGAGAGGCTTCGGTTGTGCTGTACAAATGATAATTAGGGTATTCTGCTCGTACACATGAGGTAAGGAATCAAAATCCAATAACTCCTCCAAACACATCTATGTATAAGATGAAATAGAAGTTTAAAAAGGTGCTACTTGGCCACTTTCAAAAAATTAGGAATTTTTCCTGTCATAAATGAGAGATTAAGGATAAGCCTTATTATAATACTCACAATTTCTTTTAAACATCTTGTGATTATAACTTTGCCTCTAATTCATCCTGAACTATAGCATAGATAGGAAAATGATCGCAAATATCTGTATCTAGTTATCAGAATAAACATATTTTCAAAGAAGGTTCGTGTATACATCTAGCATGATCGATCAAAACACTTGATAAATATTATTCACCTCTGTCAGAACCTGAATAAATTGTTGAAATTGCATACACTGTAAAGCTGTAACAAAGAATTATGTGTACTACCTTGATTAATAACATCAATGTTAACCTCACCCATTAAATCACATTGCACTTATCTGCTTTCAGATTCTCAAGTGTATCAAGTAAACTTTCTTGAAATTTAAAGTCTGTATGAGGTCTTCTATTATATGTCATCATAGATGTCAAAATGAAATGTATGCTTTACAAATGATGCTTCAATCCAAAGAAAATTGGCGTTCTTCACTTCTAAGCTGCTACTTAATACTCTGTATTGTACAGATGAATGAATGACATATGCACAAATCCCCTTTTTTTTGTGATGAGCTTCACGATACCTTACTTCGCATAGTGAATATCCTTCTAGACTTATGTCTACATATGTGGTATGGAGACATTGCAAACTGTAGATGACCCAGACAGAATTACTTTCTAGAGAGAGAAGAGTTTGACCGTACATCATTTTCTTATCTTAAAAAAAAAAACAACAGCAACAACAGCAACAGCAACAACAACAACAACTATATTCTAAATACGCCTGTTTAATTCGAATGAATTAAACCACTAGTTTGGTAAAACAAATACCTTGAAAACGCCATGTTGTATTTCATATACATAATGTACATTGTGTACCAAATGCTCAAAACAGCTTTGAATTACTTTCAACACTGAATATTGCTCAGTGGTTTTCTAGATGTAGTAATATCGGCTTAGAATGTGAAAAAATGCATTTGGTTTCAATTAAACCAAATCCATAGTTTTGCACACTTCCGCTTACTCCTTGGCCGCGGTTTGACACTAATTGTATCAAGAGATCTCGGATTCGAGTGACACCCCGACTCAACTGTATGTTTCTGTATGTCACAGTCAATCCCGCATGCATTACTCTTTTGATGACCTTCTGAAGGACAGCTGATATCTTATCCGCACAGTATCACCTCCCTGGTCATGTTCAGAAACTTTGCTGCTACTGAAAAATGCCAGTGCTCATTATCGCCACAAAAATCTCCAATATAAAGAAAGTCATATCCGGCACGTAGCCAATGTGAATCAGACGAAACCTAAAATTTCGTCTCCTCAGTGGTAGTTCTTTCGAACGTTTCGGGTTCCATGACGTTCATTGCTATCACTGATTTGTTTCAATTTACATTTAATGATCCTAAAACAAAACAAAAAAGGCAACGACACTGTATTTAAAAAGTTCGATTGAGAGGTCACAAAAGAATGCATGAACTGAAAGCTATATCACTGTATGTAAGTTTAAAGCACTCACAACTGGAATTTCATCGCTTTTACCAGTGTGTACATCAAAATACGATCGTGACGTATAAGAGAGAAATGAGTGTGATGCTCGTTACTCCAAAATTTCGCTAATCCAAAAATAATACAAGCTTTGATATTCCGAGGCTTTATCTATATTTTGAAACACAAAAATACCCTGTTTCTCGAGGTTCGTAAATCCGAAAATAAAAAAGGATTTGTTGTTCCGAACATTTTTGGCTTTTACAGAGGATTCGTTGATCAGAAAATGAAATGAGGTTCATTTTTCCTGAAGGTTCTTAACCTTAGTTAATCTGACAATGAACTAAGGGTCCATATTCCAGTAGTGCGTTATGTCTAAATTTTTAAATCCAAAATTCAGTTTTGAAATTATGAGGCTAATTTTATTTTCGCATGATTGAACTTTATTTCATCTTGGATTAATCAACTTCGGTAAAACGAACCTCTAGACACACTTCTGATTAAGGAACTTTATACTTTTACAATACAAACCTGTGAGATAACAAACCTTCAGAATAACCAACCAATTGAAGATCTGTAACGGAAAATTAAGTGTATGATCAAAAACTATTCAACTCTCTGACATTCAGCATAGACCTTTACAGTTGTGCCACTTTCTTGTCCAACGGAAACAAATTCAAGAATAATTTCTGAGTGATTCACTAAAGATAAGGCACAACCGTCTTTAAACAAAACAATTGAAAAATGTCTTAGCACCGTTTCTTTTTCTTTTGTAATTATTGTTAGCATATTAATGTAGGGAGTACATTGTCAATTTATCATAGTCCTCGGGTAATCTCATAAAGATGAATTAAAAGTTTATCTCTGTTTTTAACTTTGAATGGAATTTCAACATAATTCCGTCATTAGAATACGGATAAGATATCGGTATTTGTGCCTCTCGACAACATGTTTCTTCGTGTTTCGAGGGATTTTGATATGATGTTATAATATTACCACTAATTGCAATTACCCCACGTTCAGGCATTTCCAGGCAATGTCATATTCTAGGAATTACTTTACAAAACAAGACACATCAGGTTAGAATATCGTAACGCTCATGAATTCAAATAAAGATGACAGTCTTACTTGTTATCCCTACAGTTAGATGAATACACCAGGCGAAGACCACAATCACCATACTCAGACAAGCCATTTTATACCAATAATCCGATGCAATCAGAGGTGGTCTGAAATTCTGGCTTATTGAAATCGGTCGAATGAAATGCACTTCCTTTTTTTCTGGTTAATAGAAGACTAGTATTCAGTAAGAAGTGCATGGCAATCAATTTCATTTCAAGGTTGTTGATGACACACACACACGCACACACGCACAAGCACATTCCCCCCCCCCCCCACACACACACACTCTCTCTCTCTCTCTCTCTCTCTCTCTCTCGCTTTCTGTCTATCATACTTCACTTCTGCACTATCGCTTTCTAATTGGCATGGTGGTGGTAAATATTCCGCAACAACAATCTTGTTGCATAAGCATACGTTTAATACGGCACCATCGTGATTCCTAAAGTACATGGTAGATGCATTCCTACAAACATCATCTATATCTATTATAACCCTCTGTGTCCGATCAACAACCACTACTTTGGTAACGTTACTGTTTAGTTACGTTAATGTAAATTTACAAAAGAAATTCACCTCAGTTATTACCAGAAAGATATTTTCTCTTCTTTTTTTTCCTGTTTTCGACACTCGAAGAATCATTGCTTTCACGCTACCAAGTCATTTGAAATATATCTATATGATTTACAAGTTCACTTTAATAATCTTGACCAACCGTGTTGGCTGTTCGATGAATGGAACAAAAGAAATGGATGTTGACCACCGGAGCACCAACAATGAAGGAATTATTAGATTAGGCTAAAATTGAACATGCTTTATAAACACATTCTGTACATGATTAATACCGACTCTCACAGCAGTGGCATGATTCTTTCAAAAGATATTGGAATTGAAAGTGAAGAGTATGAACCGGTTTTTAACGAAATGAAAAGAGGACTTTATGAGAAACATCTAATGACAGTTTTCTACCAAAAAAATGCTCGAGAAAACCTGGTAAAAACATAGTTTCCTGTTTGTTTTATGATAACAAAATTGTAGTATAATGTAGAAGAAGACTTGCTCTTTCAGAAAATATGAAAAACTCAAGATTGGCTGGGTTGACTCATTTCACCTATTTTCAGTTCTAACATAAAATCAGTGCGTGCGACTTTTTGTTGGTTTTGTGGTGCACAGTCACATGTATTGCTTATTTTTGCTATTAACTCATCGTGACCCCGAAACGTATACGTATGTGTAAGTTTATTCACATCAATAAACGATCAAAATCCTTCAGGAAGAATATTCAGCCCAAAACCTTATCTCATCTACACCTTTCCATGACGAGTAGAAAAAAAAAATAAAGTTTTGAGCCTGTGAGAAGACGTTCCATTCAGTTCACTTTATAAACCATCATTATTAGTACAATAAAAAGACACAAAAATATATAATCATATACAAAGTAAACTTTAATAGAAAAAAGAAAGAGGAGCCCCAATAACTTTGAAATATTAGTGTAACATATTATGCGCAAAAGTGAAAGAAAAAATAATTCTACCTGTAAAAGTCACTCTTCATTTTAGTTTGCTTGGGAGAGAAAAGATATTGTGACGAACTCGCCTTCTCGTTATGAAGTAAGTGAGTGTATTCGACTGTTTGTACAAATGTCTCCGCGAGCCGTGTCAGGATGGCCGAGTAGGCGGGGTTCGTTTTGTTGCAGTTTACAACGATCCCTTTAAATCATTAAAACTACTAGTCTGTACGTTACCATGTATTATGTTGTGTCAGAGGCAGCTCACCAACACAGGCGGCACACATACCAAGTTCAGCATCACTTAAAGTATGTCACTCCCAAGCGTCACTTGTAGAGGAAGTTAAACTGGTATACTTATTTTGTTTCCAACTTTTGCTACCAACTCTGCTACCAACTCTTGCTACCAAGTTGTGCTACCAAGTTTTGTTACCAACTTTGCTACCAACTCAGTCACGCTAACGTGGAACACCTTTCACAACCATAATGGTGGCACAGGTATCGTTGATGGCACGGGGTAAAAGTGCTGTATCGCACCGTTACCAACTTCCTCAAGCGACGACTGGAACTTGGATTGGGCACAGGGCATATGCGACAAGTCACATTACCACTATTCCCGAAATCCATCGGCGACGACTGGAACTTGGATTGGGCACGGACTATGCGACAAGTCACATTACCAATATACCCGAAATCCAACGGCGACGGCGACGGCTGGAACTTGGATTGGGTACGGACTATGCGACAAGTCACATTACCAATATACCCGAAATCCAACGGCTTACTAGTTGGTCTTCTCAGGAACATGTGCCACCACTTTCCAAGCCGGAGTTGGTATTAAAATAATCCAAACTTGCCCATGACAAACAAGTAACCACATATTTAATAATGACTGTTAAAACTCATAATACTGCACTACCACATTACAGCATTTGCCAAACGTTCCAATAGTGCCCCCTTTCTATGCTATAGGCACAATCGATCATAACGCATTATAATCGAAACGGTTAAATCGAATCGGTTCCACCGAATTTCGTTACAATATGTTATAAATATACATGGATGCACTTACAACTGGGAAATCTGGGATAGAAGAGAGGAGAGTATAGGAGACAGGATGAGTTACGAAACAGCAAGAGTGTCTTAGTCAAGAGTTCGAAGAGTTGGAGTCGATATAGCCTCGTGTAAGCATCCATGATAAACAACTTTCATTCGTCATGTGCATGTAAGAAAGTGACAATGATGATAAATTTGTCAACTTTCCCTCGGCACGTTGTTTGGGAGGCGCAAGTTAAAGGACAATCTCTGTAATCGTGATAAAGTGGACTTATGTTTTATGTTCTCTGGAAGAGCCTTAATTGCTTTTGGTAATTTTACTTGAAATTAGTTCAAAACTAATATTGTGCGTACCTTGCCTTATCGTACTAAGTTTCTCTGACGTTTTCATACGAATGAATAGAGCTATTAAAGATGGATTTATCATTAAACAAACTTGGCAATAATTTAACTTGAAGTTTATACATAAAAACCAAAGAATCATATGATCTTGAAACAGGTATGGGTAACACACTTAAGGGGTGTTGCAAGAAAGTCGAGTTGCGATTGATTGCAAATATCTATTGCAACTTCGTAAAAGATAGATCGATTGCAACTTACAATCAATTGCAACTTTCTTGCAACACCCCCTTAGTTGAGGAAAACAGATTACTTGTGTGGACATGAATATAAGAATCCGTTGTAGCTCTGATTATCTTTTTCTAAAGCATTTCTATTTTCCGAGGTTGCGGCCGTAATAAGGCAAAACAACGTAACTCAGAATATCATGTTCTGAGAAAAACGAGTTTGAAAATTCAATTGGTTCCCATTTTTCCGTCATACGAGTAAAACACTTTTGAAGCTGCAAAGTTTCTGAGGCATTGATAAAGAATATCTCGGGAAAATTTCAGTAACATAGGACTTCCTGTTTCAGAGTAATTGCCATGTTTAGAATAGATACAGCACTTTACCGAATCACAGCACTGTGCTGATGAGTAATTGTAGTTTGCCAAAAGAGCGTATCATCACTTACGTTGTGCGAGAATCCTCACGCGGCAACATATCAATTAGGCAAAAGAACGTATCCTGACTTACGGCGCGTAAGCATTCTCCCGCGAAGCCACTTCAGTATGCCAAAAGAACGTATCTTGACTTACAAATATCTGCGCCTCAACCCTTTCATCAATGTAATTAGGCAGAATGACGTATCCCGACTCAATGGCAACAATCTCTATCATTTATTTACTTTGACAATTTTGTTAACTGGATGATAAAAGTCCCGTTATATGTTTTTAAATATATATTAAGAATAGTAAAACACAGTAGCTGGCAAAATAATCGATGCAATTGAACATTTTCGGGTTTTTTTTTCTTGAAACTTACCGAGTATATACTAAAATGTAATTAGTTGTTATCTACCAATTACCGTAAATTGTTGTTTTACTTCATTTGCATATACAGTTTACAGTTTATTGAGATGTCAATTCTTTTTTATTATCTTTAAGTGTATGGTTTTTTTTTAATCGCTTCTTGATGTAAGATTTTTCATTGGGAACATAATTATATTTGGTTTATCATTCATGTTGATTTAACAAAAACATGGATTTGGATTAATATTCACAACTAAACTACGAGATTGGGTAAAGTCTGTAAAATGGATTTCATTACACGTCTCATGCCATGTGATACAATTAAGATGAGCTTGAAATATGTATAATTTTTAGCATGACAATGCATGAGTGGCTACTATGATTGTATGAGAAGTGGCGAAAAAAAATAAAATGGGTATACAAACAATTGTATAGACTTTTGAACATACACTTCGGTTCAAAGACACATACACGCATTTAATGTGTTAATATTGAGACTCCTATTTTAATTTCTATCTTTTCTTTTATTTATTTAACGATTTCCATTGAGATGAAAGGATTTGAACAGAAAGAATAATATTGTGTACTTTGTTTATCGCTATAAGTTGTTAATGTTTCGTTGATTGCATGAATTGTATCCGTAAGGTTAAAACTTCTAATGATAATATGGCTCAATTCTTTGAACAACAACAATAATAACAATGATTTATCAGGTAATTATGAATCCAGGTTTTAATGTTGTTAGGTGTAACTTGACCAAACTCACACACACACACACAACCAAGCAAGTACAAAAACACACAAAACACACACACACACACACACACACACACACCGCAGACTTGTTAGAGGTGCAAACATTCTCTCAGTAGAATAACTTTGAGATAGACATGACAGAAACGTAGATGCAGAGACTAATTTACATCTTCTCAAAGGTTTATAGGGAAAAATGTGTGTACATCTGTTTCTCAAAGTCAACAGCATTACATAAATCATTCGATTATTTGTAAGTCTTAAAAATATGAAATAGATATATACGCTTTCTTTTTACAATTAAAGAGAGAGTTTGATATGCCATTATGCTTTTATCACATTGAAAGTAAATCAGCAGTAACTAAACATTATCATGATGGTAAATAAGAAATAGAAAAAAAAATAATTTACTTCCCGAGTAAAGTAGCTTACATACGTACCACAGTTGAACAAAACCCTGGGAACAAAATTTTCAATTTCAATAGAGCAGAACATAATTGTGTGTTTTTTTTTTTCTGGAGATTAGCTATACTATTACCATATCAGACCTTCGCATCAATTTTTTACCTTGGAAGATCAGAACATCTACAAATTACAAATTATTAATAGCACACATAACATTTTTAATCCTTATTGTTGTTGAAGAGTAGTAAAAAGTAAATACTTGGGTAAAGAACAATTATAAGGCAGCTGAAACGAAGGGAAAATTTGCAACAGTATTCACTTTCAAACATATTTCAATAAACGTCTTATCACAACAGTGACTTGCTGTGCTGCAATACATCTGCGTTGTCTGAGAGCTCCCGGAGGGATTAGGCCCAAAATAAATCAAAATTATGCAGGAAATAAGGTTTCTATTTCCCTGGTTTTCTGAAATATGTTGACATGTTTCAATCGACATGATATTGCTTTTGAGGGAAAGCATTTACAACAATATTTGATATGAACAAGTGATAGTTTTACCCAAGTTGGTAGTCATCATTTCAAAGGGCAATGAACCCTCATCATATTTTTTTTTCGAAATAGAATCTTTAGTTTCAAATCAATATATAAAAAAAATCTTTCTTGTGCCTTCATAACGTGAGAATAGTCATTAACACTTCACAGTTGAGTTTTGCGAGTTCTTGATTTAACTGTGAAATATTTACCTGATCCTATATAAACAATCCGAGTATTATCATTTTTCTTCTAGAGTTGACTGATCTTGTGCACAGTCCACTCCATCTTTCATGAGATTCTGACGGGCGTGCATAGCTGTTCTGAAATTTGTCCAGTTGCTCTTTTCTCTGCTTTTGAACTGTTCGGTAGACCACTGCAGGAAAATGTAAACGAAACGGAAGAGAATAATTAACAGAAAATAAGGCACTCTGCATTTTCCATAAAAGACAGCTAGTGAATTTCAACTCTGTTTTAGTTATATTATGTGATTAAATTCTTCATTAGACATGGTTGTGTGTAACAAATCCTCTCTCACAGACCCCCCTCCAAAAAACAAACAAACAAACAAAGATAATGAGAATGAGTATTTATGAAACACACTCACAATATCATTTATTCAACATCGTACAAATAACCCCTTGAGGATGTACAAGGCTGTGTGTTTGTTTTGAGAGAGAATGGTGATTATTTCATCAGTTTTCATTTACTATTATTTTTTATCGCTAAGGAATGAACTGTAAAATGTGGTATTCTCAAATTATCAGAAAGTCATCATCATGGATTCTGGCTTCTTTTCTTTTTTGCTAATAATTTTTCCAAATGCCGGCTTGTGTCGCAGTGATAATGACAGAGGGGGGTTCATTTCTTCCCCCTTCTTTTACTTTTTTTTTGTATGAATTAATAGGTGAATATTCAACTTGTACCTTTTATTGTACTTGATACACTGCATTCCTTTTCTGTGCTGGTCTAGGCTGGCGGTTGGTGTGGACACTGAAAAGAGAGACAAGGAAATATGTATTTCAACACGAATGTTAATATAACCTAAAGTAGACGATTGGGTCTTAATATTTGAACTTTCCATAGT